>NC_081405.1:132828665-133169001 GCF_030272615.1 Cryptomeria japonica | reverse complement strand
TTGGTTGAGTCTTGCCAAATCTCATTCATGCTAAGTCGTTCATAGGGTTAGGCTAGATTAGACTTCCTTAAACCCTGTCCTTTTGCTATTTTTTGAAAATTCCTTTTAGTTTAGTAGAATCTTCGAGCCTTTGGAATCCGTAAGACGCCCTGGAGGAAACAACAAATCACATCATACCACTAAAAAGCTTGTCCACACGTGGAGACCCCACTAAAAGAACCTTGGAGTCCATCTAACTGATCCTTTTTTTGCAGATCTTCAGCAGTTAGAGACTATTTTCTCAAGAGAGGATAAGATACCTATTGGTATTTTATTCTGTGTATGATTGTGTATAAAATACACGTCAACAATACCTTGAGACCATATGTCTCCATTGTTGTAACAATACCATGAATGTTTTATTTTATTTTGCTTTGTGTTGCATATGTCAAGCACAATGATCTCATATTGGATATTGTAGGAGTATTGTGTAATGAATTTATTCACCAACTCATCGAATGATATGATAGGAGGTGTGAGTTTTGACAACCACTCCATTGTTTTCCCTACCAAACTTCTTGGGAATAGCCTCATCATGTATGTATCATTATGAGAAAAATCCAAGCTCATAGTACAAAATCCCTGACATGATCACGGGGATCACTCTTACCATCGTATTTATCATACTTTGGTATATTTTAATTTGGTGGGAAAGGTATCATGTTTAGCCTCCTATCAAAAGGGTAAGGACAAATGTCCTCCAAAGAATACCTCCTTGTAGACCCTTGTTGCATATCTTTCACTTGTCATTGGAGTTCTTGAATTTGCTGTGTAATGTTAGGTACGAGAACATTTTATTCATTAGACGTTTGATGACGGGCATCTCCTTGTTCACTAACATTGTCATAATTATGGGTATCATCTCAGTTGCAGGTGTTGTCTTGATGATGTGTGTCCTCTCCTCTCAGATGTTCTTGATTCTGAGTGAATGTGTAGGTCCTTGTCCTTGTGCGTGATATTCTTTCATCAGTATTCCTTATACTTCCTATGTCAAAATCTTTAGGAATCCTGACACCTTTTACTAGTTAACATGAGGAGATATTTTTGTTTATCCGCATCTATGTCTTTTCATGAGTTTTTGAAAGCGAAATTCTCTTGACATTGTTGGACAAGCTCCTCGGTGATCTCTTCTTCTTCCATGTTTGTATTAAAAGGATTGGATGCTAATTGACTCGTACTTGATTCTGGTTGTGGATCCTTTCCTTTTTTTCTCTGAGATCGAGTGATAGTGGGCATCAATAGATTTCTATAGTAGTGAATTCCTCGTCTTCTATTGGGGTTCTTGGTGGGGTTGGTGGTTCAGGCCGATCTTCGTGATAGGTGATGCAATTTATTGGAAACAAAGCAAGATTGATCCTTCCCCCACTATTAAGGCATTGATTGAATGTTGCTCTTTGAATGTAAGCTCTGTTAGCAAATATTTTTACAAAATAGTTTTATACTATATATGATCCCTTTTTTCCACCATACGAGAATTTGCTGTTGGTGTCTTATATGTAGGAGCATAATTGAAGAAAATAAAGCTGTCCAAAATATCAAATGCCTCATGAATGGCATTGCCAGTCCTCCGAGCTTGCACAGATGGAGTAGTAGACCAAACATTAGAAACTTCCAAGCAAACACAGTTGCAAGGGGTCGCGTGGCTGTAGACTAGGCTCAGAAGTTTTCAAGCAAAGGCTCAGGTGTAGAAGACATGCAATAAAAGGGGAGGCATAAAACCATTTATCCCACATTGGTTGTGGATAGGATATTTTTTGTATTTAAATGCAAAGTCACACACATCCATAGTGTCAAAGCTCAAAGGCTTTTGAGAAGGAGCTAGCTCAGTGACCCAGTGGACCCCATGTGTGTGCGCACATCAAGGCATCCAAATTTTGTGATAGACTAGCGAGGATGGAGGCTAAATATCGAGCAAGTTAGGCAGATTTGACGGTCGGGCGAATGATCCAACGGTAGTCACTATACCATAATGGGAAAGTGCATGACAGATACCTATCACGGATCAGCGACAAAACACATACAAAAAAGGCAAGTTAATGATCGAGCAGGTTGAAGGAGGATCAATGACCAATGATATACCACAAGATGAAGATGCTCGCTAGTTATTCCCCATGACATAGCGAATGGTGAGGTGGCAGTTGAGGTGGCAGACAAATGGTGGCTAGCTGGATGCACAGACAAACCAAAGAGTGACACTTGGCATAAGGGGTGAGTGGCAAAAAACCAACTTGAGACCTCATGACCAAAGCAATTTCATTGACAGTCTCCAGCTCACTAGAATAAAATGCTAACACCGAAAAAACTAGAGACCTTGCGAGCAGGCACATCCAAAGAAGATCCAACGGTGGTCGCTAGGTCACGATGGGAAATTGCTCATTAGACTTTCCATCACGGATAGGCGACAAAGAAGAGCTTCATTCCAGAGGTTAGTGAGGTCATACTAAGGTGGCAGGGTAGGGACTCCAGAGCCAATCAGAGGTTGACACATGGTGGGCCCGACAGATGAGGTGGGTGGCCCAGGTGTGATAACAACCGTGCAAGTTGGAAATGTTCCAATGGTCATTGCTGATCTATAATGGGAAGTAGGTCGATGTTTATCCATCTTGACCTCACGACAAACAAGGTGGGCCCAGGTCAAATGGAAGGTCCAGATGGTAGGCCCAGGTGGCAAACAGGTGGATTCGCGAGCAAACAGGAGGTTGATATATGTCATAGATGGACGAAGAGATAAAGAGTGAGAAAGTCAAAAGAGATCCAATGACTGTCGCTATCCCACTATGGAAAGTTGCATGATCAATACCTATCGCAGATTAGTGACAAAGAGGAACCAAAGTGAAATGGTGGGTCCGGTCAAGATGAGCTAGTAGCTGAAGTGGCAGTCAGGTGGCATGTCATCAAAAAATGACTTATCGAACAAACCTAGGCTGTGATGGATCTCTAAAAGGACTCACAAAAAGCAGCAGTTTCATTGACTTGAAATACATCAAAGAAATCATAAGTGGTCCCACCGATAAAATAAAAAGTATCGATGAAACTACAAAATCGATAAGACTTGTGAACAGCTCGCCGAGGGAGGAAGTTTGGCCGAAAGAATAATACTGATTCATGGATATCATTATAAAGGGAAGTATTTTCTTTTATTTGATTTAAAAATCTTTTTAGGGTAAATTATTATCTTATATCAAGGGATGTTATATTTGCATATTATTTTCTTAAAAGAAAGAAAATACTTTGGTTTTATTGAATTATTTTAAACAAGTACTTATATAAAGATTATTGACTTCCAAACTAAAAGCTAAGATGGAATATGGTAAATTTTCAAATCAAGGAATTTGATTGGCTTATCTTATGTGCAGGAGATAATGAGAAGATGATGAATATTTGCTGAGGAATTTTATTGTGGCGAAGAATAGAAGACACGTTATTAAAGCATCATTTAGTATTTTTAGGGTTCTCATTTGTAATTATTTATTAAGCCAAAGGGTGTGTCCTTTGGAGGGAAACTGTTTGTAACTCCCTTTTGTGTATGAAAGGGTCCGTCCTTTCATATATGCCTTTTGACTCACATACTTATAGGGACTCATATTTTGTATGTAATGGGGAGGAATCATAAGACCAACATACTACTATAAGGACTGAATTAGGGAAGTCTATAGGAAGAAGAAGTATCATTTTGTGCAAGCAATTTGTAATGGAGTATCTGCAAGTGCGACTTATGTATGCAATTATTTCCTGAAGATTAATATACAAGGTTCCCTATTTCTTTTTCCAAATATTGTGTATACTTTTGTGTTGATGATTATCTTTGTCCTCTTGATAAATCTGTTTATAGATTTGCTATGATGTTAATCACATGCCATTGCATTAAGTGAAAGATTGAGTTCTTATTGTTTGTGTAACGCATACTGAAGCTTCATAGTTGATGAGAAATTATCTCTTGAGTTGATAAGATATTTTGTCCACAAAGTGTCATATATATCCTTGGATAGAGGAACTGGTCTGTTATTGATCTTTTAAGGTTTTGATATGTATGCATTCAAGGTCCCTGATAGAGAAACGTTCTTCCCAAATCCTATATGAACTGATCTATGCAGATTTCATTTAAGTCCTGAAAGCAATCTCATTTTCAATCATAATCATTTTCATTTCTTTTAAAAGGCATTCACTTAAAGCACATAATAAAGCATAATTGCAGAACAATCATTTGCTAGTTTTGCATTTGCTAACCATAAAGCTTAAATCCACTTTAAATAACTCTTTTTGTGCTTGAGAGGGAGAGGTATACCCACCTAGGTTTAGTGGAGCCTTTAGTGCAGAGGGATTTGGTCTTTGACCATCCTTGTTTATTGGCCAAGGCTAGTTGGATCAGTCAAGTGCTTGGCAAATCCTTAAGTTTTCCAATTTGTGGTTTTGGGAACCAACAGATTGGTGACTTTGCTGGGGAGTTGTTACAAAAAGTATTCAGAGTTTTTGGTGAGCTTGTTTCAGATTTTGCTAGAGGAAGAAGCTTGGAAAGTAAATAAAAGTATTATTCCTCTTAGGAGGTGCTGACTGTACCTAATAAGAAGTTTTATGTCAATTGGTGACTCTACTAGGGGAAGAGACCCAGAGAGAGATAAAAATTTCTTTTTTGAAAATGTTTCAAAGAAAGCCTTTTATTCGAGATGGCGTCATGCCGTTGGATCTTAGTAGCTTTCAATGTATTCCAAACAAGTTATTCCCTAAACTTTCATAGCTTGTACCAAAATCCCATGGGGAATATGATGAATCAACAATTGATCATTTGGATGTATTTTATACATTCATAAAGGATTATGAGATTTATGCAGAAGATTATGTGATGAAACTATTCGTTAGGACATTGAAGGATAATGCATGAGAAGCTTATGAATCACTCCCTACACAGAGAATCTCATCATGAAGGGAGTTGGAGCAATGGTTCCTTGATGTATTTCATGATGTAGGTGAAGAAGGAAGCATGTGCTATGAGCTAGAGGAAGATCACAAATACACTATGGAAGCAAAATCCTATGTGTCTCCCTTGGATGAATTTCTAAATATAAAAAAAGAAGGAGATGAATCTGCTGTAGAGTTCTTCATGAGGATGTTCAAAGTTTATCAAGAGATATCTTCAGATGTCAAGCCTCCATTTTATGAGTTATTAAATAAGATATATAAGTTAGGGTATGACTCTCAGTTATATAATTTTCTTAGGTATCTACTTGATGAAATGGTTGCAGAAGATAATGAATGCAGGATAAAAATTACAGAGGACCCTGATGAAGAAGGAAGTTTGGATCAAATTGAAGAAGATTCCATTATTTGTGGGACCTGTATGGAAATAGACAATATGCAATATCAAAATGATGAATCTCTCAGTGTGGAAGAAATTTCTGAATTATTAGACATAGAATATGAAAGATATATTCAGAAAAACGGTCCAATTTTTTTCAGATAAAAGCAATTCATATTCAGGAAGTGTGTAGTGAAAAGGCAAATAAGTATCAGGAAGAAAAAGTATTGTATGATAGTTGCAAAAGTTCCTTGTATGATGAAGTCCCAGGGAAGTATGAAGAAATATTGTTTGCAAATGAATCATTTTTTAATTCTTCTTCTAAAGTTGATTTACATATAGTTCATGCACAGGAGGATATTTTAGTAGGTGGCATTTATGAAGACATTATTCCTAAAAATAAAGCATGTGATGGACTCTAGGAGGATAAATTTTTTGAAGAGGATATAATAATAACCGATTTCCCAAATGTTTTTACCATGTTGGATAATAATATTCATGAAAAAAATTATGTACAAAAAGGCACTTCAGCAAATGAAGACATTATTCAAGGGGATGATGACTCTCAGGAAAATTCCCATGAAGGTATACCTAAAATTTCTGTGTTTTTGGGTCCATTGTTTGAAAAGGATATGGGAGAAGATATATCCCAAAGTAATGTTTCAGAGACTATGAGAAAAAAGGAAATAGTATATGAGAAGGAAGATGTGATACCTCAGCACAACATTGTTAAAAAGGATATGTACCCAAAGTCTCTTTGTGAGAAGGGTAAAATATTTCCAAAGAATAGGGAAATAGAAAATATGTTTGAAGGTGATATTTGTTCAGGTTCTCATTTTGATAAAATCATATGTGATAAAGATTCCTATGTGTGCCCTAATTTACCAATTAAGAAAAATGAAATATCTTTTCAAAGAAAGGAGGTGGTAAAAATGAACAATATGGGACATAATCTCAAAGGGATAAATAGTTTGAATTATTGCAACAGGGGTTGTTTTAAGTCCAATGCGAATATTGCATTGGGAGGCCTAGATATTTTTCAAGAAAGAACAAGTAGACTAAATTTTATTTTCCCTCCAAAAAATGTTACATACTTAGAAAATGTGTTATACAATGAAAGGAGTATTCAGATTTCTGACATTGAGAGTTTTTATGAAAGTTGCTTTAGGGTGCAATCCACATTTGATAGTAAAAGTGACTGGAAATATTTTTTCAAGGAAATGAGACATGGTGAAATAGTAGGGTTTTCAAGTGAACATTGGGTAAATGTTTTTAGGATTACATATCCAGAAACCAAATGTGATAAAGGATATGAGTATAGTGATTTAATGATGATGATGGGATGCGACTATGAAAAATGTAGCAAAGTGGAAAAAATGAGTTCATCAATTCATATGGTTAGTAAAGAGGATGATGATACATTCAGAAGGTGCATATTGTTGCAGGATGGGAATCGGGTTTTTGATAGAGGAAAGAAATGATGTTCATTTTCGGGGGCCTGGGGCCACCAAATTAAACTCAGACAGGAATCTACAGAAAGGAGGAGAAAATGCATAATTTTTGAACAATACTAATGGTAAAATGCAGGAGTTTTCAATCCATGCTCAGTATCTCAAACATTTCTTCTTTTAAGTATCAGGGAGTATTTCTTGTACCTTAGTAGCATAGGTTCTTGTTCCTCTTCCTATTTTTGTTTTATATGTATTATGTTCTACTTTCCAGAGATAACTAGGATCTTGCTATGTCCTTAAAGAGAACATACATCCCCAGAAAGAGCCACTGTTAGCACATATTTTTACAAAATATTTTTGTGCTATATATGGATCCCTTTTTTCCATCATATGAGCATTTGTTGCTGGTGTCTTATATGCAGGAGCATAACTAAAGAAAATGAAGTTGTCCAAAAGATCAAAAGCCTCATGAATGGCATTGCTAGCCCTCCAAGCCTGCGCAGATGGAGTAGTAGACTAGACATTAGAAACTTCCAAGCAAACGCAGTTGCAAGGGGTCGCGTGGCTGCAAACTAGGCTCAGAAGTTTTCAAGCAAAGGCTCAGGTGTAGAACATATGCAATAGCAGGGGAGGCATAAAACCATTTATCCCATATTGGTTGTGGAGAGGATATTTTTTGTATTTAAATGCAAAGTCACACACATCCATAGTGTCAAAGCTTAAAGGCTTTTGACAAGGAACTAGCTCAACGACCCAATGGACCCCGCATGTGCGCGCATCTAAAGGCATCCAAATTTTTTGACAGACTGGCGAGGATGAAGGCTAAAGATCGAGCAAGTCAGGAAGATATGACGGTCAGGTGAATGATCCAATGGTTGTCACTATACCACAATAGGAAAGTGCACGATAGATACCTATCATGGATCAATGACAAAACACGTGCAAAAAAGGCGAGTTAATGATTGATCAGGTTGAAGGAGGATCAATGGCCATCGCTATACTACAAGATGAAGATGCTCACTAGCTATTCCCCATGACATAGGGACTGGCAAGGTGGAAGTTGAGGTGGCAGACAGGTGGTGCCCAAATGGTGGCCAGCTGTATGCATAGACAAGCCAAAGAGTGACACCTGGTAGAGGGGGTGAGCAGCAAAACACCAACTCGAGACCTCACGACCAAAGGAATTTCATTAAATAGTCTCTAGCTCGTTAACATAAAATGCTAACACCCAAAAAACTAGAGACCTCACGAGCAAGCACATCCGAAGAAGATCCAACGGTGGTCGCTAGGTCGTGATGGGAAATTGCTCGTTAGACTTTCCATCATGGCTAGGCGACAAAGAAGAGCTTCATTCCAATGGTTAGTGAGGCCGTGCTGAGGTGGCAGGGTAGGGACTCTAGATCCAATCAAAGGTTGACACGTGGTGGGCCCGAGAGATGCGATGGGTGGCCCAGGTGTGATAACAACCATGCAACTTGGAAATGATCCAACGGTCATCGCTGATCTACAATGGGAAGTAGGTCGACGGTTATCCATCGCGACCTCACGACAAAGAAGGTGGGCCCAGGTCAAATGGTAGGTCTAGATGGTAGGTCCAGGTGGCAAACATGTGGATTCATGAGCGAACATGAGGCTGATACATGGCACAGATGGACGAAGAGATAAAGAGTGAGCAAGTCAAAAGAGATCCAACGGTTGTCGCTATTTCGCTATAGAAAGTTACATGATCAATACCTATTGTGGATCAGTGACAAAGAGGAACCAAAGTGAAATGGTGGGGCCGGTCAAGATGAATTAGCAGCTGAAGTGGTAGTCAGGTGGCATGTCATCAAAAAATGACTTATCGAACAAACCTAGGTTGTGATGGATCTCTAAAAGGACTCATCGAAAGCAGCAGTTCCATTGACTTGAAATACATTGAAGAAATCAAAAGTGGTCCCACCGATAAAATAAAAAGTATCGATGAAACTACAGAATCGATAAGACCTGTGAACAGCTCACCGAGGGAGGAAGTTTGGCTGAAAGAATAATACTAATTCACGGATATCATTATAAAGGGAAGTATTTTTCTTTTATTTGATATTAAAATCTTTTTAGGGTAAATTATTATCTTATGTCAAGGGATGTTATATTTGCATATTATTTTCTTAAAAGAAAGAAAATACTTTGGTTTTATTGAATTATTTTAAACAAATACTTATATAAAGATTATTGACTTCCAAACTAAAAGCTAAGGTGGAATATGTTTAATTTTCAAATCAAGGAATTTGATTGGCTTATCTTATGTGCAGGAGATAATGGGAAGAGGATGAATATTTGCTAAGGAATTTTATCGAGGCAAAGAATAGAAGACACATTATTAAAGCATCATTTAATATTTTTAGGATTCTCATTTGTAATTATTTATTAAACCAAAGGGTGTGTCCTTTGGAGGGAAACTATCTATAACTCCCTTCTGTGTATGAAAGGGTGTGTCCTTTCATATATGCCTTTTGATTCACATACTTATATGGAGTCATTTTTTGTATGTAATGGGGAGTAATCATGAGAACAACATATTGCTCTAAGGATTGAATGTCATTTTGTATTAGGGAAGTCTATAGGAAGAAGTATCATTTTGTGCAAGCAATTTGTAATGGAGTATCTGCAAGTGTGACTTATGTATGCAATTATTTCCTGAAGATTAATATACAAGGTTCGCTGTTTCTTTTTCCAAATATTGTGTACACTTTTGTGTTGATGATTATCTTTGTCCTCTTGATAAATCTGTTTATAGATTTGCTATGATGTGAATCACATGCCGTTGCATTAAGTGAAAGATTGAGTTCTTATTGTTTGTGTAATGCATATTGAACCTTCATAGTTGATGAGAAATTGTCTCTTGAGTTGATAAGATATTTTGTCCACAAAGTATCATATATCCCTGGATAGAGGCACTGGTCTTTTATTGATCTTTTAAGGTTTTGATCTGTATGCATTCAAGGTCCTTGATAGAGAAACGTTCTTCCCAAATCCTATATGAACTGATCTATGCAGATTTCATTTAAGTCCTAAAAGCAATCTCATTTTTAACCATAATCATTTTCATTTCTTTTCAAAGGCATTCACTTAAAGCACATAATAAAGCATAATTGCAGAACAATCATTTGCTAGTTTTGCATTTGCTAACCATAAAGCTTAAATCCACTTTAAATAACTCTTTTTGTGCTTGAGAGGGAGAGGTATACCCACCTAGGTTTAGTGGAGCCTTAAGTGCAGAGGAATTTGGTCTTTCACCATCCCTGTTCATTGGCCAAGGCTAGTTGGATCAGTTAAGAGCTTGGCAAATCCTTAAGTTTTCCAATTTTGTGGTTTTAGGAACCAACAAGCTCTATTTCTCAAAGGTTCTCTATCAAACTCATTAGATTTTCCTTGGAGATATAAGTGTGTGCGGGAAAAGTGGTGCATTGAAATGGAAATTTTAGTTTCAAAAAGGGTCCACACACTAATGGGACTCTTGGTGCAAGTAGCTATATTTGAATAGATCAACTCCCCGAGGGACGTTCCATTGTTCTCTATCTCATAGGATCCCTGAAGTCAAAGCCTTTTCTCTTAGATCACTGAGCAAAGTGACTTTAGGAATGACAACTCCGAGAATGAGGGATGCTTGATCAAGTTAATATGGATGCATTCCTAGTTATGCATGATATTAAATCTAATATGATTTAAGCTAGCATGGATAATGATGATAAGATAAAATATTAGTTAAACCTATCCTAACATGATATACTAGTCTAATATGAGAGTGCTATGATAATAGAAATGCTTCTTAAAATGCTTATTTAGATGATTTCTATTCAAAAAGAGGCTAAATGCTTGATTTAAAAATGATTATGGATGTATGAAATTTAGATGCTTAGTAAAATGTCTATAAGTTTGATACTAAAAACTTGGATATGAAAATGAGAGAATGAGAGCTCTATTTATAGGAAAAATAGGGCAATGTATGGTTAAGATTGGATAATCTTAACAAGGGCTAGGATTGAAAGTTATCAATCCATGTTCACAATTCTCACCAATGAAATGGTGACAATTGTCAACAAAAGACTGTTTGAGAGGAGATGTAAGAAGAATTAAATGCTTGAGAAGACATGATGGTTACCTTAGGAGCTAAGGGTTAAGGTTATACTAAGGTTATCCATCAGATAAAGATTTTACCCAAAGTATAAACTCGTGTGCAAGGGTTAAAAGGATAACCATGGTCAAAGAAATGAATGCTTGATGAGACCCTTGGGTTAGATGAGGGTTGAGTTAGAGAGAAAGTCTCTAATCATGCAAGAAGGTTGAGTTTAACCATTAATGGTTAGGAATACTTTAAAGGTTAACTTATTGAAGACATAAAGCCTTTAATGGTTTTCAAAGACTTTGAGGGTTTGAGAAGTGACTTCCTTTTGTTTAGGGATGTGACAATATTTAGGAGATGGATTAGGCTAATTTAGAAGTGATTAGAAGAATCTAGAAGGGGGTTTAGGGAGGCAAGTGGGAGATGTAGGAGAATGCAAGTGGATGGAGGGGAATTTTAATTAAAATAAATTACTTTATTTCAACTAAAATAGATGCAACTTGCATAAATACAAGTGGGGGGATTTAAATAAATAAATTAGATTTATTTATTTGCAATGAACAATTCAATTAAATGTAAATTTAATTAAAAAGGGGAAAAAGGGGAATTAATTAAATAAAGTGATTTATTTAATTAAAGGATATGAAAGATTTAGGTGAACTTAATTAAATAAATTGAGTAATTCATTTAATTAAATAGATGAATGTGAATAATTTAATTAAATTGAGGAATGGGGTTAAAATGAATATTAAATATTCACTTAGGAAAGTGGTCATTTTTATACATCTACATTTTTCCCCTCTTTGAAGTGACGTGTGTGCACATGTTGATTCAAAGAAAATTTTGCCGGATATGATGTTTGTGTCAAAATGTCGATATGATGCCCTAGATTTGATGAATGATATTGATAATTCCCCCTCGGGAGATGAATAAAAGATTTTAAATTTTTTGTTGATTTGATAAGTGCTTTTTGAATGAATTGCATTTTGAAATTTTGACTATGTTGAATGCATAGTATTTTATTCATCTCTCGAAAAATGATATTTGATAAGGTTAAAAGTGAGAAAATGAGCAAAATACATGCCCCACCTACTAACCCCTTTTGAATTTTACCCTATAAAAAGGTAAAAAGTGATTCTATTCTTGTCATTTGCACATTTGTCTCCTTGCGATTGTGACACCTTAGCTCTGATGAAAATGCTAGTTCCTTATGCTTCTCACCGATTCGAGTGCGTTCGTCGATACTAGAGGCCCGCCGCATATGGTCCACTTGTAAGTCACCTAAATTTTTCCACATTATTTATTTATTTTGTCGATTTTGGTCACGTTTTTTAGTTTTTGCTTTCAATTTTGTTGTTTTAGCACGTAGGGATTCTAGTGTAGCGCATATGATAAGCATCATAGTACATAGGGTAACCTAGTTAGGTCAGCATCTTAAGTATATTAGGTAGCGCATCATAGGTGCCAGATAGCGTGTTTACACTTTTAGCGCATACGGTTGACAGTTTAGTGTGGCGAAGGTGTAGGATAGTGCATAGGGTAAGCAGGTTAGCACGATGGAAACTCTAGTTAGCGCATAGGTTAGTTTAGCACGTAGAATAAAGATTATAACACATAGGTGCAAAAACATAGCACATGGTTAGCAACTTAGTGCATGGGAGGGATATTGTGGCGTGTGGGTAACAAAAATGGGTAGAAAAGACTGGAAAGAATGTGTCGCGAGGGGAATAGATGAGGTAGATGGTTTAGGGGTGGATAGGTGCTTGCTGAGTGTTTTTGGGATGGGTTTTGAGCCAATGTTTTTCCTGCTATGATGATGTATGAGTCTTGATATGATGATTGAGAGTCTGCTGAAATTGCTTTCGTTATGAAGTGCCAAGCTGATTGATTGTTTGAATGAGGATCCTGATTTTCTATTGATGTGGATCTTTGATTTTTGCCTTGCGATTGAATTTGATGTCCAATATGGGTTCCGATTCTTGATTTTCGATATGAATCCTGATATGATGCTTGCGAAATGGATTTTTGAGTTGCTTGCATTATGGGTCTTTGATACAATTTCTCATTATGGTGCTTGTGATATGGGTCTTGATTTTTGATATGGATATTTGAATTGCTTGCGTTATGGGTCTTTGAGATGATTTCTCGATATGATGCTTGCGATATGGATTTTGATTTTTGATATGGATATTTGATTTGATTTTGATATGGGACTTGATTTTTGATATGGATATTTGAATTTCTTGTGTTATGGGTCTTTGAGATGATTTCTCGATATGATGCTTGCGATATGGATTTTGATTTTTGATATGGATATTTAATTTGATTTCGATATGGATTTTGATTTGATTTCGATATATCAAATAGATGTGGGAGCTGATGATGGACATTTGTTGTTTTGCAGGTACAACATGGTTTACTTCAGTCACGAGTGCGATTTTCATGACCGTGGTCATTGATTCCACGATTGACACGGGGCGATAGGGATGTGATTGAGAGATGCGGTTTGACTTCATTATTAGACATGCCTCGGTATATCATTAACTGGGGTTCATTGATAGCTTTGGTGGAGAGGTGACACAGTGACACGAACACCTTTCATTTGGCTACTGGCAAGATAATAGTCACACCTAAGGACTGTTATCACTTTCTGCGGATTCTGATTGTTGGGGCCTTGTTGCCATATGAGTATACTGAGGAGGGTGGGACATAGGCTCTCCATCGCATCTTCTAGGATGATTAGATTTGTGGGTATGATATCCCATGGCAGGAGTTTGTGGATCTAGGTTTTGCCCCTTAACCTTATGTTCTAGCAGGTTTGATTGGTGGATTCTTGTGTCTCGACCGTAGGTCAAAGGGATTAGCTGTTGGATGGGGATTGGTTTTGGAGGACATGGTTACATAGGGACACAGGTTTGCATGGGGGTCCTGCATGTTAGCCCACCTTTACAAGGAGCTTCACGAGGTGGTATATCTAGGATACAATAGTTTGTCAGTGGGGGTGACATTATTATAGGTGTAGGCTTGGGAGCACATTCTTGTGGTGAGACCACTTGCAGATAGGGATAGGCCAATTGGGCGGGCATATGCTTATGGATATACAATTATAGTTGTCCAGTGCAAGCTAGGAAAACTAGAGCATTGGCAGAGAGCATTGGATGATATTGATATGGTCATCTGGAGACCGTATATGGATTGCGAGGTGTGGGTAGAGGATGAGCTAGAGATGCCCTATGTTTATATGTCCAGATATTTGATCGGGTAGACGCCCTTTATTATCGAGTGATTCTTGCATAGCTGTGTGCAGCGATAGTATGGGAGACAACAGGGAGCTTGCTTATATGCTTGCTAGAGACAGGATGTGCCCAAGTGGGGGACCACAATGGATAGTGTAGCGGCAGTAGAGGAGTACATGACATTGGCAGGCTAGATTTGGGATTATGGAGCTGGGGTTGTTGATGCGGGGATGATAGAGGAGTTCTCAACCTACTTTGTGGCACATGCAGTGGCACGGATATCGGATCCAACAAAGATGGTACTTGGTTTTTGATGATGAGGAGGATTAGCAGCTAGAGAGGTGAGGGGGAGTTAGACAGAAAGATGAGGAGGGAGAGGAGGTTTGAGAGGGAGGTGGGGATGATGGAGGAGGTGATGGAGGAGGAGGAGGATTTGATAGAGGACGAGGGGGTGATGGAGGGAGAGATAGAGGATGAGGAGGGGATGGAAGGAGAGGAGGAGGACTTCTCCTTGGTGTTGGTGGTACTGGTAGGGTAGGTGCAGTGTTATCCACTGTGGGGGGTATAGAGGATGATAGGCGACCCGCCCAGAGGAGATCAGATATTCTACCTCCACTGGTGCCTCGGAAAGGGACAGGCATGGGTGGGACCATGACACAAGTACCCATTCAGATTAGGGTACCTACTCATCAACAAGACTCACAAATTAGATCCCTACAGGTCACATTGCAGCAGTTAGAGGTACAGGTGCTAGCATAGCAGCATCAAATTACATAGATTATGGTAAAGCGGGATACAGAGAGAGAGCATTAGGGCTGGGGCAGAGGAGCTTGTAGAGAAATTGTAGAGAGAAATAGGTGGTGGTGCGATGCAGGACACATTGAGGAGATATGGTACTCGGCCATGGTGGCTAAGTACTATAGGTGGTTATACAAGGATCTAGTCCCTAGAGAGAAGAGAGATCCTAGTTATGTATGATGGTCTTGAAAAGCACTAAGAGGGGGGAGTGAATCGGTGACACCAAAACATGCACAACTTTAAACACTAACTGGTAGATGAACTTCACTAATAATTTGAACAAAATACATGCTATCCAAAATGAAATAACAACATCCACATAAAGTAAAACAATCACCATAACACATATGTTTATATGCGGAAAACCCAAATAGGTAAAAACCACGGTGAGATGGAACTCACAAGTTAGCTATCTACAGTAATAGAAAACTAACCAGTTAAGGTCTCACAAAGTGCTTTGCTAGGAGCAAATCTTGTTAGAGATCCCAAGCTTGATTAGAACCTTATACCCTATTAAGAGTAACCTTGTTGGAGGATTTTAGAATCCAAACTAATGGATCACCTTGTTAGAGGATTTGTACAATGAAGCTTGTTAGAGCTTACCCGTTTAGGGGATTTGATTCTGTTGTAGTGATTAGAAAATAACAAGAAAGGTTTGATCTATTTTGAATAGCACAAGACTTGCTTGATCAGATCATTCTAAGTACATTCAACACTGCTCTCCATCTTAACACTTATCAATCTTCAACAAAATCTTTCACTCTAGATGCTTATCAGTGTTTTCATACTATCATTCTCTATCTCTCTCAAATGATTCACGAAGATGTCTTTAAATAGACATACAAATCTTATGTCGGCCATAGGAGCACAATTTCCTAGGTGCAGTGTATCTAGACAGATAAACATAACTCATCACAAAAATAACCGCCAAGAAAATGGTGCTGGTAACTCGTCACAAAATCGGATACTGGTTAGAGGAATCAAAAATCGGTTGGAATACAACATGTGAATTGATGTCCTAGAATCTTCTGCTTGATCCCCATCTACATTTTGATCTTCATTTTGATGCCGACTAAGTGTAACCACAGGTTATCTCTTAGGCACATACTGGTTGACATAGAGTACCGGTTAGAGATAGACCTTAAACGTATCGGTTAGCAATGTAAATCAATGAAGTTACACCGGTAGTCAATGTAATCATATGTGTATGTGAGAGTGTTTCATCAATGGCAACAAGTGATGAATACATGATAATCATCATCAAGCCAACAATCTCCCCCTTTGGCATTGATGGCAACGCTTAGAAAAAATAAAAATAAATTAGTACCACTAAGTGTGCATACACAACAACATATTTACATATGTACTCATATTCCCCTTTAATGCAATATTCCCCCTTAATGCATGCATAAGTACAAAATTTTCAAAAAAAAATGCATACATATTATTACTCCCCCTTTGACAACAATGCCAAAATGATAAAGTAAAATATACATATATATAGAAAATTTGTAGCAAATTGTTCATCATATATTACATTTTTAAACAAGTTCATGCATTGGCAATTCTCATGAAAATATTATTGAAATTCTGCTTCATCTGAGATAGAGAATTCTCCCATGATTTTAGTATGTTATCTATATACACAGAGGTAGACAACAACTGGGAATAGAATTCTTCCATTGAATCGAGCGTTCAAGTTGCAGGAGTAGCAAGAATAGCTTCTGCACTGGAGTAGGCTCTTTGAAGAATGTCAACCTGTGAAGTGAGTTGACTCTTGAGCTCTCTTAGAGATTGGAATCTCTTGGCTCTCTCATTATCATTCATGTTCAGTCTGTCATGCAAATCATCTATAGACCAGTTAAAGGCATGAATGGAATCCTGGAGTGGGACATATGCCTTGCATAACCTTTCTATTTCCTACTCAATTTCAACTTGATTCTTAGAAATATCAGAATAAAAGAAAGTAACATTGGAGGTAGAAGAAAGATACTTTCCTCTAGATTCAATAGCTTTCTTTAACAAACTTCCATTATGAGATAAGGCTAGTTTTCTATTTTCAATATGCTTAGCCAATTTATCTCCATATGCCTTCTTGTGGCTCTTCTCAATAGATATTTGAGCAACATCTTCAAGTGATTTGATTTGATTAGAGGCATCTGCAACTAACTGACCAAGTTTGCTGATAGGAGTGGGAAGATGTGTGACAGATGTTTCTGGTAGTAAGCCAGACAAAATTTCTACTGCATTTTGAATTGTCTTAGCTTCAATCCTCTTCTCTTTGAGTCACTTCTTGTGTGCGTGAGATTGCATAACATTAGAAATCTTCATCATTTTTGATGCACTCAAGGTGTTCATGTCAATAGGTCCTGAGATAATTAAAGAATCTTCATCATCATCATCAAGTAATCCTTTCTTTGCAGATTCATAGGGTATACTCTTAATGATGGCCCTTTCTATGTTTTTCTCTATTGTCTCTTCATCTTGCTGAGTAATAGCTTCCTCAGTAGACTCCTTGTGAGTAGTTTCAATGACTGGTGGAGGTTGTTGTTTCTCCATTTGTTCTTTTTCCGATTCATTGCCTACTATCAGTTGAATGCCCAGTTGATCTACTGATGTACCTGTATTTCTGTGATTGTAGGAGGATTCATATTTGGTGCAGTAGTATCTCCAGATAGGTCTACTGTGTCCTGAATATCTTCATCAACAAGAATAATGGAATCATCCTTCTTCTTGATTGGATAGACTACGTCAGCTGGAATAATTTCCTCATCATCCATCTTTGGTCGGGAAGCAACATCTATAGTCTCATCCTTACTGGCAGAGTGGATGTTATCTTCCCTTTGTTTGATTACACAGGCTAGTTGGTGAGTTTCTGACTCAATAATTTCCCTTTTTCCATTAAGGAGCTTCAATCTCCTCATTTTAAAATCAAAATATGCTTTGTATTCCTCTATTAAAACACTCACTCCATCAGATGATAGATTGGGAAAATATTGTACAAATATTTCATCAAAAATCTTCTTTTCTAATTGAATTGCTTCCTCCCATTTTTCTAACAGAATATTGTACAGTGAGACTGAAATATCTCTCCAAATCATGCAGAAATCTATTATAATGACCCGAATAAGTAATTACCTGTTGAATTACTTGCTTCTTCTCATCTTCAATAAATAAATCAAAATATTCTTTGACATTATCAAACCCATTTCTACCTAATGTCTTCATTGTCCTCTCAAAGACTGTGTCCGGTTTGTAGGTAGCAATGTCTATAGGTGTAGTTTCCTTTGACACTACCTTTACCTTCTTAGATGTTCTACTGGTTGCATTTTCTTTCTTTGGTCCTTCTTCAGAATTTGTACCCTCAGACTCTGGTTGCAAAATCAATTTCCTGTTTCTCTTCTTTGGTGCGCTCACCTTCTTTTCATATACTTTAGGTGCTAGTTCCTTCTTGGTTAGGACACTCCGAGTCACCCTTGTGGTCTTTTTCACAGGAGATTTTTCATCAAACTTCTTTTGCTTACCTTTCTCCTTGGCTACAGGTACGGTACCAGTTTCAGTTGGTGCAGCTTGGATTGCCAAGATGTCCAATTTTGCCTTCTTTTTTATCTTTGGATGATGCAAACAGGGTATTAGCATAGCCAACCAGTAAATCATGATTGACCTCATAGCTCATATCTTCCATTTCTTCTTCTCTAGGTTCAATTGCTTGCATCAAGCAAAAATCGGTGGTAATCGTGAAGATTATGTCTTTCGCAAAGTATTTAACCACATCTTTAGGTAACCGCATTCTCATGCTCATCTTTTTGTGGAATTAATTGAAATACTTGTTTGTGGCAGCTGAAAAAGTATTCTTCACAACCTTTATGCTGTTCTTGATCTGTGCATTGATCGATTGTTCCTTGGACCATTCAATATCACCAATACCTGGTAGGAAATTTTGAAAGTAGAAAAATAATCTGGCTAATAGCTGACCATATTTAAACTTCTATGTGCTATCCTTCTTAATAGATTATAGCTGGTCTCTGATAGCTTCACAAATATCATAATCTGCATTATCAACAATCATTCTATGCACTGTGTGAATTGCTGCAGATGGAACACTGTTAAGTCTACTGGAGTAGAAGACCCGGTAGCCTATCACCATTGCTGCAAGTTTCACCACAGGGTCTCTAATATTATTGTGTAGGGGAAAAAGCGAGACTAGGTTAACATGCCCTAATCCTACCTTTTGACACACATTACGGAATACGAAAGAGCCTAGAGATATCGCACAATTGGCTACTTCTTTTTGTGAAAGAGAGAGCCACGGGATATCTATTAGGATTTCTATTCCCTTGTTGAAATTGAAAGATAAAATGATGCAAGTTCAATCCCTAACCTCAAAATGCAAGTAGGAACTAATGACAAGATTGCAGAATTGAACTTAAATGATGAAAAGCTGTAAACACAAGGATAAGACAAGAATGAAAATGCGTACCCGGAGTTAAAATATGACTGAAAATGTTCGGGACGGGGGCGCGGGTGCCACTGTCCTGATTCTGCCCCTGAAACTGCTCCGGAAACTGCTGTTTTGCACTTTGGAAAAAGATGTCAAAAATGCTGAAAATGCTGTCGGACCAGGGCGCCCAGCGCCCCTGTCCCAGGGACCAGGGCGCTCAGAAGGGACCAGGGCGCCCAGAAGGGACCAGGGCGCCCAGCGCCCCTGTCCTGGCAGGACCAGGGCGCCCCACGCCCCTGTCCTGGTCTTTTGTTCTGAAATTTGGTGGGAAGGCCGGTCTCAGTCTGCTTCTTCCGGATCTGCAACCTGCGGCGTTGTCCGAGTCCCGAAACCTCCAATAATATCTGAAAAGGGGAAGGGGCGGCTATATAGGGTTTTGCCTTAGTCAAACCCCCGCTTCGGTGATTTCCACCCAACCCTCAAGGGAGGAGTACAAGCCAATCTTCAGTCGGTAATCTCCTATTGTTCTTCAATGTCTTCCAAGCCCTAAGTGGATGAATGAATTTGATAAGTGCTTGATAGAGGAATGTTGAATGTTGTTGAAGTCTTCAAAGATCTGCTCTTTCGCTGCATAGAAGGTCCTTGAAAGCCCAAAAAATCGGATCCTTTCCAATGAGGAAAGAGAGCTTTTATGTATGAAACCCTAGGTTGTAAATTCGTATTTTGGGCGACCTAGAGATTGAATGTCCCGCCAATTTCTTGGGGTTAAGCTTTATTTTATGATTGGATCGTGCTCCTAAAATTTTGGGAAAAATGTCCGGGACCATGTTGCACTCCGGGCGCCATGGTCCCGACAACTTTTCACCAAATTTTCAGGGCTGTCGGATATGATGATTTTAGAGAGAATCCCGAAGTTACAGGTGATTTCGAGATGTTTTGACCCTCGAAATCAAGCCCCCAAGTTCAAAATAGGACCTAATCAGGGTTTTTGATTAAATGATGTATTGGAAGAATAAAATGAAAGGGGCACACTTTAATGAAAGGGCCCAACTTTATGATATGGGAGATGATAAAATAGGACCTTAGACCTAATTAATTTAATTAATTAAGTGCTAAAGGGGAAATGCAATGCAAAATGCAAAATGCGCCAAGGCGGGTGCTAAACTAGGTGTGAAATTGTACCACCCTAGCAAGTGCGTACAATTTACGACGCTACATTTAGCCCCCACTTTAGCGGTCATATGAACACTACGTGCATATGCAAGCTAAAGTACAGAAAAGTAAACATTATTTGAAAAAGGATATATCCATAAGTCTGTCGAACGAAGCCCCCAGCGGTATTTGCAGTACACAGTTAGGAACCGCACCCTACAAAACACACGTTAGATCACAAAATCACCTAATGCTTACTAAGGAAGGTGATGAAAATTTGAGGGTAGCTATATGCCCCGCCCTGTTTCGGCTTGCTAATTTTAGTGAGTTGAAACAGGGTATCATGTTTACCACTTCGAATTGTTAAAGAATATTGATGACAAATGCTCACAAGAAGATTTGATATGAGATCAAAAACTAATGGAGAATCATTTGGTAAGAAAGAGGACTAAATCTCAATTCCAACACAACAAAGAGTCTGAGGATTTGGGAGTTCTCTAACACAAGATGAAGGATGTAAATGGAAACAAAATGAAAAGAGAAAGAAAGGAAAAAAAGCATGAATACACACATTGGTGATCCATGAGAAGAATAGTGAGAGAGAAAACATGGACTTCTCACCCCTAGATCTTGTCTAGGTGATCCATGGGAGAAAGGACACGGAAAACTAGCCCCTAGAGTCTGTCTAGGTGATCCATGTAAGGGAGGAGAGTGAGAAAGTCTAGCCTTATGCCGCTAGTTCCACTCAACCTCGTGCATGTGTGTGTAAGGGAGGTTAGAAGCACCTCATAGGAGTCTATGCCCGAGTATGCTACAACCTGTATATGTATAGTACAAAAGGTGACATCTCGCTTTAAGAGTCTGTTTCGAGAATGACCCATTGCTCAAAAAGTGTAATGTTTATGTCATAAGCAAAGTAGAACAAGGATACCTACCTTCATCACAAAAGAAGATACCCCAAAAATGCAACAATGTCATAGATCCAAGAAAGAGAGTTTTGCACTCTTTAAGCAAGGATGAGATAGTTGAAAAGGGATATCTTGTAGTATGTGTAAAGGAGATCCTTAGAGGAGAAGAGATCTTTGTACAAAAGACACCTATCCCCAAGAGGAATTGTCTTAGACAAATATAACATCTTCTAGAATAAGACAAAGAAGAGAATAAGAATGCAATACTTCCTTCTTTTGCGAGTTGAAAGTGATTCTTAATGAAGGATGACGCTCTTTTTAACCCAATTGGGAGAGTGAATTCATTATAGATGTATTTTACCAAGTGCAAAAGAGGTTGTAGTCAAGGACTTACACCTCTTGTAAGAGAGAATCCTTGAACAAACAACAACAAATGCGTACAAGGAATAACATCAAGTAATAAAGTTCACACCATCCACAAAATAGGAAAAAGTGCATCCTTAGATAAAAATAAGGAAAGATCATTGCCTCAATGGGAAGGACTTACCCAATCTTCTAGGGAGAGATTTGGACATAAGAAAAAGAAGAGATATATGAAATCACTCTTGTCCCCATAGGAACAAGAAAATTAGGCTATTATGTTGCTTCAAAAAAAATATGATTGCACTTGACATTGTACCATCATGAATGACAATGAGCCCCCAGTAAATGAGCTACCAATGTCACATAATGATGAGCAACATAATAGCCATTACTGTTATTTAAAGACATGATAGATTGAATGAGGTATTTGAATATGACATGCTAAATGCTCAACTATAAGTGAGATCAAAAACATGTATAAAATTGAAGAAGAAAAGTCACAAGAACTCTTAGAAGAGGGATGAGTGTAATTTATTAGAGCCTTATCCCTGGAGGAAAGGACTTTATGATGAATAGGAGATAAAGATTCATAAGTGGATTTAGAAATTTGAGGGGATTCATAAAGAGATTTGTTCATTGCCAAGATTTCCTTATGAGGGGAATGAGAGTTGATAGAAGTAGAAGATGATTTAGTTGAAGTGAGATCATCATCACTACTAAATATAGCATTCACATTGAGAGATGGTCTTTTAGATGCTTTAGTGCGTTTGCAGGGATTATAGCCAAGTCCAAAGGCATAATTGTGAAAATCAGTCTCTAGAGGAACTTTTATCCCTTGTTCATGAGTGCCACAACCATTTCCATGATACCCATGCTTAGCAAAAATGCGAAAACCACGACCATAACGATCAGCCATTTCAGGAAGAGAAGGTGGTTTTTCATAAGACAAAGAATCAAACTCTTCATAATTAGAGGTGTGAGGAGAATAAGTTTGAGAAGCGGCCACAAAATTATTGCTCATAGATTCAGGTAAGACTGATTGATCTCTAGTTTCTTCCTTCTTTTTACCTTTAAGATCTCTAGGAGGAACCCTATATTCACCTACAAAGGTGGGATTAAAATCAAGAGATCCCCAATCATCTTCCGCGAGAACCTTCTCAGGATCAAAAGCCTTTTCATGTGTAGACTCAAGTCCAGAAGGATCTTCTTCAGGAGCTTTAGGCTCATCCAAAGAATTTTGATTATTAGAGGGTGATGATTTATCCATAGGTATCTTGTTCAAAGAGTCATTACTAGAAGAGGAAGGCTTAGAAGAACTCCCTTTGGAAGTAGATGTTTGCAAACAAGCCTGAAGATTAGTATCGCCTATCAAGGTATATGTCTTATTGTTATAAATGAATTTAACTTGTCTATGCAATGTAGAGGGGACAGCTTGCATACTGTGAATCCAGGGTCTCCCTAATAACAAGTTGTATGTTAGATTTCCAGACATAACATGGATAGGAGTAGGCAAAGTAACAGGTCCCACTATGATGGGTAAGGTGATAATACCTAATGAAGACTTAGCCACATTATCAAAGCCTCGAATGGGATGAGAGTCAGGCTCAATAAGGGATGTATCCACATTCATCTTATGCAATAAATTAATGCTACACACATTAAGGCCAGAGCCATTATCTACCAGTGTTCGTCTTATAGCAGTGTCATTTATGATAACCACAATCATCAAGGGATCATATTGTTGTTGAATTTCACCAGTAGGCAACTCATCTTGGGTAAACACAATTTGAGCTTTAGGATTCATCACAGAGTTAACCAAAGACACTATATTACTATATGTATTAGGTGGAGGAACATTCAAATCTTTCAAGGCATCTTGTAACATTCCATGATGAGCAGAAGAAGTTTGTATCAAATCCCAAAGAGACATCTTTGCTGGAGTAGCTTTAAGTTGTTCTATGAGATCATAGTCCTTACTAAGCATTTGTGAAATACGAGGCGCTTGAGGAAGAATAGGTTGGGAAGGAGGAAGTGAAGTGGGGATAACTGAAGGAGGATTAGGTTGCGTATTGTTTCTTGTGTTATAGGTATGAGCAACCGCATGATAATTCTCTCTAGTTAGTTGCTTAGCATACTCATAAGGGCTCTTAGAAGAATAACCTCCTTGCACAGTGATAATGGGTTTCTTAGGAGTGCAAAAAGAATCATTAGCGTAACCACCTTGAACCACTAAGATAGGCTTATTTAAAGGTTGAGAATTTTGAGAAGGACAAGCACCTTGGACAGTGAAGAGAGGTTTGTTAGGTGTCTCATTCACATGTATCAAATTGATTGAGGATGGTTTAGAGGAATGAACAAAAGTGTTGGAAGAATTATTGATAGTCTTCTCTTGCACTAAAATCTTATCACGGATTAAATCAATTTTAGGAGAGAGACAAGGGGTAAGCATTGATGTTCTAGTAGGAAGAGGAAAGGTCATATCATCCTCTATCATCAAAGGATCTACATGGGGAATAAACTCTCTAGGAGAAGGATCAACACTACTCTCTAAAGTCTCACTTTTGAGAGGGAGATCTTTGAAAGAAATGTTAACCATCTTGCTTTGAACTAGGGTTTCCTTATGAGTAGAACCAAGTTGAGGAGAGGGAGATGCTTTATTTTTAGAGGGAGAATAATTGAGATTCAAGGAAGGGGAGAAACTATCAAGGGAGTTTCCAATCTTGATTTCATCCCCTTTGGCTAGGGGTAGAGAATAATCTATACCTTCTTCTAATGGTTCATCCCAAATAGTGAGGTTGTTGAAAGGAATGTTTAAAGTATTGTCAATTTCGGGAGAGGAGATAACATTGTTTATTAATTCTTCATCC
The DNA here is from genome assembly GCF_030272615.1 of Cryptomeria japonica. Taxonomy (NCBI): domain Eukaryota; kingdom Viridiplantae; phylum Streptophyta; class Pinopsida; order Cupressales; family Cupressaceae; genus Cryptomeria; species Cryptomeria japonica. The sequence goes on along the minus strand of NC_081405.1, from coordinate 133,144,351 downwards.
TTAGGAGGGAAAGCATCAATAAATGTGTTAAACTCATCCTCTTTCCTCAAAATATGTTCAATATGATCTTTAGGGGAGAGAGAATTAAGGAAATTGCTTATTATTTCATCTTCTTTCTCTAAGGGATGCTTATGGGTAAGACAAACTTTAGGAGAAGGGTAAGCATTTATCATTAATTCATCATCTCTAGTGGGAATTTTGTTGGAAAAGGAAAGGCCATCACTAGGAAATGTAGGGATAATGTCATCTTCTTGCACACAAGGATCCTCATGAACGGAGCATTTTTTAGGAGACACAAAGGCATCAAGGGCATCATTCCACAAAGCATGATCATATCTATTAAAAGGTTTATCTTTTGATTCAAAAGGAGATATTTCCTCATAGAGGGGATTATTGAACACAACCATGTTACTAGATTCAGTGGAAGAGTTGATAGGAATGTACCCTTGAGAGGAACCATTTGAATTATCTTTCTCATCACATCTAAATGGCATAGTAACAAGGTTTATGAGTTTTTGGTAAAATGAAGGTTTGGTATATTTAGGTTTCAAAAATTCATCTAAAGCTTCATCTAACTCATAATCATCACAAATATGATCATCTTGCAAATAAAAATCTAACATTTTGAAATTGCATAAAATTTAAACACAAAATGCAAAGAAACACACTTTTTTTTTTCTTTTTAATGAAAATGAAATGAAAACACACTAAATCTAGATCTAGATCTAACAAATGCAATGCAAGAGGAAGCAATGATAGATTCACGTCGGGTTCACCAAAATGTGTAGGGGAAAAAGCGAGACTAGGTTAACATGCCCTAATCCTACCTTTTGACACACATTACGGAATACGAAAGAGCCTAGAGATATCGCACAATTGGCTACTTCTTTTTGTGAAAGAGAGAGCCACGGGATATCTATTAGGATTTCTATTCCCTTGTTGAAATTGAAAGATAAAATGATGCAAGTTCAATCCCTAACCTCAAAACGCAAGTAGGAACTAATGACAAGATTGCAGAATTGAACTTAAATGATGAAAAGCTGTAAACACAAGGATAAGACAAGAATGAAAATGCGTACCCAGAGTTAAAATATGACTGAAAATGTTCGGGACGGGGGCGTGGGTGCCACTGTCCTGATTCTGCCCCTGAAACTGCTCCGGAAACTGCTGTTTTGCACTTTGGAAAAAGCTGTCAAAAATGCTGAAAATGCTGTCGGACCAGGGCACCCAGCGCCCCTGTCCCAGGGACCAGGGCGCTCAGAAGGGACCAGGGCGCCCAGAAGGGACCAGGGCGCCCAGCGCCCCTGTCCTGGCAGGACCAGGGCGCCCCACGCCCCTGTCCTGGTCTTTTGTTCTGAAATTTGGTGGGAAGGTCGGTCTCAGTCTGCTTCTTCTGGATCTGCAACCCGTGGCATCGTCCGAGTCCCGAAACCTGCAATAATATCTGAAAAGGGGAAGGGGCGGCTATATAGGGTTTTGCCTTAGTCAAACCCCCGCTTCGGTGATTTCCACCCAACCCTCAAGGGAGGAGTACAAGCCAATCTTCAGTCGGTAATCTCCTATTGTTCTTCAATGTCTTCCAAGCCCTAAGTGGATGAATGAATTTGATAAGTGCTTGATAGAGGAATGTTGAATGTTGTTGAAGTCTTCAAAGATCTGCTCTTTCGCTGCATAGAAGGTCCTTGAAAGCCCAAAAAATCGGATCCTTTCCAATGAGGAAAGAGAGCTTTTATGTATGAAACCCTAGGTTGTAAATTCGTATTTTGGGCGACCTAGAGATTGAATGTCCCACCAATTTCTTGGGGTTAAGCTTTATTTTATGATTGGATCGTGCTCCTAAAATTTCGGGAAAAATGTCCGGGACCATGTTGCACTCCGGGCGCCATGGTCCCGACAACTTTTCACCAAATTTTCAGGGCTGTCGGATATGATGATTTTAGAGAGAATCCCGAAGTTACAGGTGATTTCGAGATGTTTTGACCCCCGAAATCAAGCCCCCAAGTTCAAAATAGGACCTAATCAGGGTTTTTGATTAAATGATGTATTGGAAGAATAAAATGAAAGGGGCACACTTTAATGAAAGGGCCCAACTTTATGATATGGGAGATGATAAAATAGGACCTTAGACCTAATTAATTTAATTAATTAAGTGCTAAAGGGGAAATGCAATGCAAAATGCAAAATGCGCCAAGGCGGGTGCTAAACTAGGTGTGAAATTGTACCACCCTAGCAAGTGCGTACAATTTACGACGCTACAATTATTGATAGAGAAAGCATGCCTATCAGATGTAGAGTCAGTTATTTTGAAGATAGTGTCCTTTGAAATTCTTCTTAGCACAGGAATTTCACCGGTTGAACAATAACCCGTTATAGCCCTAATAGCCTCCTTAGTTATCGTATGGGTTCTTTCCAAATACATATTATCTCTGTGGACTAGACTCAGGATAATTCTTATGCATTCCTTGTCAAAATCTTCATGAAAATATGCTGCATTTTGAAACCCTTTTTCAAAAATCCTAGCATATTTTGCTTCAAGTTTTCCATCCTTATCACAAAGTGATTTTAGCTAAGTATAAATGTGCAGAGTTCCTAAATATTCTATTTTGCAATCTATATAGCTGGACAAGTCACCTTTGGCCACAACACCACTCGGGACTTTTGACAATGCATTATAAGACATAATTTCATCTACTTTTAGAGCTTCTTCAGGCTCAACAGTGATCAACAACCTCTCTACAGATTTAGAAGAAGATGCCATTCTAGATTAATAGATTTTGAAGCGGTATACAAAGAAATACCTTGTATCTTGCACGTCACTTCGTTTTCTGGTTGAAATGTTCAAATGCACACACGTTCGCCTTTCTGCAACTTTCGATTTAGCTTGACTTCTCTAATTGCAAATAAGTTCGCCAATTTACACCAAGACAATCTTGTTCTGCTCTGCAATCGCTTCAAATTCCTTTTTCGAAAGAGTTAGGGTAAAAATGATAGAGTAAAACTTGTTTTTATTCACTTTATCGACTGCAATAAATGCTCACACTTTTAGGCTACAAAACCTAATTTGTATTTACTGCTTAAGTAAAATACCAGTTGATAACATGTCAACAAAAATTCATCAAAATTTCAAAATAAAAAAAACTTTCCCGCTCATTTTTACAAGGGGTTTGGAGATATTTTACCGTTACGCTCCCCTTAGCCGTGTTAGATAGGCTTAAGTCATCGGTGCAGGATTCTCTTCACTTGGTGAAGGAATGGTTTCCTCTACAGGAAAATTTTCACTTTTATTTTTCCATGTTCGGTTCATATCCTCTCTGGTTTCTTTGATATCAACTTTCTGCTTGCCTTTCTGATCCTTGGAAGAGTTGACCGATTTACTATTCCTGGATCTACAAAACTTTGCCAGGTGCCCTGGTTTGTTGTAGTGGTAACAAAACATACCAGATGATCTCCAGGGTCCTGCATTTCCTCTTCCTGTTCTTTTTCTGCAGTTCATAGCCACATGACCAAAGTTATTACAAAAGGTACAAATAACATTTGTTGCCTTTTCCATTTTGAATGGACTAAACCGGTTGCCATAGGATCTTTGCCAATTCTAGTTTACTCAGTTATCAAAATTCCTTCTCTGATCACTATTTGGTCTAGGATGCATGTGTGGTACAGGATTGTTTAATCCATATCTACACTCAATATGGTTATGCCCATACATTCCACATGTGTAGCAATGACCTTCAAACTTTCTAGACACATACCTAGCATTAGTATTGTATCTTTCATTCTTGTTAGGTTTGTTCCAACAAACATTTGTAGTATGACTAGGCTTGTGACAAACAAAGCAGAAAGGTTTAAAAACCTTCTTACCGGTAGTCTTGTTGACTTTAGGAGCATTTTTGTTCTTTGTGTTGGCAAATGCACACTCCAATGAGATATTGTAGGTGATTGAAGGTTTTGTCATTGATGGCAACCTTGCAATCCTATGACACTGGCAAGACAATTTACTGGCACCAGCAAAGACAAACTCTACACTGACACACAGACCACTGGTAGTAAAAGGAAGTATACCGGCACCCAGGCTGACAAGAATTTTGTTTATAATATATTTTGTAAATTATTGTAAAATCATTGTAAGCCGACATGGCAAGTTTTAAAATGACTCATATATGTATGAGATCATTATAGAACATTTGTAAGGAAGAAGATAGGCGAAATAAGGTAGACCTAATATGCAAATTATAGGTTAAGGGTTTATGTATGAAGCAGAGCTAAAACCGGTACTGGATCTGGCATAGCAGATGCTATTTTGAAGTAGTACAAGACATTGGATTTGCATAATCCATTTTTGTAAGTCAGTGAGACTTCCCATTTTGTAATTGAGCAGTGAGCTCTAGGCACTTGGCCTTCCTGCATATGAAGGCCCCTGTTGTAAGAGTAATATTCACTTATTGGCCAGTAAGCGAATATTGTGGGTCACAAATCCCATCGAGGTTTTTCCCACACTGGGTTTCCTCATTAAACTACTATGTTATGGTGTGCTTTTCTTGTGGTTGTTGCTATTCTTGTTTACTACACTATTTCTGTTTACCAGTAGACAATATTGATATGCTTTTCATGTTTTAATTTGAAGTAAATTAACAAACCGGTAAGATACTGATTCACCCCCCCTCTCAATATCTTTGGGAATCCTAACAATTGGTATCAGAGCTTCGTCCTCTATTTTCAGAAGCCTAATAGCTTGAGGAAGATCTTGACACCGGTAGAGATGGAAAACTTGATGAAGAAATTAGAAGGAGCTCTCTCAGACTATGATGCAGAAAAGTTGAAAAATATAAAACTTGAAGATGATCTAAAAGCTGCACATGATATTATTCAAGCACTTCAAGAAAACCTTACCATTGCAAGAAACAAGAGAAGAGAACTTTGTGAAAAGATGCAAAATGAGAATGATAAAAAGGAAACTCTTAGTGATCTGATGAACAAGCTGAAACAAGAAAACATGGCAAAAAAGAATGAGATGCAGGATATGACTATGAGATTTTGTAAAGAAATTGAAGATAGAAAGAAGAATGAAGAAGACTTGACTAGAAGACTGAATGATGCTGAAAATAGAAATCCAAGACTTAGTCATGAAAATGATATGTTGAAGACAGATCTGATGCATACACAAAATGACTCAAATGAACTCATGAGACAGAAGGGAATCTTGGAAAGAAAATTGGCTACTGCAAATCAACACAAGGAGAAATTCAAGAAAAGCTCTGAAGAACTTAGTGACATGCTGAAAAATCAAAAACCTAATGGTGATACAAATTGCCTTGGCTTTGAAGTTGGTGAATGCTCCGGTATTGCAAACACACATGATCATAGAAAACCGGTAAGACAACCAAATGCTTATAAATTTAATGGCAAATGCTTTAAATATAATAAATATGGTCATAGAGAAAATCAGTGTAGATCTAGAAACTATCAGAGCACTAATACACCCACCGGTCAATGTTCCAAATGCAACAAAATTGGTCATAATTCAGAAAATTGCAGAATGAATGTAAGATGTTTTGTTTGTGGAAGATTTGGACACTTATCTAATCAGTGTAGAACACAAACCGACATAGGTTATGGGAAAGCTATTCAGAAAAAACAATGTGATCTGTTATGCTTGTAACAAGATTGGACATATTGCAAAATTTTGTAGAAGTAAGGCATCACTGACAAGTAATAATGGTGCTAGTTTGAAGGGTAAAGAAAAGGGTGAAGAGGTAAAGCAAGAATTCTCAAAACAATGGATCAGAAAGTTAGATCTAAATGTTGATAGGAATACTCCTCCACTGGCAGAACAGAGTAACACTCCACCGACATGAGACTCTTCATCTAACTGAAGAAAATTCCTTCGAGGGTTTGGCAATCAAATGTGAAACATGCTATTATTCCCTTGGTTGATGGTGTGAAGTTGAAATTACTTCTATACCGGTAGATAAGTTAAGTCATTACTTAATCGACAAGCATTAAATGTGGTGGTTGGCAAAATTAACATTATAAAACAAGTGTTTTGGCTCCATTTTTCATTCACAGAACATTCAAATCTTCGAGAATGCGAAAATTCCTGAGTGAAGGCATTCCAAGAAAAGAAGTGAAGCAAATTCATCAAGCAATCATTCCTAAGGTAGATAAAGGTATTTATAACCATGACTTCTTCATCTGTTCCTGAATTCATTGCAAACCCCATTCTTGTCAAAGTTATTAAACACCCTAGACCTCTATTCTAGTTAGTTCCAGAAATTGCCAAAAAAGATGATAACATTGGTGCATTTTCTCAAATTCCTAAGGGATTAGTTTTTGCTAAAGACCCTAAAATGTATATACATTGTCATATAGAGGAATTAGGTGATGAGGAAATTAAGAATATGTATAAGTCTATAATTTGTGATGAATCCGGTAATGTCAAACCTGAACACAAGATAGTAGAAACCCTAGGTTTCACTAAAATTCTTAGTATCCCGAATTTTCCCCAGGATGTTATAAGGATAGTACTAAGCAGGGTACATGGTGCATTCTTTTGGTTGGACTCAGTTCACAAAATCACAAAAGAAGCAGTAAAGGTTGTGACAGGGTTATCCTCCACTGGTAATAGACCTGATAAAACAAAGAAGGTCTCAAATGACCTAGTGATAAACCTAATCAGTGCAACATCTGATAAGAGATCCTTAAGGGTAAATGATGCAATGAATATCAATGTCAGATTCATTAGTATGATCTTATGCTACAAAACTACACATACAAAAAGGTTAAACTCAGTCTCTAGCCTATGCATTAAAAGTGCCTATGACATGGTTAATGATAATGCAAGAATTGATGTGTGCGAATGGCTTAAAGATGAACTAATTGACAATTTGGGAAAGATAAAGAAAGACAAAAAGGGAACATTCAGATTTGGAAACCTACTTTTTTGTCTAATGTTGCACATAACCAAACAAGTACCCAGTATTGGTAATAGAAATCTTGGTTTTGATATACTAGTAGGCAAACAATTGTCAGATTTACTAAACAACATGGGAGAGAATAGATAAAAGAACATAAATGAGTACTTTCAGGCATTGAAGGCCCGAATGAAATCTAGAGTAAGACTATCACAAGCTATTGTGAATAAGTATCAAAAGGAAATCTATTTTGTGATAAAGAAAGTTTAAATTTGGATGGAGGCAGTTATCCCTAGAACCATCTGGGTTACTGAAATGGGGTATGAAACTAATGACCACATAATAGAAACATATGCAAAAACCCTCCTAGAAGCACCTAAGGAACCTAAAGAAGAGGTATTTGGAAATGCTAAAACAATAAAGAGTCAAATTCAATCAAAGAAAAGGGTTAAGAAGGTTGAAGCAATTATAAGAAAAGGTACCCGACAAGCTAAAGCTATTAAGGAAGATGTACTTAAACGAATTGGTATTACTGAAGAGGAGTTAGAAGCACTTCAATCGAAACCTCACCTTTCACCGGTTGGAACTTCTTCAGAAAGTGATATACCAGCTACATTCAAAAGAGTTGAAAGAAAAAGGAAACCTTCACTGGTATCTTCACCCTCTCCTAGAGGAACAAGACAGAAACAACAAGCAGTAAGGCCCCCAGCTAAGAAATTAACTCCAAAGAAGAAGATAACCCCTAAGAAGAAGACTCAACAAACCATTGCTCCAATTGACAAACTTCTCAATGAAATAACAGAGGATGGAAAGTTGAAAAACATTAATAGATTATATGACTCATTATCAACTAATGACAAGGAGAAAGTAGAAAACAGTGTAATCCTACACTTGGATATTTACAAGAAATTTTTGATGCAAGTTGTTGATGAAATACTGACAGAACTGTACAAAAGACTTGAAGCTAGAAGACAAGCTATTGTTGAGCTTGCTTGTTGTACATCCCATCAACTCACCTGAAGAGATAGATCAACTGATCTCTGAGGCTAACCGGTCAGTATTTTCAACTGCACATGAGCATGTAGCACTGATGGTAGGTAGAGTAAATGAGGTAAAAGAAGAAACAACTAATGCATGGGACATATTCCTTGTAGAGAAGGAAAAGCAGGAAGAATATCAAAGCCCTACTCCACCGGTAGTTACCATTGACAATCAACCGGCTAGTGAGAGTATGGACAAACCACATGAGGACACAAATCCTAATTTTGAGGTGTTATATACAATGAACATTGACACTCAGAAAGTCAATATTGTGGTAGATAAGGATTCAACAAGGAGAACAGATGTGGCAAATGAGCCACTGGCAACAGATAGCATAGAAGGCAAATCGGTAGTGGACAACACTGGGAAACAGGCAGAGCTAAAAGCTCCCTCACAGCAACAGGTTCATGCAGAGATAGTGCCACCGGCAATAGCTGAGCAACCCAAACCTTTTCTTAAATAAATGCAAACACAAACTGACCTACCAGAGGTCACTACAAGCAAAGAAGTTACTCCCACTAGTGGAATACAAATTGTTGGTTCTTCCATTGCAGAATTCAGACCAACAAATGTGATAGAAGTTCTTTTGGATTCTATCAAGAAAATAACAGAGTGCAGTGCACAAGCATACAAAGCTATTGATGACACAATTCCAATTTTGAAAATGATAGCACCCAAGTGCGATGTAGATAATAAAGATTCTTTGAATCAACTTGACACATTGTCTAAGTATATTACTGACAACATTGTGATAGTTGAACAAATAAATGAGGAAGCATTCAAGGAAAAACTTGAGAAAGAAAAACACAAATTCTTTGAAGAGGAAATAAAGAAGTGTATGAGACAATTTGACACTCTTTTACTGGCACTATGTAGTACACTAAAAGAATTTAAAACTTTGTATAGAGATACATGTAAAACTAACTTTTTGATAGTAGATATAGATAAGAAGATCAACAAGGTACAGGAAGAAATAAATCAACTAGCTGACAATTTCATTAATTCATCTGGAACCACTATCATTTTTTGAGAAGAAAATAACAGGTTTTGAGGAGGAACTTCTAAAATTGGAAAGAGAAAAGGAAAGAATAAAAGAAAAGGCAGAAGATTTAAAATGGAGACTTAGTCCAAAATTGGACTACCTTGCCTCCTTAAGAAAAGAGATATCTGAAGCTTTAATTCAAGGATAGAAAACATCAGTACAACAAATGCAACACCTCACCAATACAATTCAGAGGATAGAGGCCACATTAAAGGATAGCAAACGGTTCACTAAGAGCTTGAATTTGGTATTGGCAGACCTTTTTCAGATTGTAATCAATCAGTTACAAGGATGAAGCTGAAAACACACTCAATTGACACTTTGACAACCTTTGTCATTGATGTCAAAGGGGGAGTAGAGGTAATGAGAAAAATCCAGAAGCAGAGATCATCAGCTCAAGGGGAGCACATATTTTTGGTAACACATATTTTTGGTAAGACAATTTTGGCAAACCATTTTTGGATTTTTGAATTTTTCTCATGAGTGTTGCCATCAATGCCAAAGGGGGAGATTGTTGGCAAATGCACACTCCAATGAGATATTGTAGATGATTGAAGGTTTTGTCATTGATGGCAACCTTGCAATCCTATGACATTGGCAAGACAATTTACCGGCACTAGCAAAGACAGACTCTACACCGACACACAGACCATCGGCAGTAAAACGAAGTATACTGACACCTAGGCCAACAGGAATTTTGTTTATAATATATTTTGTAAATTATTGTAAAATCATTGTAAGCCGACATGGCGAGTTGTAAAATGACTCATATATGTATGAGATCATTATAGAACATTTGTAAGGAAGAAGATAGGAAAAATAAGGCAGACCTAATATGCGAATTATAGGTTAAGGGTTTATGTATGAAGCAAAGATAAAAACGGTACTGGATCTGACATAGTAGATGCTATTTTGAAATAGTACAAGACATTGGATTTGCATAATCCATTTTTGTAAGTCAGTGAGACTTCCCATTTTGTAATTGAGCAGTGAGCTCTAGGCACTTGGCCTTCTTGCATGTGCAAGCCCCTATTGTAAGAGTAATATTCACATATTGGCCAGTAAGCGAATATTGTGGGTCACAAATCCCACCGAGGTTTTTCCCACACTGGGTTTCCTCATTAAACTACTGTGTTATGGTGTGCTTTTCTTGTGGTTGTTGCTATTCTTGTTTACTACACTATTTCTATTTATCGGTAGACAATATTGATATGTTTTTCATGTTTTAAATTGAAGTAAATTAACAAACCGGTAAGATACTAATTCACCCCCCCTCTCTGTATCTTTGGGAATCATAACACTTTATACTTGAGGATTCTCCTTTTTCAGTTGTATGAAAAACAAGTCCAGAAATATCACCCTTCATTCTTTGTGATTGAATCTATTCTTCCAACATGGTAGAACTTTTGACAAACTTCTCCAATTTCTCATTGGCTTTAGTAAGCTTTTTGACAAGATCCTCATTATGTTTAGACAGGTTCTCTTGCAGAGACGATGCTAACTCAAGATCTAGCTTTAGGTTTTCCTTTTCTTCTGTTTCAGCAATCAAGTCCTCATGTATAGTATCTTTTTCCCGTTTGATCTTTATCATTTCCTAATCTCTTACCTTTACAATATCTTTAGCAGCTCTTATGGCTTCCAGTTCCTGACTCATGCAAATAGTGAGAGCTTCTAGTTCTCTTCTTAGATTCAGTTTTTCACCATTCACCTTTTCAACTTCATCAGCTAAAGCTTCAATATTGGCTTCATCTGAAGAATTGTTATCAGATATTTCTAGTAGCTTTTTAGATAACTCTCTCCTTTTGACTTGAGAGGCTTTTAGTTTGCTCCTAAGGGATTCAATCTCATTTCTGCTAGCTTCTAGCTCTCTAACCATCTCAAAGTAGCTTCTGTCTCCCATGGTAGTTTCAATATTTCCTTCTAAGTGGTTAGGCTTCAAAGAATTTAGGCTCTGATACCAATTGATGGTCTTGAAAAGCACTGAGAGGGGGGGGGGTGAATCAATGACACCCAAACATGCACAACTTTAAACACTAACTGGTAGATGAACTTAACTAAGAATTTGAACAAATTACATGCTATCCAAAATGAAATAACAACATCCACATAAAGTAGAACATTCACCATAACACGTGTTTATACGTGGAAAACCCAAATAGGTAAAAACCACGGTGAGATGGAACTCACAAGTTTGCTATCTGTAGTAATAGAAAATTGACCAGTTAAGGTCTTACAAAGTGCTCTACTAGGAGCGAATCTTGTTAGAGATCCCAAGCTTGATTAGAGCCTTATACCCTGTTAAGAGTAACCTTGCTGGAGGATTTTAGAATCCAAACTAATGGATCACCTTGTTAGAGGATTTGTACAATGAAGCTTGTTAGAGCTTACTTGTTTAGGGGATTTGATTCTATTGTAGTGATTAGAAAACAACAAGAAATATTTGATCTGTTCTGAATATCACAAGACTTGCTTGATCATATCATTCTAAGTAAATTCAACACTGCTCTCCATCTTAACACTTATCACTCTTCAACAAAAGCTTTCACTCTAGATGCATATCAGTGTTTGCATATTATCTTTTTCTGTCTCTCTCAAATGATTCAGGAAGACGTCTTTAAATAGACATACAAATCTTATGTCGGCCATAGGAACACAATTTCCTAGGTGTAGTGTATCTAGATAGATAAACATAACTCATCACAAAAATGACCACCAAGAAAATGGTGCTGGTAACTCATCACAAAATCAGATACCGGTTAGAGAAATAAAAAATCAATTGGAACACAACATGTGAACTGATGTCTTGGAATCTTCCGCTTGATCCCCATCTACATTTTGATCTTCATTTTGATGCCGACTAAGTGTAACCACAAGTTATCTCTTAGGCACATATCGGTTGACACAGAGTACTAGTTAGAGATAGACCTTAAACATATCGGCTAACAATGTAAATCATTGAAGTTACACCGGTAGTCAATGTAATCATATGTGTATGTGAGAGTATTTCATCAATGACAACAAGTGATGAATACATGATAATCATCATCAAGACAACAATGTAGCCAGTTGGTATGGTTGGAGTCAGACGGGGACAAAGAGCAAAGGTTTTATGGGGCCCTCTTAATGGGATCCATCTGAGGGAGATCTAGGAGCTAGGACATCTGCTGTGAGACTGTCAGCCTCAGGAGATAGTCATACCTAATAGACTTGTCTCTGTTGTATTTTTATCATTTTGTTGTATTTTGACAGACATTGATACTCCTTGTATATTTTGACCATTTTGAGAGATATATACATATGACATTGATTTCTTTGATTCTCATGTCATGTGTTATGGATGATGATTTACGATATGCATTGTTATGATGCTGCAATGATTATGATGTAATTCTTTTGATTTTGATTATGATGTATGAGCTATAACGATGAAAATATGATGATGCTTTGTTTATCGTGATTTCGTTCATGTATGATGTGAGATGCATCTTGAAAATGAGATGTATGATAATGATGTGATGTGAGATGTATCTTGAAAAAGAGATGTATGATAATGATGATGAAATGATACTAATGCAAGATTAAAAATGATATGCAACCTAATGCAAGTGTAAAATGATATGCAACTAATTGATCACCCTCTTTTTCTCATTATCATTCCTGTGTAGTCACATGTTTTTGCTCTGTTTTTATTTGTCATCATTGAGCTTTTGATATGTTGGAAGTTTATACAAGCATAATTGTATGATTGAACCATAATGACCTGAGTAAAATGTACATGGATATTGATATTGCAAGACGATACAAGCGTCAAGGTATAATTAAACCAAGACAACTTGAGTGTTGCTTGCGTAAAATAGACAAGAATTAACCATTTGTATGCGCCAAGTGGAACAATGTCTTCAGTGATATGTTTCCAATCACATCTCAAGACAAAATGTGCACCATACAAGTGATCACTTCATAGATAGAAAACCCAAAAAGTATTAGACTCCCCTGCTATTTTCTCTAGCTCGATGAATCTTTGAGAAATTCAAGAGATCCAATGATTCAAAAAAATTGAAGTGCAAAATAGTCAAAAATTCATGCGAGATGTAAACAAATTATCATTCAGAAAATCATCCATCATGTGTATGTTGAATTTGTTAATTGGATCAATGTCTTGTTTTCTCGGCCAATGAGTTGTTGTTGACAGGATTTCCTTAGCGTGCTGTGATTCTTGTTTGCTTATTGTTGGAATGTTTGAAGTTAGATGAACGCTGCCCCTAGCTATAGATACTGATCGATGTGGATATTCATAGTGATTACCAAGCCATGGTGGGATATGATGATTGATCTTTAGATAAGCAAGGACAATGACTACGCTAAGTATGTCCGGGATAATGTTGCGTAAAAAGTGTTGGGCGATGGCCATTAGCTATGACTTTGGATGCAAAAGAGATGAGTAATGATAGATAGAGGAGTTGTTCCCTCACAAATAGCTCATGTTGCTAGGTTTTCACCATTTGTTTTTATTGCACCTTTTTGTTGTTTTTCTGATTTGTTTTTTGTATTTTTCTGATTTTTTGATGTTTTTGTATTTTTCACTTCTTTCGTGCATTAGACCACTCAAGTGTAGAATTTCTTTAGATGGATGTTGTTGGTTGGTTCATCAAGCACATCTCCTTCTGAAGTTGTTAGCTGATAGGCACCTGATCCATAGGATGATATGATAACATAGGGACCTAACCAGTTAGGTTCAAAATTCCCCTTCTTTTCTTGATCCTGTTGATTTTTGGGATTTTCTTTGAGTACAAGATCACCGACTTTAAAAATCCTAGGAATGACTTTGTGGTTGTAGCTTCTACACATACGCTGCTAGTATGCTTTGAGGTGATAATAGGCATGTTGTCATTTTTCATCCAAAAGCTCTTGTTCTTGCAACCTGTTGACCCGATACTCCTCATCTGGTATGAGGCCTTTTAAAGATACTCTGAGTGATAGAATTTCTACCTCAAGAGGTAAAATTGCTTCTGATCCGTACACCAATGAATATGGCATAGCTCCCGTAGGTGTCCTGATGCTAGTCCTGTATGCCCAGAGTGCTGGATTGAGTTGTACATGCCAATCCTTACCTGCATCATTTGTTGTCTTCTTTAGGATTTTCAAGATTGTTTTATTTGATGCCTCTGCTTGACCATTCCCCTGTGGGTAGTAAGGTGTAGAGAAATGATGTTGGATTTTGAATCGCTCTCATAGTTCTTGCACATCCTAATTTTTGAAAGGATGCCCATTGTCTGTGATGATGGAACTAGGAATGCCATATCTGCAAATTAGATAATTGAGAATAAATGAGGCAATCTATTTTCTAGTTATTGTGGTCAAGGGGAGTGCTTCAATCCATTTTGTGAAATACTCTATTGCAATGATAATGACCTTGTGTCCATTTGAAGAGGAAGGATGGATTTTCCCTACTAAATAAAGTCCCCACTGACAGAAAGGCCATGATGTTGTAAATGGCTGTAGCTCCTGTATTGGTGCATGGATAAGATTACCATGAATTTGGCACTTAGGAAATTTCTTTGCAAATTGATAAGAGTCTTTCTCCATTGTCGGCCAGTAATATCCCATTCTTAGAAGTTTTTTAGCAAGAGTAGGACCACTTGAATGCGTGCCATAGATACCCTCATGAAGCTCATGTAAAGAAGAGTCGGATTCATTATGATCAAGGAAACGAAGAAGAGTACCATCTAGACCTCAACGGTAAAGTGTATCAGCGGTTAAAGTATAACGGGTAGATTGCCAGATAAAGTTGTTATTTTTATTACGAGATAGTTTAATGAGTAGGGTATTGGTTTTAAGGTATTCATAGATTGTCTCGTATAAAGAGGAGTCTGAATCGGTTAAGGCATAGATGACGTGGGATGTAGAATTGTCATAGGTTGGGGAAAACAATTGCTCTACTAGGAACTCATAACGACTCTGTTGCTCTAGAATTTGTAGCTGTGAAGCGATAGTGGCCATTGCATCAGTCGCTCTGTTGTCTAACCTTGGTATTTGCTCAAAGGTGATATGTATAAAGTACTGTTTGAAGTCATCTACCATTCTTTTGTATGGTAGTAGCTTGTCATCCTTTGTCAGATATTCATTGTTGATTTGATTTATAACCAGTTGGGAATCTCTATAGACTTTCAATTCTGTGATTCTTCATTCCACAATCATTTTAATTCCTGTGACCAAGGCTTCATACTCAGTGATGTTATTGGTGCATGGAAACATGAGTCTATACGATCTTGGAATGGTGTATCCTTCAGGGGTGATGAACAAGATGCTAGAACCTGAGCCATGTTGAGTGTAGGAACCATCAAAATATAGGGTCCTTTGCTTGAGTGTAATAGTAAGGACATCCATGTTTGGAAATTCTACCTTCATTGGTTGCTTATTTGGTAGTGGTGCTTCAGCTAATTGATCTGCAATTACTTGTCCCTTGATAGCCCGACGCTTTGTGTATTGGATATCAAAATCACTCAGAATCATTACCCATTTAGCCAGCCAGCCTGTAATAGCTACTTTGCTGAGTAAATACTTGAGAGGATCAATTTTTGCTACTAGCTTGATTGTGTGAGCTAGCATGTGATGTCAGAAATTTTGAGAAGCGAATACCACAACTAAACAAGCCTTCTCAATAAATGTATAATTTATCTCATATCCATTTAATGTTCTGTTGTTGTAATAGATAGCTCATTCCTTGCCTTCTTGATCTTCTTGTGCTAGCAGTGCCCCCAATGATACGTCTGTTGTTGATATGTAGAGAATGAACGACTTTCCTACTATTGGTTGTACCAGAACTAGTGTATTCATTAGATATTGCTTGGTTTGATAGAATGATTCTGCACACTTAGCTTCCCATTTGAATGGTATGTTCTTATATAGTAGATGATTGAATGGTAGACATTTATATGCTATTTGGGCTATGAATCGCCTGATTGACTGTAGTCATCCCTGTAGAGATCTGAGTTGACTAATGTTCCTGGGCGGTGGCATCTCCATGATGGCCTGTACCTTCGCTAGATCTACTTCAATGCCCTTTGCTGACACAATGTAGCCTAATAATTTGCCTAATGTCACCCCAAAGACACACTTCTTAGGGTTTAGCCTGACTTGGAATTTCTCCAATCTTTGAAAGATTTTATCTAATATGCCCAGATGTTCTACTCGGGTGAATGACTTAGCCAGTAAATCATCCACATAGTCTTCCATGAAGGTATGCATCATATCATGAAAGATTGTTGTCATTCCTCTTTGATATGTTACCCCAGCATTTTTCAAGCCAAAAGGCATGATGTTTCAACAATACGTTCCCCAAGGACAAGTGAACACTGTTTTATCTTGATCCTCTAGAGCTATCTTGATTTGATTATAGCCAGAGAAACCATCCATTAATGAGAGCATTGCATGGCCTGCTATGAGGTCTATAATTATATCAATGTTGGGCAAAGGGAAGTCATCCTTTGGACAAGCTTTGTTGACATCTCTAAAATTTGTGCATATTCTGATGCTTCCATCTAGTTTTGAAACTAGTACAATGTTTGAAATCCATTCAGCATAGTCTATAGGTCGAATGAATCTGACGTCTAATAACTTCTTTAATTCATCTTTGACCATTAATGCTACATGCAGATTCATCTTTCTTAGCTTCTGTTTGACTGGCTTGGCTCTTGGAGCAATAGATAAATGATGCATGATTAAGTTTGGATCTATTTTGGGGATATCAGCATAGGACCAAGAAAAATTGATTTGATTTTCTGTGAAGAATCTGATAAACTCTGGTTTTTCCTCTTATGTCAGTGATTTTGCTAGGTGTATTTTTTTAGCCGCTGCTTCTATACCAATGTTGATTGATTGAATGAGCTCAATCAATATGGGTGATCGATGCTGATAGTGTTCAGGAAGAGTGTCAAGTCTCCCATCATTAGGTGCCTTAAAAAGGTTTGCACCCTTAGATGCATCCTTTGTTTTAACTTCTTTGTGATCTAGTGCTGCCATTGACTGGTTTTCAACATGAAATCCTTTGTTTCTTTCATTTTTGGTGACTGAGAGACTTGGCACCCTCCCGATTACAGATATCGTTATTTTGTTCACTGGTAGAGCCTGTTTCTGGGTTGACTGTACATAGGTAATGATCAATGGATTCATCATCTTTGAAAATATGTATGCTATGGTGTTCAGGTTCATCCCAGTCTATCAAATCAGGAAATACAAGTGGTAAAGAGTCATTTGGTTGGTCGAGGTCGGTTGTGGTAAGTGTCATGATAGAGGTATCGTTAAGGTTGTCTGGGACATTGGTTAAGTTAATGATGTTGTCAAGGTCTTCGATGGTATCATCTTTCATGTAGACTTGCTCGTAGTGTCGCTGCTCATTTTCCTTAGCTTTGTAGATATATTATGGACCAAATTCAAGTAATTGAGACTTTGTGTCTTATCCTTCCTGAGAAAGGGGTGTGTGTATAGCACCTTCAGGGACATCTTCAGTAATATTTGAACAACTACCCCATTCATAATCATTAGAATCAGTTTTAGAAGTACTGTCCCAAAGTCTTTCAGTGTCATGGACATATATGTTGTAGGGTGAAAAGATATCTCTGATAATTGATACCAATCTTGTAGTTTTTTCTGATTCTGAATCAGAACCTACTTGTACCCTTTGCATTTGTTCATACACTGTTTCTCCTTGGAGAGTAGTGATTTCTTCATGAGTTGATTATGCCTTGTTTTGAATAGGTTCTTGTACATGGTGCACTTTCTTATAAGATTCTTCTTCCCTTTGAATGGTTAGTTCCTCTTGTCATTTCTCTTTTTCTTGGTGTTCTCACTCTTTCCTTATTGTTTTTGCTGCTTGGTGTAGTGCCTCTTGCAATGAGTCGTTGTATTTCTTCTTTGCTTTCCACTGAGGTTTTTGATATTTATTTTGCTTTTGCCTTGGGGGTATGTTGTGTCCATAGCCCAATCCTATTTTATCTCGAGAAAATTGTGAAGGAGGGTCTAGTGGTTCTGTAATGCCTTCTTGATGCTTGCCTATTGTCCTTTTCTGTTGTATCCCATCAGTTGCATGATCATAAATATTTTTCCATACTTTTATGTTGGTATGGCTACCTCCAGAGTAGTGGCTCTAACTTCTTCCTCATTCTTGTATAGCAAACTGAGGATGTCTTTCTCTTTTGATTCATGTGTTAGTGTGCCCAATTGGATAAATTTGCCATCAAACTTGGTGATGGGATGTGTTGCTTGATGCATCGATACAAAAGGTTGTCCATGATATTTTGGTGGCGTTGGTAATTTGGATAGACACATGGGTTCGAAAGAGTATTCCCCCATGGCATACTCCTTGATTTTCATCTTTTGTTTGAAATCCATGGATAAATATTTGAGCTTTTCTTGATGATGATCTAGTGCTAAGGAAGCTGGAGCTTCCCTTTTGTGTGGAACTAGGCTATCTTGAGCTGCCCCCATAGCATTGCAATGTTGAAAGGGGTTATTGTTAGCCAATATGGAAATGTCCTGCCCATCATATGGGAATTTGACACACTGATGGTAGGTTGACGACATTACTTGCATTTCACTTATCCAAGGGTGACCCAATAAAATATTGTATGTTAAGTCTATATCTAAGACTTGACACATAGTGTCTCTTTGTATAGGTCCTACCTAAATAGGTAATATCACTATTCCTTTGGATGATCTTTCTTCATCATATGCCTTGATGGTGATCTTTTTGTGTGGATCAATAGATTGTTTAGAGAAGTCTAATGCACAGATAAGTTTTAAGGTACAGATATTGAGACCAACTCCTCCATCTATTAATACTCTTTTAACTCTATGTTTGTAGACTAAGACTTCAATATGAAGAGGAGTATTATGTGGATGACTCAAAGAGATATTATCATGTTCAGAAAAGGTGATATTATGAGGTCCTATCATATGAGTCACCATGGCTTGAAATTTATCAACATTTAGATCTTGAGGCACATTTGTTTCAACTATTGCTTGTTCTAAGATATCCTTATATTTTGGCGAGAGTTTGAGTAACTCGAGTATGGATATCTGAGTAGGAGTTCTCCATAGCCAATTTACCAAATCATATTGAGTCTTGGGGATAGTGGTCGATGTTGATGTATGCCCTTTCAAGACATATTTTTGAGCTCTGCTTGTTACATTGATTGTAAACAAAAGACTGCTTTAGAGGAGATGCAAGAAGAATTAAATGCTTGAGAGGACATGATGGTTGCCTTAGGAGGTAAGGGTTAAGGTTAGGCTAAGGTTATCCATCGGATAAAGATTTTAGCCAAAGGATAAACTCATGTGCAAGGGTTAAAGGGATAACCATGGTCAAAGAAATGAATGCTTAATGAGACCCTTGGGTTAGATGAGGGTTGAGTTAGAGAGAAAGTCTCTAATCATGCAAGAAGGTTGAGTTTAACCATTAATGGTTAGGAAGACTTTAAAGGTTAACTTACTGAAGACATAAAGCCTTTAATGGTTTTCAAAGACTTTGAGGGTTTGAGAAGTGACTTCCCTTTGCTTAGGGATGTGACAATATTTAGGAGATGGATTAGGCTAATTTAGAAGTGATTAGAAGAATCTAGAAGGGGGTTTAGGGAGGCAAGTGGGAGATGTAGGAGAATGCAAATGGATGGAGGAGAATTTTAATTAGAATAAATTACTTTATTTCAACTAAAATAGATGCAACTTGCATAAATACAAGTGGGGGGATTTAAATAAATACATTAGATTTATTTATTTGCAATGAACAATTTAATTAAATGTAAATTTAATTAAAAAGGGGAAAAAGGGAAATTAATTAAATAAAGTGATTTATTTAATTACAGGATATGAAAGATTTAGGTTAACTTAATTAAATAAATTGAGTAATTCATTTAATTAAATAGATGAATGCGAATAATTTAATTAAATAGAGGAATGGGGTTAAAATGAATATTAATTATTCACTTAGGAAAGTGGTCATTTTTATACGTCTACAATAAGCATATGATGCAAGAAAACACGATGTGATTTAAAGAGTTGATGGTTGATGTAGAGAAATTTACTCCTCTTGATAAGTGCCTTAGAACTAGGTTGTCTCTTCTTCAACTTAGTCTTTTGATGAAGACTTTTTCTTCTCAAAATAGGGGGAGTGGTCATACAAAATTATCAATTGTGATGTTGATGTTTGATATGGATACTTTGTTTTGGATACTCAAGCTTACTTGTCAAGTAGAGGTTTAGTTTGATTCGCCCCCAAGACAAAGTGTGCCAAATGATATGAGTCAAGTTTCACGATGTAGAAACTTAATTTGGCAACTTGAGAACCTAACTTGGTATTGTTTTGATAAGATTCATTGAATGATGGAACCTTTGATCACTCTATTTGATACTCCTTAATCTTGTTGGATGAAATCTTATCTTTTAAGATAGTTGAAGATTTGATATCCCTTCTAAGGATGCTTAGTTGGATTTGGGAATTCTCTTCTCTCCAAGGTTATTCTTTTCTCTTTGTTTTCGAAACTGATTGTTGTATTGGTTGATTTGTAACTTGCAAGATGCTTCAATGTTCATGACAAGAAGACATAGCACACATGAAAACAATGGCCATCCCTATGCTAAACATTAAGTGTATGTTCTTGTGAGGATGTTTTTAAATCCCCGATGTTATCACTGGTTTGATTTACAATAAAAGACACATCAGATAGACACTTTATTCAAGGTTCATCAACAATATCATATCCTACTAGTCTCGATATTCCATTAGCTCAAACAACCTTGTCATCCCCTAGAGGGTGCCCATTTTTTTGGATTTTTCCATAAATTAACTCAAAGTGAATTGCTTCAGAATTGGGTAGTTATCTTGGGAGATATATGGTGAGTAATCTTGGGGTTGGATTCTTCCCCACCCTTACACTATGATATTGTCAATGTATGGCAACTGTGTCATGCCCAAAATTTAGGGCAAAAACGGAACAATTTTTTTTTTAAAAACATACTAATTTAATTAACAAGTTCACTCTTGCGACAAGCGTTAATGAAATTTTCATTATTAAATTCGAGCTAATTCTGAAACGAACTAAGCATCGATAAATTGTTAAATTTTAATTGCGGAAAACCTACTGGTTTAATTCTTTCTCCAAGAGATACCTAGTCAATAGGTTTATTAAATTAATCAAACTAAAGGAAATAGGAGAGGAATTTTAAATTTATCCTCCAATGTGACTATATAGTCTTATCAAATTTTTTTTTAAATTTCTCTTTATAATTTATTCCAAATTAAAATCAGGAATATATAAATATATATATATATATACATATTTGTATATACATATATATATATATATTTATAATTTAATTACTTATTCAAAATGCTCAAAATTCATATATATACATATATATATTCCCATATATATATATGGAAACACACACACACACACACACACACACACACACACACACACACACACACATATATATATTTTACTTATATGTTAAATATTTTAACTCTAACTCAAAGCCATTTTTAACTTCCTAATTATTAAACCATATTTTTCCCCAACCCTAATTAGGGTTCTAATGTTCCCACATTTATAATATCTAAACTAATTAATATTTTCATTTTTAAAACCGAATTGCCCTAGCCCCATCCGGGCTAGGGTTTTAACCCATATATCTTTTTTTTAACAGTCAAAATTCTTGCTGGGCCAAAGACCTCAAAGTCGGCCGCATTCTATTTTGTTGCAGGCATCGGAGGAAAGGGTGGCGGGTTGGCCGCGCGCCACTGTGTGAGCGCACAATGGGCGCCGCGGCACCACTGTGTGCCCACACAGTGGGCGCCGCTAGCGGCTCCCCACTGTGTGGCCACACAGTGGCGGCCGTGGCCATCCACTGTGTGCACACACAGTGGGAGCCGAAAGCGGCTCCACTGTGTGTGCACACAGTGGGCGCCGCACGACCGTCCACTGTGCGTACACACAGTGGAGTCCGCGGGGACCCAAAACATATTTTTTTTAAATTTTTTTTTTTTAAAATATAATATATAAATATATATATATATGTAAATATATATATTTATATATATATATAATTATATTTATATTCACATAACTTTTATAATCATAGTTAAAAAGATGAAATTTATTTCAATATAAATTTATATATATATTTTTAAAGAGAATTTACATGCAAAATTTTAAACTAATATAATAAAGGGAAAAACATTAAGTTTAATCAAATATATATATAAAGTAAGCTTTTTAAATTAATGCTAACTGAAATACAATTTAAAATACTCTTAAAAAGATACAATATACTTTCCTATATTAAAAGGAATTTTCATTGATTTTTCTCTTCTAATCAAATATTTTCATAAAACTACTTTTTCCATTAAAATACATAAAAATCTTTCAACATCAATAAACTTCTATTTTGCCTCAAGTAAAAATATAGGTGAAATCTAAATGAAAACAATTCTTTTATTTCTTTCCATAATACAAGAAGCTTTTGCATGCAACACAAATTAACTTTTCTTTTTCAAATAAACCAGAAGTAGAAATAACAAGCTTTTCTTTTTTTTTAAAACATCTCTAAGATATTCTACCAATTTACAGAATGTTTTCTCTGAATAGTCACAACAATAAAACTTCAAGTCTACTTTCACAAATTACAACTTGCTTCTCTTTTCTACGAATGAGGCATATTTCTATAACAACTTTAAACAAACATCTGCAACTGAATTCAAGAATCTTCAATAACAATCTTCTGTATCTCTTTCATGGTTCCTATTCTCTTTCCTCTGAATTTCCTGCATAATAGAAAACACAAATATGACCACAGAGTGCTCACCTCCCAGCCTAGGCTAACTGGTAGCCACCCCCGAGCTCGGAGAACCAATTCCTAGACGGGTAACAAACAGGCAAACACATAGAAAGCAATACATACAGATTTTCCAGACACATTCCCAACCTGGCTTTCACAGCACCACACTCTGGTGATGAACATTTTCAAAGGGTGGTAGTGGACCAAATACCCTGAGGAGAACTGCAAGTATGAAATAAACAAGAAGCCACCTCATGACACAATAAAAATATCAAGAATCTCAACCCCTTAATCCTTATGCCCCCCAAAGGCATTCTAGCCTTATATCCCTCCTTATGACCCCCATTGCACAAACAGGCCATGCAGCAAGGGTCACACAAAGATCCCTTGTGATCGCTCTCAAAAGAGAGTCTCTCACTCGAGGGCTATCACTGCTACCACCCTCAAGGTCCTCTTCTCTCCCAAGAGTAAGAGATCTTGAGAAAACTCCCAAAACACATCAATTCATAAAACAAAATACCAAAAGATTTTCAAACATTAACTTCCAAGAATACAGATTTCTTACACCAACAAACTTCCAGACATGAACAAGAAGAAGATATTAAAAGTAAAAATTGAAACCAACCTTAATCTTCCCAAAGGTTATTATGATATTTGATGAAGAGTTGCCCAATCCACAAATCTTTTTCCTTCTATCCTTATTCAATTTCTCTATTCCATAACATTATTTTCCTTCCAATTTTTCTTCTGTCTCCAAAAAATGGAGAGTGGGTGATTACTCTGCTATTCCCAAAAATCTTCCTTAAGAAGCTCACTCTCTGAGTTCTCACAGGATTCTAAAAAAAACCAAAAAGAAGAAAGAAAGCAAAAATGCAAAAAGACTCTCCTTCCAAAAGGAAAAATCTTGATTTGATTTAACTTCAATTTTCAATTTTCGCTCAACTCAAAAAAACCAATTTTTAAAGCGTTAAAAAGATCATTATAAAGTAGAAACTTGTCTAAAATTACCCCTAACCCCTAGATATAACTTATGGGCTTTAGGAAACCCTATTAAACTACCCCTAGGTGTTCATTTAACCCATTTTAAACCCCTCTGAAGTTTATTTTCGGGTCAAACATAAGTTGACCACTCCAAATATTATATTCCCAAATAATTTATGATAACACATTAATTTATTTAAGAAAACTATAATTAAACACTTTCCCACCAAGAGACAAAATAAAATAATTAAATTTAAATACACATGTGTCAAGTGACACAAATAAAACACTTTTACAAAAATAAAACATGAAATTGTCTCTTGAGGTTTTTACACATTAAAATTTAATTAACACTTAACACTCATGCAGCATATACTGTTACGAATAAAATACAACACAAACGGGGTGTTGTCTCTCCAAATAGACAAACCCTGGCTTTACGAACATACATAAGTCTAGGTTTGATTCTCCGTAATTTTCCATGGTCACATGGTAAATTTCCTGCGCATCTCAATTTACACATCAGTACTAAATCCAACATAGAAAGATGCTAATTTGAGAAGTACATCCATATTGGATTTAATCATCCAATTGTAGTCAGTGTGACTCCCATTTGTGATTGAGCAGTGAGCTCTAGGTGCTTGGCCTTTCTGCATGTGCAGACCCCATTTGTATACACATACTATCTACAATAGTATCATCTGATTGTGGGTAAGGTTTCCCACCATGGTTTTTCCCCTTACAGGGTTTCCATGTATAAATACTGGTGTTATGTGTTGTGGATGACTTTGTCTTTTTGTTTCATGCATTAATCCTTACCGGTATTGCAATTAACTAATAAAACTGTCTACCGACATAAAAGACTAGTTCATCGGTATTAAGCATTAAAGTTGTTTAAGTTGTTTTTGGTTTAAATTTATTAGACAACTAATTCACCCCCCCTACCCACCCTCTCAGTTGTCTCCGGGACCTAACACTGAATTTGAACAAGCATTGGGTAATCTGAAAAAGGTTTTGCAGCAATGTGAAGACTACAGTTTGTCATTGAATAGTGAGAAATGTTTTATCATGATGCAATAAGGAATAGTCCTTGGTCATCATATCTCTGTAGAAGGTATCCAAGTGGATCTAGCAAAGATTGAGGTCATTCAGCATATCAATGCTCCTGTGAAGCAAAAGGATGTAAGAAGTTTTCTTGGTCATGCTAGATACTACAGATGGTTTATCAAAGATTTCAGTAAAATAGCAAGTCCCTTATATTCACTGCTTACCAAAGATATGAAATTTAAATGGACCCCAGCATGTAATGAAGCTTTCTTGAAGCTTAAGCATGCCTTGACTCAAGCACCAATTCTTAAAGGCCCAAATTGGTCTTTACCATTCCAAATCCATATAGATGTGTCTGATTATGTAATAGGAGCAGTGTTAGGATAGAAGATTAACAAATTGGAAAATGCAATATATTATATTAGCAAGAATTCACAGGGACCTGAGTTGAATTACATAG
This sequence comes from Cryptomeria japonica, assembly GCF_030272615.1. NCBI lineage: Eukaryota > Viridiplantae > Streptophyta > Pinopsida > Cupressales > Cupressaceae > Cryptomeria > Cryptomeria japonica. The sequence continues at coordinate 133,119,036 of NC_081405.1, read as the reverse complement.
TCACTGAAAAAGAAATGTTAGTTGTTATATATGCACTTAACAAATTTAGGCACTATATCACGGGATATCCCATATTTATGCATACAGATCATATTGCAATAAGATATCTCATGAATAAGCACTCAATTACTGGTAGATTGGCTCGCTGGTTATTATTGATGCAGGAATTTGATATCACAGTTGTTGATAAACCAGGGAAGTCTAATGTGGTTGTAGACTATCTTTCAAGACTTCAATTATAAGAAGACTCTACAGTGATAGATGATGCTTTTCTAGATGAACATTTATTTCTCATCCAAGCTCACACTCCCTGGTATGCTGATATTTCAAACTATTTAGCTGCTACTAAAATGCCAATTTATTTCTCTCCTAAGGAAAGAAGGTTGCTAGTTGAAAAAAGTTTTAACTTCTCATGGATTGTTGATTGTCTATTTTACACTGGACCTGACCAAGTCATGAGAAGATGTGTCAGAGAAGATGAAACATATGACATCCTGCATGCATGTCATGATGAGCCATGTGGAGGTCATTTTGTTGCCAAAAGAACATCACTGAAAATACTCAATACAAGATACTATTGGCCCACATTACACAAGGATGCAACACAATATACAAGGAAATGTGATATATGCCAACATATGAGAAGACCTACAAAATCTGTTGAGATGCCATTATATCCACAAATATCAATAGCACCATTTGATAAATGGGGATTAGATTTTGTTGGCCCAATTGATCCACCTTCTAATGACAAATCCTACATTTTGGTATGTACAGACTATGTAACAAAATGGGTGGAAGCTCGTGCCATGACACATGGAAGAGATAATAAGGTGGCTGATTTTCTTTATCAAGAGATATTTACAAGATATGGAGTACCAAGGGAGATTGTCTCAAACCAGGGACCTCAATTTACTTCAACACTAATAGCAGCCTTGGTCAATGAATACAATATAAGGCATAGAAAATCTACTCCATATCATCCACAAGCTAATGGACAGGTGGAAGTTATGAATAGGGAGCTTGAGGCTATTCTTACAAAAACAATATCTGTTCATAAAAAAGACTGGTCTCATAGGCTTTCTGAAGCAATTTGGGCATACATAACAACTTGGAAAACACCAATTGGTTTTACACCTTTTGTGATGGTTTATGGCAAAACAACAATGATGCCTATTGAATTTGAGCATAAAACTCTGAGGACAACTTTACAATTAAATATAACATTATTTGAAGCACAGAAAGAACATATTCAACAATTGAATACTCTGGATGAATGGAGGAAAATAGCTGTTCAGCAGACATAATTGATCCAAAATCAGAGAGCAAAGTGGCATGATAAATATATCAAGGACAAGAAGTTCAAAGCTGGTGACTAGGCACTACTGTATGATTCCAGATATAAAGATGCTATGGGGAAGCCACAAACCAGGTGGTTAGGTTCGTATGAGATAGAAGAAGTTTTCAATAATGGAGCTGTTCGTTTGACCATAATTGATCCTATTAGATTTAAACTCTTGGTGAATGGTCACTGACTATGTCTATATCATAAGCTGACAACTAAAGAGGAGTTCCTACAACAATTTGCCCGATAGGATGAAACAAAGGTTCCTGCAGCAACTGACAAAGTTCCTGTAGCAACTGACAAAGATCCTGCAGCAACTCATCAGCTTCCTGTTGGAACTAAGCAAGGTAATAAAGGTAAAGTTCCTGCAGCCTCTATAGGGAACATGCTTTCTTCTTCACAATAAAATATTTCCATGGGAATATTCTTCTCCATAAATAAAATTCCATCTACATCATTCCATCCCACTTTCTTATCTGATATTTCACTTCATTTCACCATCATTTTTGTACGACTGTAGGTATGTACATATTGTGTTTTGTTTTAATTATGCATTTATTTATTCATTATGATTATGCCTTTTTAAAATCCGCAACACTCCCCAAAATCTCTTCCGCTTGTGTGGACACGTGCTAGGTTAAGTTGGGTGGGGTGCTTTATGGTTTGGTTTCCAAAGTTGTTGATTATCCGACTTTTTTGGTACTTTGAATTGATTTCTTGCCATCATTGTTTAACAAACTATTATTTCACGCAAGGGAATAATAAATTCTGTCACCAGAATTGAGATATGTATGGAAATTTTAATTTGGCAAGTTTGTCGGATATTTTGGTTTTCTCTTTCTCAGCTACAGAGTGTTCAATACTAGGAGAGTAAACAGATGGGTGGTGATCCAATTCACCATGAGCCAACAGTTCATGAAGTGTTGCTGTAGGATGCTCTTTGTGAGCATTATTTTAGACACCACGGCTGGCTAGATTACTTCTTGAAAATCAGAGATTATAATAAAGAAATTGCTGCAAAATTTATGCATTCCTTCAATGAAGAAGAAGCTACAATTAAAGGCTTGAGGGTTATTGCTACGGAGTAGTGAATAGAGGAAGTAACAGGGTTGCCACAGGAAGGGGAACTATTTCCAGAATCAAAAGATGCAAGGAGCGCAAGGGTAGAGTTCACAATTCCCACGGATGGACCCCTAATGGTGGACAAATAAGGAACTAGAAGGGTTTCCCTGCCAGCAGAGTGGCCTCAGGTAGCTTTGTATGTTATGAAATACATTACTTGTGAAGGGAGATATTCAAACCTGCATTCACTGCATTTTAAATTACTTAGTCATTTACAACATGGTCGGAGGGTGAATGTACCTAATTTCCTATACCACCTCATTTCTACAAGCGCTAAGGAGACACGAAAAAATGGAAATCGCTCCATTAGCCATCATGGATTGGTTAAACTACTTGTACAATGGTCCCTGAGATATTTTTCACAAATGGAATGGGGATTATTTGAGGATATACTGCAGTTTAGGGTTGAGGATGCCCCTGTTAAAGATGCTCCTGTTGTAGAGAATCTGCTGGTTGAAGAAGAAAATGGTGCGGAACCCTCTTCCCCTATAGTTGCTGCAGACGATGATTTGCTTGTTGCTGAAGGAGCCGCGGTTATTGTGGAGGAAGAGATGGCTGAAGCAAATGTGGAACAATCCTCTACTTCTCTTCAAAGAGAGTCACCAATTCCTAGGAGAAAAGGGAAGGAGTTGGAAAAGGATGAAACAGATGAAGAACCCATGGTCTAGCCGCAGGCAGCTCAAATTTCTCCTGCACCCAAGAGGCATAAGACAAAAAGAAAAACTCCTGCAGCAACAGAAACCTCTCCTGCAACCACTCCAAAGGTTTATGTGAGAAGAACACGAAGTAGGACACAGAAGGCTCATCCTGCAGGTGATCCAGTAGAAGTTATTGCGGTGGAAACTTCAGAGGAAGGAAGCCCTACAGATATTGAAATGCAAGGAAAAGTAAGCCCTATAGATGATGATGTCCAAGTAGAAGTTGATGAGGATAGACTATCGAATCTTGCTTTTGTGGCACAACAATTTGAGGAAACTATTGGAAATATTTTGATAGCAGCCTAAAGAAATTGTTGGGGAGATTCCTGAGCAATTTGAAGAGACCATTGTAGATATTTCACAGTAGCCCGAGGATACTGTTGGAACACTTTACAACAATTTGAGGAAAATGTTGGAGAGATGCCAACACAAAATGATGAGTTTATTGAGGAAATCCCACGGCCTAAGGTAACACCTATTAGACCTCCTTCATCCCTAAGAAGTTTATCTATTGCTTTAACATTTTATAGACAATGGGAAATAGAGAGGGCTAGGTTGCAAGGGATTATTGATAAACAACAGAAAGAAATTGAAAAGAGGGATAACATAATTGAGAAATTAGAGGCTAAGGTAGAAATAGTTGCTGCTATGGTTCCTGAGTTGATGCAATGTAGGTCACCTGCAAGGGTTTATGCTATGCACTTGAAGGAGCGGTATTTGAGCTTCAAATTGAACCACATTATTAGGGACCTTAGACCTTCCTTAGAAACACCTGAAGAATTCTTTTATGCTTGCCAAACCTCTCCACTAGCCATGAAGAATTTGCTAGTGAATTTTATTTACATAACTATGTTGTACCCTCAAACAGTGAGTGGAACCCTTTATTGTATATTGGGGATATCCATATCAAGGCTTTAATGTCGTGGATCCAAAATGAGATCAGCATGGGGGCACAAGCTAGAGCATATGAAAAATTAGAGTTTGATTGTCCATTGCCATTAAGGAGAGAATCAAAAGAACCAAGAGTTCTTTATTATGAGTGGCAAAAATTATCGGTAAGGGATGATGTTTGAAAACTAGTGCTTCCAATGAGAGAAGAAATTTATCAGGCATATGAGCATTTGGTTCAGACTAATAGGCCAACTGCAATAGAAAGGTTAACTCAGTGCTAGAACAACTTACCAGAACAGTTAAAGCAGGGAGAACCTTATTCACTACAGAATTTTCAGGTAGCGATGCAAAGAGCCCCCAGATATATACAACTAGGCAGGGAAAAAGCCAACAACTGGCTACCACTGATCTTTCAGCCCCCAATCCTCATGTGGCCACTGTTGGGATGTCAACCTATGAAACAAAGCTATGATGTAGTCACAGAAGAGTCAGCCAAATGGGCTAGGCTGGAAAAAATGAAGGGATTTTATTGGAACTTGGCTTTAGGAGGGACAAGTTAGGGTACCATAGGAGATTTGAGAGTTAGTGCAAGAGTCAGAAATTTTCCTTTTGCTATAGGATCAACAAGTTCTTAAGCTGGGAGGCATGATAAGTTGGGACTTTGTCGTGTTTTTGTCATCAGAACTCTTAAGTTTTTGACATCTTTTGGTTTGCATAGTAGTTGTGATGTATTGGAAATTGACTATGTGTATTCCATATGTAGTCACATAAATCTGTCCATTTTAATTAAATGAATATTTTGTATTTATTTGATTAAAAATCCACTAGCCATCAATTAATTAAATTAATATTTAATTAATTCATCCCCAAACATTCTTCTATTAATTAAATAAATTATTCAATTTATTTTAATTAATTCATTAAAATCCAATTCCAATCAATTAAATAAATAAATCAATTTATTTAATTAAATCCCCCTTTTCCTCTTTTAAATAAATTAAATAAAACATTTATTTAAATCATTATCCCCCCCCCACTTGCATTTTCCTACAAATGCAACTTGCACACATATTTGAAATAAATGAATTTTTATTTTAAATAAAATCTTATTTTCCCTCACCCACCAAATCCACTTGCAAAATCTAATCCCCTTCTAGATTCTTCTAACCCCTTCCTAATTAACTTAATCCATCCCTTAATTATTGTCACATTCCTAAGCAAAATGGAGTCACTTCTCAAAGACTCCAAAGTCTTTGAAAAGCATTTAATGCTTTGTGTGTTCAACAAATTAACCTCCAAAGTCTTCCAAGACCACTAATGGCTCTTACATGACCATTTATGGCTCTTACATAACCATTTATGGTTATTTCAATCTTGTCTCCCCAAATATTTATTGTTTGACCATATTCATCCATTTCACATTTGCACAAGATTTTATCCATTGGATAAAAGCTTTATTCTTTGAATAAAGAGTTTATTCATTCAACCAACCTTGACTCTAAAATCCCAGAGTCATGTCAGGCATTTAATGCTTATTCCCTCTCCTCTCAACCTATCTCACATTGACACTTGTCATCTTGGGATTGGGTTGAAAGCCCTCACATGGATTTGAAATCATTCAATCCTGACCCTTGTTGAGATTACTCAATCTCAACCATCCATTGCTCCATTTTTCCTATAAATAGAGCCCATTCCTTCATAATCCAGATCCTGAAAACTTGTATGCATTTAGACTATAGACATTTTAGAGAGCATTTTAGCATAAAACAATCTAATCTTTTGTCTTTTGGTTAAAATACATCATTTTAGCATTATTATTAGCTTTTCATTCCACATTTAGAGCTATTCTATAAATCTCAATCCTCCATAAGCATCCATAGTGCAAAAAGCTGCTGAGAGCTACACTATTTTGGAACTTGGAGAGGAGAGGAACAAGGGAGAAGGAGCTAATCTCATGCTAAGAGATAGTTGGAGATATCTCATTGTCTTACTTCTTTAGTTAGATTCATTAGCATGTGTTTTTAGTGTCTCCTTTGGAATGCCTTCATGTTTTAGTTTTTGATTGATTAACTCTAACATCTTGTGTGTTTTGTGTTCTTTGATCTTAAGCTAACATTGTGCCATTTAGGAGGGCATCACCATATGTTAAGCCTGAATTTATTAAATCATGTTTGAACTTTGCTGGTCTATTCCTACAGCCACGCTATTTATTCCTGCAACCACGTGATTTATTCCTGTTGCCATGCGGGTTATTTAGGGTAATAATATATGTGAATTAATAGATGTGTTAATTGAATAAAATGTGTGTGTATGTCCTTGTATGTTGTTTCTGTTGTAGTGCAGGTAATAAATGATGCCGCATTGGATATTCTCCTATCATGCCTGATGAAGGAAGGATTACGTAAGACATAAATGAAGATCAAACTATAGAGGAGCTAAGCAAGTGCAAGGTACGACATAGGCGGAGCAGTCAAGTGACACTACAAATGTCTAACTTCAGTGGGCATTGAATTTGCAAACACTGCCACGACATGCAAAGATTGTGGTTCGGTTTAGATCCATGTTTCCTGTAGCAAAGCTCTAGTTATCTTCTTTATTGGTCAATCATTTGCCTCTTCTTCTGGGCACGATTTGTGTTGTCTATTGTAGTTTGATTTCTCTTTAATAATAAGCTCTTCTTTTTCTCTGAGGTTAGACAAAAGAGAAAAGAATAGAGCAGAGGATTTTTGATAATCATTCTTGAGTTTCTTTTCAAAATATGTAATCACTTTCAAGAAGCAATGAGTAAAAATTATGTTGTTCTGATCTGTTAAGTGTAGTTTTCGGGAAGCCTGGCATCACTCATCCAAGGGGGCCCACTTGGTGAGTGATCCGGTGTGTTCATTAAAATTAGTTTCCTTTCTTTAGCCCCAGTAGAAGTTCTTGCTTAGATTGTTCCTGTAGCCATTGGAAATAGATCCATTGATTGTTCCTGCAGCCAAGCCAGAACAGAGTAATTTCTGTTTATCCATATTGGATCTTTCCAGCATTGCCTTTATGAATTTAGGTAGAAGTTTTTCTTGTAGCCTTTCCATAATTTCCATTGTTGTTTTCCTTTTTCCACATAATGTTAGTTGTTGTAGTAATGCAGAATAGCTATTGTAGGAACTTAGTGCACATATAGTGCAGACCCATTTCAAGTATTACGTCCTTGGGTTGACAATCAAATGAGCACTAGCCATGAAAATAGTAACTTTACCAAATGAATGTCCAAACTTCGGATTGAGACTTCAATTAGAGTTATTATTCTTATAGTTGAGGTAGCCAGTGGGCGCCAAAAATGTATACTTGAAAAGTGTGGAATATGCAAAACAAGACACCAACAACTCAAGCACACCAATAAAACATTATGTTAGAGATCAATGAAACATAAAACATAAGTAAATGAAACAAAAGCTCTAGGCATGTCTCATTGTTCTCTATCTCCAAGGATCCTTAAAATCAAGGTGGCTCTTAGCTTGGAGGAGCACTTGATCTCTAGGATGACTACCTAAAGAACGAGTGATATATGATAAAAGATCTAAATGCAAGTGTAACTAAGATCTTAGCATGATATGGATATGAAAAGCTATGATATGGTGCAAGATGATGAGATTAAAATGAAGATTATGCTAGTATGATATGCTATCCTAACATGATAATGCTATTATAATACTAAGTTATGATAAAGAAACTAACATGCTATGATAATGCTATTATACCATGCTAACATGATATGCTTTGTGTAGACACCTAAAAATGTCTCATTGATCATGTACTAATTATTCCTCTAATTGATTAAATATTTCTTTAATTATTTAATTAAGTTAATTAATCTTATTCTTCTAATTTCATATTTCCTCATAATCTTACTAATTATTCTATTTCTTTCATCATTTAATCATTTTAACCATTTTCTAAATATTAATTAAATATTTATTATTTAATTAATTATGGTTAATTCCCCAATTTAAATAATCTTTATTATTTAAATAAACTAATTATTCAATTTCTATCTCTCTAATCATCTAATTATTCAACCCTCTTCTAAATATTAATTAAATATTTATTATTTAATTAATTGTGATTTAATCCTTTAAATTAACTAATCTTTATTATTTAATTAAAATTTCATTTCTAAATAATTAAATAGTTTCTTTAAATTATTTAATTAACTAATCGATTCTTCTAGTTCTTCAAATTTTAATTTCATTTAATTTCTTATTTCTTCTAATTTCTTCTAAATTCAATTACATGTGCATGATTTCAAAAACCAAATTGAAAATCAAAGTCAAGTTCTAAATATATTCAAATGCTAAATTGAATTAAAATAAATTGAATTATTTGAATAAATATCATGCAAAGATTAAATTGAAAATTTAAGTCTAAATGCAAGCATATGCTAAATTAATTAATTCAATCAATCAATTAATTAAATCATTTATCTCTCCAATCTTTAGTTCTATCTTTCAGTTAGCTTTTTCTAAATTAAGCTCTCTGTGTCATCTTCTTTATTTCCTCCATTCATTCTTTTTCTTCCTTCAGTTAGATTTTTCTCAATCAATTGACTCCATTGATCTATTTGATCTATTTGAGTTTCCCCTCCAACTCAGCAGTTCAACTATCAATTTTCATTTGAGCTCACCTGAGTTCCACCTCTTGATCAATCTGTTCCACCTTTCAATCAATCTTCTCCAAAAATCTATAAATTGAGCATCCAATCTCCATTTTCAACAATCACGAACTTCAAATCTTTGTGTCACTTGCAGGTTACCAGCACAATATATAAGAGCCATCATACCACAAAGAAGAGAAGAGCAATGGAAGCTATATGCAATCTTGGAATAGGGAGTTTGATTTGAATTATTTTGATTCCTATTTGATTGATATTGCATTATTTCATTGTTAGTTTGTTAGAATTCTTCGATTAGATAGGGATTCGTGATTTCCCTTTATTTCTAATTGATTGTTTTGAATAAGATGAATTTTACATACGACATTTTGGTGAACCCAACGTGAATCAACAACTAATTAACTTTCTTTATTTTCTTTGTGATTTTTGCAAATTGTATGGATTTTTTTATTTTTTTGCAGGTTGCACGAATTTTGAGAAAAACATTTCCGTCACGCAATCGCGCTTACATTGTCATGCAATCGCATAGACAAGGCCATGCATTCGACCCCTCGGGGTCATGCATTCGCTCTGACAGGGTCACGCAATCACCTTGTCCAGATCACACAATCACTCTTTCTGGATCACGCATTCGCAGGGAGAATTGTTGTCTAATTTTTTCTTCCGTTTGTTATTCCATCTGTCTAATTCTATCTAAAATTGGTTTAATTTGGGATCAAATTGCTTCTATTTCATAATTTGATTATAACAGTTTATGGCAAGAAAAGTACATTTTAGGATTTCAGGTGCAAGAAGAATGAAACAACAAGGAAGAGAAGCCAAATGCTATCAAAAGGTTCTCCAAGCAGAAAAGCAGATCCAAGATTCAGAAGAACAACTGGCCTTTGATAGATATAACAACTTAGTTCTTTCTTATCAAGTTAAATATGACCTAATCAATATTGAGTGGATGATGAGAGATTTGGCTAGGGCTTCACAATTAGTTGTGCAGGTTTCTGATCAGGTTTAGTTTTCTTTTATTTTTTATTTTTTAACTTTTTTTTGTCTGTCTGTTTGTCACACAATCGACTTGTTATTGCTACACAATTGATCAGTTATCATCACGCATTCGACCTGTCAGAATCACTCATTTGCTCTGTCAGGTTCACGCATTCGCTCTGTCAGCTTCATGCATTCGCTTTGTAAGTATCACACAATCGCACAGATACGGTTACGCATTCGATTCAGTCAAATTTTGAGTTTCTATTTTTTGTTGGTTTGATTTTACTACTAATCTCCTATTTACAGCCTGTGGCAGATTTACAAAAAGGATTAGATTAGTATTTTGCATGCATCACCTCACACTTCATCTTTTGGTGCTTAAAATCAACAATAGTTAAAATGGACATGCATGGATAACCTCACATTTTGTTGTTTGGTGCTTAAAATAAACATGAGTTAAAATTGACATGCATGTATCTCACACTTGGTCTTTTGGTGCTTAAAATTGACAAATGGTTAAAATTGGCATGTATGCCTTCATATTTAGATTTGGTGTTTAAAATAGACATGCACATGCGTATCTAACACCTAAATTTGGGCTATAAAATGAATGTGAATTAGTTTGCATTAGATTAAATCATTTTCTTTTTCTTAAGGTAAAGAATTTTTATTATGTCTGGGGTGGACCTACTGTTGCACTAATTGACTTTCCACCTGCCTTTGGGGTCTTGGGAGAAAGGAAGGAGGTGACAACAACATCCATTTTTATTTTATTCTACGTAGTGAGGGGTATCTTTGACTGGGATTTCATCACCCCACAGAGGTACTTTGAATTGCGATGCGTTGGGGATATCATCTCTCCTAGCGTACTCTCGAGTGTGTTTTTTGAGCTGCTATATAAATATACTGGTCAGGTGGCTAGAGTGTTGAGTGAATTTGACATATGTGGGGGCCTTCCCTACACCGATAAGCTCAATTAAAGTCTTAAGTGGCTTGCTCTGAGAATCCATTGTTGGATCGGGATCCCTCAAAACCTAATACTAAGAACTAATTTAGCTGCCAAAAATCCTACATTCAGTGATTTCGGGAGTGCAAATCATACCCCATAGATACCCCTCATGTACCTTACATTATGAGACAAAAATCCCTTGGTGATAAGATCTTTGGATCTTTGGGGTAAGAGATACTAGCATGCCTAAGAAGTGTGTGCCGTGGAGTGGAGCCAGTGCTTCCAGATTCTATATCTGTTCATCTTGTTTCGGTATTTTGCTGCGGGGGCCTCATTGAATGGTGTCCACTTTCTAGCCTAAGGTTGTATTCCGTTCTTTTTTATGTATTGTTGTGATAGACCAGTATTGAGTCGGTCCTTTGGGCTATTTTAGGTCCTATCCCTCATATCTCTGAATTTTCTGAGATTGTATGAAATTTGAGTCAGTCAGCTATACATACCTCCCACCAATTGTTCTCAGATTTGGAAAACTACAAAACATTGTACCACACACAAAGTTACAGAAAACAAAGTCCATTTTGAAACCAAAACTCAAAAGTCCTTACATACTTGTGACCCTAGGAAGTCTTTTGCATAGTCCCACTTACGTCCTCATTATCGTCTGAAGTCTTTTGCATAGTCCCACTTACATCCTCATTATCATCCTAAGTCTTTTACACAGTCCCACTTACATCCTCATTATCGTCCTCAATCTTTTGCATAGTCCCACTTACGTCCTCATTATCATCTTGAGTCTTTTGCATAGTCCCACTTACGTCCTCATTATCGTCCTGAGTCTTTTGCATAGTCCCACTTATGTCCTCATTATCGTCTTAAGTCTTTTGCATAGTCCCACTTAAGTCCTCATTATCGTTCGAAGTCTTTTGCATAGTCCCACTTAAGTCCTCATTATCGTCCGAAGTCTTTTGCATAGTCCCACTTACATCCTCATTATCGTCCTAAGTCTTTTACATAGTCCCACTTACATCCTCATTATCATCCTAAGTCTTTTGCATAGTCCCACTTATGTCCTAAGTCTTTTGCATAGTCCCACTTACATCCTCATTATCATCCTAAGTCTTTTATATTATCATCCATATTAGTTATATAGTCATACATTGTCATATACATCTTCATCTAGACCTCATATACGTCTAAGTCCATTGTCTGTTATAGAGTCATACCATGTGCCTTCATGGGTGTCCCAGGTGATGGTTTGCTCCCCTTTGAGCAACCTAATCTAGTTCCAAATGACCGTCAATGAGAAATCATTGATGGTCTAGCTAACTTAGCCTGGGACGTAAGACGAAGCGCACCTCAATATATAAGTCATACACGAGATTAATATTGAGTCTAAGATTCCTTGTAGAATTGATAGAGAGATTGCAACAAAACAACTTAGGCAACATATAGAAAAGCTTGCATTAGAGAAATCTAGAAAAGCTCAACAAGTTTCATGTCAAAATCCTCAATAGAGAGTCTAAGTCTTGCATACCTCATATTTAAGTCTACTGTCTAGTTTTAGTCGTCGTCTTGCATAGAACCATTTCATATAGTAATCTTAGATGCCCATCACAAGGTCACAAAAAGTGAAAGGAATAATGGACCCGAACAACACACAGTTTGTAAACCCTACTTGGAATATGGACATGTCAACAGGTCAACACTCAGGTACTCACACAATGTCCACCCTAAATGAATTACAACAACATTTGACAAAGGAATAAATTGAGTCCACTCAACAAGATCCACATGTCCTCATGATCCTAGATGCACTTATACATAGTGAGAGGGACAAGTATCTCTAGTTGTTAATACAAAATGGGGCAAAACTACAATAGGATTTTGATGTTACAAAGATTTTACCACCAGGAAAAACTTTAGGTCAAGATAACAGTCAAACACCACCCATGACACAAATACAAGCAACGACCTCCATTTCTCCTCAAAACGTACCTATCCAAACAAATTTCAACTCAAATTCAAACTTACAAACAAGTGTGTCATCTTCGGCAATCAATGCTAGTATACCAACACAAAGCATACCAATGATATCAAGTGTCTCAGCACCTATTCAAACACAAACAACAAGCACAACCCAACCTCCACTTTCCTATTCTATGGGATCAACATATAGTCATCAAAATGCAAATCTAGGTCTTTCCAATGCAACAAGTACAACTCAACCAAACACGGGCTCACATATCACCTATTTCACAGTACCTAGTGGAATGCACAACACACAAAGTTACAATCTTGGTACCTTCCAACAACCTCCTAGTTATGCAACCACAAATCCTTTTGTGGGACATACACAAACACAAGGTCTACCTTTGGCACAAACTGATATTCTGACACAACAGATACAAAATTTGCAACAACAAATGACAACAATGCAGGACTTAGATCCTTATCCATTTGATCACACATTATACATGCCACCTTTCCCACAACATTTTGAAATGCCTAAATTTGATAGATATCAAGGGAAGGGTGATCCTAGAGATCATATCAGAGAATTTTTTACGACATGTATACAGGTCACCTCAGAAGATACTTATCTAATTAGACTATTTCCTAAAAGTTTGGGAGGCCCATCTCTAGAGTGGTTTTCACATTTACCACCAACCATCACATCATGGGGAGAATTAGCTGAACAATTTATTGCAAACTTCTCACACAACATTGATATCCCAGTTAATTTGATGGACTTGTGTGTGGCTAAACAATATGAGAATGAAACATTTTCATCCTTCATACAATGATGGAGGGCTCTCTATAGGAGGTGCAAGACAGTTATCCCAGAAATAGAGCAAGTAGACATGTTCATAGAAAACTTGATTCCCAAGATTTAATATCCCATACAAATGCAATGTTTAACCACATTCAAACAAATCATGGAAAAATCTCTCAAATGTGAGAAGGGACTAATAGAAAAAGGTCTTATTAAGTATGGCAACACCAACAACAATGACAAATCTAAGTTTTGGTCGAAAAACAAAAATGTGACCAATGATGGTATTGTGGACGCCAGAACGATAAACATAACTCAACCTATTTTATCTTTGGGAATGAGTTAGTCATATAATCCACATATAGGGAACAACACGACCTCCACAAATGTCAATGCTACACAAAACATGAACACAAGATACCCCAGGGTAAATGCTCCAAGAAGAAATTACACACCTCTAGGAGAACCTATTGAGTCAGCACTCAAAAAGTTAATATAGACAAACATGATCACTTTACTTGAAGTAATAGTGTATGAACTAGGTCTTTTCAAACCCACATGGTGGAATGATAATGATTTGTGTGATTATCATCAGACTAAAGGTCACAAAACATCAAGTTGCTACAAATTGAAAAACTTGGTCCAAGATATGATAGACCAAGGGGACATCACAATTGATACCGATAAAACCTCAGCAAACACAAATCATACAATTTTTAAGGATCCCTTTGTTAAGCATGACAAAGGGAAAGCTACCACATTGGGTAACCAAGACAATACAACTAACTACACAAAAGTCTCATACGACTACACTATTCATGCCATTAGCTTTGGAGATATAACAAACAATGATTCACAAGAAACACTTGATCAAGGTGAACAATATCAAGACACTCACACAGATGATAATTAAATTTGCATGATATCAGAGGCACCAAAGTATGATGATGATAGAAATATCTATCTTAGAGACTGGGGGCATGATCAACCATCTCACTTAGGATGGTTTGAAGATGAAATTATAGAACACATTATGGATGTCAAACATTCACATAAAGACTATGAAGAGGGATTTAACATAAATCTTGATAAAACAGCTTATGATACTGACAAATCCTGCAAGTCAAATGATACAGTCGCTACAATCATCATAAATCCTAGAGACAGAGACTGTGGAGTGGTTACTTGCAGATCAAAGGTAACTTTACAAGGGATACCACCAAATCATCCACCAATAGTAGGGACTTACAATGTTGTTGAACAACTCAAGAAAACTCCAGCACAGATATCATTATTCAAACTATTACGTATTTCACCCACTCATAGAGCTATATAGGATAAAGCACTCCAAGATTTAGTAGTGGATAGAGATATATATGAAAATGCCTTCCAGTCTATGGTAGGGAATTTGACACAAGGCACACGTATTGCATTCACAGAACAAGATATCCCTAGAGATAGACTACTTCATAATGAACCACTACTTCTGGAAGCTTATGTTCATAAGAGAAGAATCAAAAGAGTACTCATAGATGGAGGAGTTGGTCTCAACATTTGTACTTTAAAGCTGGTTAAGGAACTAGGATATTCTGAACTTCACATTGATTCTTCCAAGAGGATAAATCTCAAGGCATACGATGATGAAGAACGTCCATCAAAAGGCATTGTGACATGACTAGTACGAGTGGGACCCATAACAACAGAGGTCACTTTTCAAGTCTTGGACAGGGAACTAGGATATAACATGTTATTGGGTCGCCCATGGATCCACACCAGGCAAGCAGTACCATCCACATTCCATCAATGTGTCAAATTCCCATATAATGGTATTGAAATTACCATAAGGGGTGATCCAAATCCCTTCCAACATTGCAATTACTTGAAAGAAGGTGTGGATAATCAGGTACCTATCAATCGGGCAACACCTCTCACTACATAATTGGAGGCATTAAAAATCACAAAAACAACAAAGGATATGCCTCCAACATCTTCCTTACAAATAAAAGATATGGGTTGTGGAGAGTATTCTATTACAAATACTTTAAGTGGGAAACAATTGTCTCTTTCTCCTAAGTCTTTTGGGAAACCTCACAATACAATACAAAGTCAAGACAAAGGAAAACAAATTGTCAGATACAAAGACTCATGTTCTTTCATTAGATGGGGTGACTTACAAGAAGAATCTCTGAATGAAGATATTAATCATTGGATATATAGAGGAGATCATATGACAATACCCAGAATACACATAGAACAATAAAGTAATGGATTCAAAATACTCCAAAGACATGGATATGATGGTACCACAGGCCTAGGGTTACAATAACAAGGAAGGCTAGAACCTATTGTTCCTAATGATAATATAGGAAATCAAGGATTGGGATATAAGCATGTACAACATATCATAGAAGCAAGACAACGTAACGTTCATATACTAGATCAACCACGCAAACCGTCAGACTACATATCAAAAAGGGATTTGTCCACGCAGGTGCTCCCATCTTCATCACAAATAAGTAGTCAGGTACCCACATCACCTAGTGAAGAATCAGATGGAGAAGACATGAGACAACTGTTGCAAGAACCTACCACTGAGTTACAAAATGATGCAGTTATTGACACAATAGTCTAGGCTAATGTTGTAATAGATGTAGGTTTACCACCACCACCTGAATCTCATCCATGGTTATTGTCACTACTTCTACCACAAGAAATGACTCAGGCTCAACCAAATGAATTAGATGAAGAAAGATTGCAAAGGCTTATACCAGGTTTAAGAAGGGTAACTGATGTACATAGAAGACCAGTCAATCTACACTAGAATCAGAGGCAAGAACAAGAAGAAATAAGTGATGATAGCTCACATGATGAAACATATATTGAAAGTGAGACAAACTCTCATGACTACGAATTCTTGTCACTACATGATTCTAGCCCACCAGAAAGTGTAATATCAAGATATCAAATAAAGCTTATAGAGGATGAAAATACACAAATTCATTCAAACAATCAAGTCCTTATGTTATCAGAGTCTACTAAAGAAGGGAGTAATGATTTAGCCCTTGTACATTCACACTTGATTGATTGGGGGCAAGAAGGAAAATCAACACTGGACTAGTTTGAAAATGATGAAGCAATTTTAGAATTTCTTGGACTCAGAGAGGGATTTCCACAAGGATATCACAAAGCATGGTTTGCTATAGACTTGAATAGAACATCATACTTTGGAGAAGAAAGTTCTTCTACACCAAAAGATAAGGATCAAACCACCCATAATGGTAAAAGTGACTTGGGTAATCTCCCTATGGAAAGAGAAAGTTCAACATTGCTTATAGAGGAAATAGAGGAAGTAAACATAGTAGAAGGGGAGGTTGTACATAACATCCATCTAGCAAAATCACTAAGCAAAGAAGAAAAAGATAGATTCATTCATTTCTTCAAGAAAAGACCTATCAAATTTGCTTGGTCCTATTTAGATATGCCAGGCTTAGACCCAGAGCTAGTGTTGCATCATTTACCTCTACTACCAGGAGTTAAACCTTACAAGAAAAAAATTAAGAAAAATGCATCCAAGTATTGCATTACTGGTTAAGATAGAATTACAAAAGTTGTTGGATGTAGGTTTCATAAGACCTATTGATCACGCGGAATGGATATCCAACTTGGTACCTGTGACTAAGCCCACGGGAGGAATAAGAATATGTATAGATTTCTGGGACCTAAATAAAGCTTGTCCTAAGGATGACTTCTCGCTACCCAATATTGATATCATAGTGGACCTAACAGCTGGAAAAGAAATGCTATCCTTAATAGATGGTTTCTTAGGGTATAACCAGATTAAAATTGCACCAGAAGATCAACATAAAATGGCCTTTACATGCCCATGGGGAACATATTTCTGGAATGTGATGCCATTTGGTCTTAAAAATGTCGGAGCAACATACCAAAGAGCTATGACAATGTTGTTTCATGACATGATCCACAAAATAATGGAAGATTATGTGGATGACATATTGGCTAAATCACAAACAAGAGAAGGTCACCTCATGGCCCTGGCATAGATATTTGATCAGTTGGAGCGGTATAATGTTAGACTAAACCCGAAGAAGTGTGTGTTTGGTGTAACAACAGGTAAACTATTAAGGTTCATAGTATCAAACAGAGGAATTGAAGTAGACCCTGCCAAGGTCAAAGAAATCATTGATATGCCACCTCCGTCAACACTCAAACAACTCAGAGGGTTACAAGGAAGACTAAAATCCATAAGGAGATTCATAACATAGTTGGTAGATAAGTGCCACCCATTCCAGCATTTACTCAGGAAAGGAGTTACTTTTAAATGGATAGAACAATGCCAGGAAGCTTTCCAAGCTCTGAAAGATTATCTTGTAAACACACCAGTGTTAGTAACACCTACTCTAGGAAAACCTCTATTGTTGTACATATCAACAACAAACTCAGCTCTAGGAGCTCTGCTGGCACAACATGATGACAAAGGAAAAGAAAGAGCCATTTATTATATAAGTAGGACTCTGATTGGATATGAGCTTAATTATACCCCTATAGAGAAAGCATGTTTAGCAATAATCTTTGCATCCCAAAATCTTAGACATTACATGATATCTCATAAAGTACAACTCATTGCACGCTTTGATCCACTCAAGTACCTATTGAGCAGAGCAACATTGACCGACCGATTGGCTAAGTGGGTTATGATCTTGAGTGAGCTTGACTTAGAGTACATAGACAGAAAGACCATTAAAGGACAAATCATAGCAGATCAATTAGCAGAGGCTCCTTTACAAGATAGTCATCCATTACTCATAGACTTTCCAAATGAATTAGTGTTTACATTGACAACATCCCTAATGTGGAAATTATACTTTGATGGGTCATATACAAGTCATGGATCTGGAGTAGGGATTTTATTCATTACTCCTCAAGGGGATTCTATACCTAAATCATTTAGGATAAATTTCCCATGCACAAACAATATAGCCGAATATGAAGCTCTCCTCATAGGACTTCGTACAGCTATACAGTGGAGAATACAAGAATTACAGGTCTATGGTGATTCACAATTGATTGTAAACCAGGTCAATGATGATTACAACACGAAGGATGACAAACTCATACCTTGTAAGAAGCTAGTGGATGATTACAAATAGCACTTCAGCAAAATCACCTTTGAACAAATCCCAAGGATACAAAACAAGGCAGTAGATGCAATGGCTACCATAGGATCTCTAATTAATATGCCTACTAATGAAACTCAATCTGAGTTTATCATAGAACAATTGCTGTTATCGACTTATGAGACTCCTTCAGCACAACATGTGTGTACAATTGTAGGTCCAGAATCACCTTGGTACAATGAAATATATACATATTTACACACTCAGTACATGTCACCAGAATTGTCCAGAAATCAAAAGAAGACATTTATTCGTTAGGCATCTAGATATACCATTATAGTTGATACTCTGTACAGAAAAGGATTCGATGGAACTCTTCTCTGATGTCTTGATGAGAATGAAGCACACCTTGCTTTAAAGGAAGTCCATGATGGAATTTGTGGGGCTCACCAAAGTGGTCCACCATTGTCAAAGAAATTGTTGAGAACAGGTTATTATAGGCCAACCATGGAAACAGACGCTTACAAATATGTACAGAAGTGTAAACAATGCAAAATGCATGGAGACCTCATTCATGCACCAACATAAGATCTTCAACCCATTACATCACTATGGCCATTTTCACAATGGGGATTAGATCTAGTGGGTAAAATCAACCCTACTTCTTTCAATGGACACAAGTTCATATTAACAACCACTGAGTACTTTACCAAATGGGTTGAGGCAATTCCTCTTACATACACTACTAGAAAGAAGATATCAAAATTCATGCTCAACTACATTATATGTAGATACAGAGTTCCAATGTGCTTTGTAACAGATAATGGATGTCCATTTAAAAACCAGGAAGTGAAGGAATTATGTGATAAGTTTCACATACAATAGAGATTTGCCACACCATACTACCTGTAAAGCAATGGACAAGCAGAGGCTACAAATAAAACAATATTGAAAATTCTCAAGAAAGTTGTCATTGATATAGGATGGGATTGGCATCTCTAGTTAAATCTCACTCTTTAGGCTTACAGAACAAAAGTGCGCACACCTACAGGAGCAACACCATATTCCTTGGTTTATGGTACAAAAGCAATACTCCCCATTGAAGTAGAAATACCATCTCTAAGGGTTTCCTTACAAAACATCATATCAGAGGAAGACTATAGGGTAGCAAGGTTACAAGAACTCGAAACCCTTGATGAAAAAAGACAAACAACATTCAACCACCTACAAGGATATCAAAATAGACTGAGACAGAGTTATAATAAAAGAGTTTGCCCATGAACTTTTGAAGTGGGAGATCTAGTCCTTAAATAGAATCAAAGGAACCTAGTGGAACAAGAAAGGACAGGAAAATTCAAACCTAACTGGCTAGGTCCTTTCATCATAACAAGGGTTATAGGCAATGGAGCATATAATTTGGCTACTATGGAGGGAGATCCACTCTTTGACCCTATGAACAACATGCACCTTAAAAGATATTATACCTAAGGGCCATGTAGTTTAGGTTTTACTTTCTACATTGCATATCATATCATTCAAAACATTGCACTACATATAGTTTCTTTTCAAATGCACCACATTCTCAAAGTCTATGCATTTTCATATAGCAACATCAATAAAATAAGGCAACTGACAAAGTTTATCATTCATTTTCATTCAAGAGAAACAAAGGTCATCTCCTTTCTTAGATATTCGGACATGAAGTCCTTTGAGGTCCTAAGGGCATTCATTTACAATGTTACCCTGTGACAACGCTTTACTTATGGTTGGGTAGTGATTTCACTATTTGATACTTGTTAACCCAAAATCTATCAATTGCTATATCTTAAACACAATAATATCTCTAATTTACTTGAGACACCTAGTTGATCATATGACTAGTGAAAATCTAAAATTCTACTTCAAGCATCATTGTAATCGTCACACCCAAGTAGGTTTCATTACTTACAAGTCAAGGCAAGAAAATAAAAAAGAAAAAAGAGCTATGCCAAATATCCATCTTAAGGAAAAAAAGCAATGATATATAACTCAAATATCATGTATACAAATGTGACAAAAAGCTTGACTATGGGAACATGCAAGTAACTCCATCAGGGCTATGAACGCCTACTGGAAATGGAGCAATATTTGAGAAATTGTAGTCTATAACCTCATCAGAGCTCTCAAGGCTTGCTGGTAGTGAGGCTCTATTCGGGATGCTTTTTAAGTTAGGATAATCCATGTAGCTAGTCATACATGATGCTAAGGATTTTTAGTGCACAGAAGAGCAAGAATTAACTCATTTGCACACACATGGGCAAAAGAAGATCAAAGTTTCAAGAACCAATGGGGAAGTTTTCCTCGTCTCCATTTGTAAATTCTAGTCACTAAGTGTGTTGGTTTGAATGTTCCAAGGGACCTTAGGGATCGATTGACCGCTTATCTATGAAATTTTTTGCACCTCCATTTCAATGGCCGTATTAAAAATGCTAAAACAAACACAGTCGACCTTGTTTGAATAGGAAATGCATCTTCATCATGCATATTGCATTAACATAGGTCATGTCAAAAATTCATTTGTCTCCACATACATTCGATAGATCATCATGTCATACAGGTCTGCACAATGGGGGCAGAACTGAAAAAATCCTAAAAATCATATAAAGTCCTCAAAAAATCCTAAATATCATATAAATAACTTAAAGTCCAAAATAAATGGAAAAACGCAAAAATCCAAAAATAGTGAAAAACTCAAAATACCAAAAACATTCAAATATGGAAAAAATCAAATACCAAAAACATTTGCAAAAAGTCCTAAAAAAATCAATCAAAAACATTCAAATATCAATCTACATAATCCAAAAACATCGAAAAAGCTCTTGGAAAAGAACTAAAAATCGAAAATCAATCAATCAGAAAAACTTGAAATAAAATGTCTTGTGAGAAACAAATACCCTAGCAGATATCCAACAAACACTTCGCACGAAGTTAACAAAGGATACGACTATCCAGTCAAACATTTGCAATCAACTGATCAAACTGTCTTATCAATTGTATCATATCCATATCAAAGTGATCATTATCTTGTCTTAAACAGAAGAGGATACACTCGAAATCGGACATGTCAGCCTTAAACGGGGTTCACAATTTTCTGAGATCAGACATTATCAACCATCACATCAAGCAACTAAGAACAAAGGCACAAGGTCAGTATAGCTGCTGAATTTTGTCCGAGTCAGTCTTTATCTTCTTATCATTTGGCAACAGATATTGTTCCTATGCTACTCAAAGATGTCCACAAGTGACTAGAGGAGCTATGATGGGCATTATCTTTTTCTTTGTTTGTTGTTTGTGGTGTGAACTGATGAAATTCTAGGGAAATTGCTCTAGTGGGTGTATGTGATAGGAGCTTCCAGCTATTGGATGCCACACATACCTCAACCCCTAGCGTAATTCCCAAAATGGAGGGTTCACTCCTTGTCTGCTACGTGTTTGTTTCTACAATGAGATATCTTTGCATCTTGGTTCCTTATACCCTGATGTGCTAAGATTCATTGTTTAATAATAAGGCTCAGTGATGAACATATATTGATGCAATAAAATATGTGACACAGGTTCATGATTCTTTCAATTTCATTCTCATCTCATTTGCTTATTGATAGTTTGTTGATTTCTCATCTTCTGTCTGAATCACATTCTTTCTAACATTCTTTCTATCATCAATTTCTCTCTCTATCATCTAACTAACATTTCTTCATGGTATATCTGAGTTAAAATTGTTTCAACCATTATCATACAAAAACATTCATGTAGATTCCATTGCATTTATTTTAGATCCATTGCATTCAGTATAGAAAACATTCATTATACATTTCATTGCATTCATATAGATTCATTTGCATTCATATAGATTCATTTGCATTCATATAGATTCCATTACATTCATTATAAATCCATTAAGAAATCATAGTAGGTTCATTTACATTCATTATAGACTCCACCACATTCATTAGCATCATAATACATAACATGTACTGCCATTGCATAGAATCAAATAGATATGTATCACAAAAATCATAGCATCATATAAGCATACATGGAAAAGAAAAACATAAACAGACCACTATCAAAACCTGCATATCATATATATATAACTCAAAAATGATAATGTGTGTGAATACAATAAATAAGCCTGAAGGCTCCGATAACATGATCAACCAACATTGCCTCTGTCAGCAGGTAGATCTTGTCCACTAGATCTTGCCCCAGGATGTCGAGGTGATCCCATAATGCCACCACTGCTAGTCCATCATGCAGTAGATCTACTCAATCTCCTCCCCATGAACGCACTGAAGCTAGGCTCTCTCTGACCCTCAGGGATGGCTCTTTCATATGCTTGTCTATAATAAATAGCCTCATGCACAACAATGAAGTATCTCTCTGCCTGGTCACGTGCATCGATACCTGCTCTAAAAAGCTGATCAAAGGCATCCATAGTGATCTGACATCTCCGTACTGCCTCATCTCTCTCCCTCTAGAGATGGTCTCTATCAGCATCAGGGGCACCATAATCTGCATGGTAGGTCTCCGGCTTGACATCTCGTCTAGCGACCTCATCCTCCAGGCTCTAGACCCACGCTCTAAGAGTTTGCAACTCATCCACCTCACCAACCTGTCCTATCCCACCCTCTGCAGCAGGCACATCCTCCAACTCTGGCATATCCTCATCATCATCCCCACCCTCGTTGCTTGATGACTCAGAAGAATCATCGTTGTCCTCACTACTAATAGACTCGATGTCTCCACCAATGTCTACATCCTCATCTCCCTCTCCTACCTCATCTCCCTCACCTCCTCCCCTATCTCCACCACCTCCTCCATCATCTCTACCCTCTCCTCCTCCTCTGGCTCCCTCCCCTGTGACTATCCTCAACCATTGTCTAGGATGCCAAATCTATTGCGGTATAATAGGAACAATAGGATCAATAAGTGGTACTGGCCTATGCCTAGCGAACCATGCGTCATACTCTGCTATCGTACCTGGATCGGCTCCACCTCTACCCCAATCCCAGAGCAATGGCTGTAGAGCATTGAACTCAACATAAGCAACATGAGGCTGTATAGACACACCTCAATCAGAAACCTCACGAGATACTCAAGCAAAGTACACAGTAACCATAGGTGTCACTTGCACCTCACCAAACTGTCTGAGAACCCACCTAGGAAGATACATCTCAATGATCCACTGGGTCTCAAAGGTCCTACCAATAAGATATCTTTTCTGATGGCAAAAAGGCAAATGCACTGCATCATCAAGCCAATCGGGGCAATCCAAGTATGGTCTCCAAATTAAATGCTGCAAAATATCCAACTGATGTCTCTAGTACAAGTTGTTCCCTGAACCCCTATGTCTGATATCTGTTGTGTACCTAAAAGCATAAGGCTCACCAGGCTGCAAATCAACGTGAATGATAGGCCTCGAGATAGAAATGTGCTCCCATGCCCATGTCTAGAGCAAAGTAACACCACAACTGATAGAACGATATCTAAGATACACAGTACCATGCATCTGATAGTATAACATGGCTAGAAGATAAGGAACCCAAGCATACACTCGACGATGAACAATCATATCATTGAGCACTCGGCCCCATCCAACTGGAAATCCATGACCTTGTTTGTCAGGTATCAGTAAACCACCGACAACACTGCATAACACAATGGTCAGGTCATCATAGTCTAATCGGGCCCAAGGGATGTCATAATGACCACTAATCTGTAAATCCTAAATCTCACACTCAAAAAGTGCGCATAACCCAGCAATGCCATCATCATGATTGTACACAACTCTCTCACCATGGATCGAAATACGTAGTATATGCCATACATCCTCTAATTTGATGGATGCCTCACCAGTCAGAAGATGAAAAGAACAAGTCTTAGAGTGCCACCGCTCTATCAAAGTTGTAATCATGGCCCTGTTGGCCGTAACCGCTGGCAAGTGTAAAACACGATATAGACCAAGTTGTCGGATATGCTTAATCTCCTCATCAAGTAAATTCGCACGAAGATCAAGTCTACTCAGTCTGCTCTATCGACAGTATAACACTCCAATGTTCTCCTGCAATCAGAAAATGTTGAAAATATCAGATATTTGATCAAGAAAATAAAAAAATATTTTCAAAAAGCATGACAAAAATTATACAATCAACAAATGGGTAATAGTTATGACTAATGCGGAACAATAATGACTCTTGCGTGACGTTTGATACTAATGCGTAATGATATGAGCTCTTGCATAACACTAGACACTATTGCATAAAAGAATGAGCGAATGCGGTATGTTTAAAGCTAATGCGTGACACTTGAGGCAAATGCATTACATTTAGAGCATTTGTGGTACAATTAACACTTATGCATAAAAACTGACAATTGAATGCTTAATCCAATGCAAAAACTGATCATGGAATGTTTTTTGAAAAATAGCTAAAAATAGGCAAAAAATCAGGAAAAATTTGGAAAAATACCATGCCGCTAGTCCCAGGAGGTCTCTAATACGAACGTACTCGGTTAGATAAATGCAATTGAGCTCTATAACGAGCCATGATGATCAAATACTCAGATAAAAGCACACAAATTGCAGAGAAAATCAAGAAATTACCAAAGTGCAAATGAGCAAATGAAAACCTAAAAATTATTATTTATAGCTCAAAATTAGGGTTTTTTGACACCTCAATGCCCGTGGTCCCCGCCAGCTTCAAACACCTTGCAGCCTACTCAAACGATCTTGAAATCACACAAAACTTCACACGCTTGCTCGTTACACCATTATCGAAAAACATGGTCTATATTTTTTAATTTTTCGACCAGATTTTTCGAGGGGGCATATTTACACTATATTGCAGTACCAAGGCATACTAGGGCAAAATTTTTCATTTTCTTTGAAACAACATCGTTTCGACTTTGTCTCAAAGAGGGGCAAATGTAGGCACCTAAAAAATATCTCATTGATCATGTACTAATTATTCCTCTAATTGATTAAATAATTCTTTAATTATTTAATTAAGTTAATTAATCTTATTCTTCTAATTTCATATTTCCTCATAATCTTACTAATTATTCTATTTCTTTCATCATTTAATCATTTTCTAAATATTAATTAAATATTTATTATTTAATTAATTGTGGTTAATTCCCCAATTTAAATAATCTTTATTATTTAAATAAACTAATTATTCAATTTCTATCTCTCTAATCATCTAATCATTCAACCCTCTTCTAAATATTAATTAAATATTAATTATTTGATTAATTGTGATTTAATCCTTTAAATTAAATAATCTTTATTATTTAATTAAAATTTCATTTCTAAATAATTAAATAGTTTCTTAAATTATTTAATTAACT
Organism: Cryptomeria japonica; assembly: GCF_030272615.1. Classification (NCBI taxonomy): domain Eukaryota; kingdom Viridiplantae; phylum Streptophyta; class Pinopsida; order Cupressales; family Cupressaceae; genus Cryptomeria; species Cryptomeria japonica. Next base: position 133,093,105 of record NC_081405.1, on the reverse strand, counting down.
AATTGATTCTTCTAGTTCTTCAAATTCTAATTTCATTTAATTTCTTATTTCTTCTAATTTCTTCTAAATTCAATTACATGTGCATGATTTCAAAAACCAAATTGAAAATCAAAGTCAAGTTCTAAATATATTCAAATGCTAAATTGAATTATTTGAATAAATATCATGCAAAGATTAAATTGAAAATTTAAGTCTAAATGCAAGCACATGCTAAATTAATTAATTCAATCAATTAATTAATTAAATCATTTATCTCTCCAATCTTTATTTCTATCTTTCAGTTAGCTTTTTCTAAATTAAGCTCTCTATGTCATCTTCTTTATTTCCTCCAATCATTCTTTTTCTTCCTTCAGTTAGCTTTTTCTCAATCAGTTGACTCCATTGATCTATTCGATCTATTTGAGTTTCCCCTCCAACTTAGCAATTCAACTATCAATTTTCATTTGAGCTCACCTGAGTTCCACCTCTTGATCAATATGTTCCACCTTTCAATCAATCTTCTCCAAAAACCTATAAATTGAGCATCCAATCTCCATTTTCAACAATCATGAACTTCGAATCTTTGTGTCACTTGTAGGTTACCAGCGCAATATCTGAGAGCCATCATACCACAGAGAAGAGAAGAGCAATGGAAGTTATATGCAATCTTGGAATAGGGAGTTTGATTTGAATTATTTTGATTCCTATTTGATTGATATTGCATTATTTCATTGTTAGTGTGTTAGAATTCTTTGATTAGATAGGGATTCGTGATTTCCCTTTATTTCTAATTGATTGTTTTGAATAAGATGAATTTTACATACGACACTTTGCTAACATGATAATAGTTGATGTTGTTGATTAACTTCTACCTGAAAAGTATCATTGAAACTAACTTATGATAAATGTTCATTGGTGTATGGATCAAAAGCTATCCTACCTATGCTAATACTTAGGGTATCATTGAAAAGCCTCATTCCAAATGAAGAGTATGGAGTCAATAGGCTGCAAGAGCTAGAGCTACTAGATGAACGTCGACAACATGCCTTTGATCATCTCAAGGCATATCAAGAAGAAGTGTGTCAAAGTTACAATCACAAGGTCATACCAAGGGAATTCAAAATTGGTGATCTAGTCTTAAAAGAAAATACCCTAAATCAACAAGATCGGGAAAGGAAGGGGAAATTTGAACCTAACTGGTTGGGACCCTTTATCATCATATCAACTTATGGATCATGAGCATATTAGTTATCAACTTCAAAAGGGGACATGCTTGATAAACCAACCAACAACATCCATCTGATGAAATTCTACACTTGATTCGTCCAATGCATGGATCAAGCAAAAAAGGAAAAAAACAAAAAAAGTATTAAAAATTGTCACTAGGGTAAAAACTTGGCAAATAGTCACCTTTTGACACAAAAAAAATCAAAATAAAAAAGTGCAATAAAAACAAGTGGTGAAAACCTGGCAACAGACACTATTTGTGATAGAGCGGCTCCTCTATCTATCAGTACTTGTATCATATCTTTGGCTCCATCTGATCTATGCCGATAGCCACCACAAAACACTTATACATGCAACGTTATCCCAAACATACTTAGCATAGTCACTGTCCTTGATTATCTGAATCAATTATCTCTATCATATCCCACCATGGCTTGGTAATCAGTGTAAATATCCATATCAAAGTAGTATCAACAGCAAGGGGCAAAATCTTGACCTCGCTGGGGGCATTTCGCCTTGAGGGTTTTAGACATTAGACCAAACACATAGCAAGACAACAAAGATTAGAATAACCAACAGTGACCACAACAATACAAGAAGGCTAGACATCAAGGAATTGAATTGATTTCAACTGGACAAAAGGCCCTTTTGCCAGATATTTTATTTTGACAAGAATACATTTCAGATAGCATGCATGCTTACTTATGGTTGTTGATCTTTTTGCTTATCATATCTCTTAAGCAACTCAAAGATGTCTCAAAGACTAGAGAAGCAAGGGAGGAATGTGATGTTTTCTTTGTCTACTGTTTGGAAGTGAAGCCTTCTACTATACAAATTTGTCTTACGATGTGATCAGGTAACATATCATTGAAGACATTTTGGATTTGTATTGGACTAAGGTTAACTCTTGTCTATTTTACGCAAGCAACAATCAGGTCATCTTGGTTCAAATATACCTTGATGCTTGTATCATCTTGCAATATCAAAAATCATGTAAGTTATACTAAGGTCATCATGGTTCAAATATATCATGTTGCTTGTATTAAATTTCAACATATCAAAGGCTCAATGATGATAAAAAGCAACCACTAGAAATTTGATCGAAAGGATGACTATCTTAGAGGGTACACTTCATATCATTATCATATCATTTTAAAGTGCATTTAGTTGCATTATCATATCATTTTAAAGTGCATTTAGTTGTATTATCATATCATTTTAAAATGCATTTAGTTTCATTATCATATCATCTAAAGTGCATTAAGCTGCATTATCATATCATCTAAAGTGCATTAAGTTGCATTATCAGATCATTAAAGCATTCAAAAGCATGTTAAAGAGCATCATCATATCAACAACACATTTGTATTTCACTATACATATCATCTGCACATGCACATCATCATCATTGCATATTAGTTACACATCATCATACATAAACACATCAAATCACCCTGTTGCTCCATCGGATACACCAACGTCAACACATCTAAATCTACCTACAATGTGATATCAACAAAATGTCAATTATCTATCAATTGATCAAATCAATCAATCAGTTATCCTATCTACTCACATGAGATCTTAATCAATCTCTTTGAGCACCTATCAGTGACATAAGCCACGCTATCAATCTAGAGTTTGGATCATAAACTCTTATCAAATCTATCCTATCAGTGATGAAAGTCATGCTATCATTCAAGAGTTTCAATCATAAACTCTTATCAATCAGGAAGGATCATCTTAGCCTATCCTATCAGTGACATAAGTCACACTATCTATTTGATCATAAACTCTTATCACATCTATCCTATCAGGGGCAAAGCCATACAATCATCAAACTTGGAGTTAAATCAATAACTCTTATCAATTGGAAGGTTCATCAAAGCTATCCTATCAGGGACAAAGCCATACAAAATTCAAAACCTGGAGTTAAATCAATATTCAAGTCGGTGGTCAAACAAACCTATCCTATCAGTGACAAAATCATGATCATCTATCTTTGTCTTATATAGGATGTGTCCTTCTTGAAACCAAACACAATCATCTATCTTTGTCTTATACAGGATGTATCCTTCTTGAAACCAAACATTTTGAACTATCTTTGTCTTATATAGGATGTATCTTTCCTGAAACTAGACACAATCATCTATCTTTGACTTACACAGGATGTATCCTTCCTAAAACTAGACTTGAACTCAATCCACTCAATCCAATCAATTTTATCAATCATCTAACTGAGCGAATGCATCAACGCAATCAAGAAATTGACATTTTCTTGGGATATCATATCAAGTTAATCAACAACATCAAGTATTTCATCGGGAAATGAATCGATTGTCCAAATCTCAAAAAATTCATAACTCCTTGATTCATCTCCCGAGGGGGCATCATCATCACATCATTATCATATCAAATCCAACAATCATTATCAATATCCAAATCAATATCTGGTGCATCATATAGAAAATTTTGGCAAACAACACCATATCAAAAATTTTGGCAACATATCAGACGATTTTTCTTTGAATAAACATGTGCACACACATCACTTCAAAGAGGGGCAAAATTTAGACACCTATTTTTGTCCACCTAATTAAATGAATTTTATATTTGTTTAATTACCATTCATCCAACTAATAATTAAATTCACATTTAATTAATCTTTCATCCTTTTTCAACTATTAATTAAATTAATATTTAATTAATTCATCCCAACCCTCTTCTTCTATTAATTAAATGAATTATTCAATTTATTTGATTTAATTCACTTAACCAAATTTAGACCAATAATTAAATAAATAAATCATATTTGTTTAATTAAATCCTCTCTCACATTTGAATAAATTAATATTTATTTAAAAACCCCAAAATCCCATCTCTCATCTTTAAATAAAATAACATTTATTTAAATCACCTTTATCCTCCACCCACTTGCATTTTCCTACAAATGCAAGTTGCGCCACTATTTTAAACAAATTAATTATTTATTTAAAATCCTATTTATCCTCACCCACTTGAAACCTTTAATGGCTTCCCTTAAAGTCTTCAATCCTTTAATGGCTCCCTTCTAAGAGTCTTCTCAAACCTTTAATGGTTTCCCTTAAAGTATTCAAACTTAATGGTTTCCCTTAGAGTCTTCTTAATCCTTTATTGGTTTCCCTCAAAGTCTTCAAGCATTTAATGCTTTATCCTCCTTTTTCTCATTTAAATAAATTAAAATTTATTTAAATAAAATCCAAAATTTACATTCACATTTAAATAAATTAATATTTATTTAAATATCTATCCAAATGGAAATTGCACCATTTAATTGAAATAAATAATTTTATTTTAATTGAAAATCCAAAAATTCCTCCCACTTGCATTCTCCTACAAAATACACTTGCATGCCTAAACCCCTTCTAGATTCTTCTAATCACTTCCAATTTAGCCTAATCCTATACTAATCATTGTCACATTCCTAAATAAAAGGAAGTCACTTTTAAAAAATGTCCAAAGTCTTCAATAACCATTAAAGGCTTTATGTCTTCAAATGGTTGACCTCTAAAGTCTTCCAAAACAATAAAGGCTCTTACAAACATTAAAAGCCTTTTTACCCCAAAGTCTTTCCAAACCTTTAAGGCTTAAATCTAACTAACCCACCTTTGATATTTGGTTAGAGACTTTCCTCTAACTTAACCATCCTTTTAAATCATGGGTCTCTTCAAAGAATTTATTGTTTTGACTAACGTAACCATTTAATCCTTACACATTCATTTATCCCTTGGATAAAAGGAATATCCATTAACCTAACCCTAACCCAACCCCCTAGGGTAACCATCATGTCCCCTCAAGCATTTGATGCTCCTAATCTCTCCTCTCAAGCCTCCTCATGGTGACACTTGTCAACATGGGATTGGGTTGAAAGTGTCACATGGATTGAAGATCATTCAATCCTAACCCTTGTTAAGATTACTCAATCTTAACCATCCAATTCCCCATTTCTTCTATAAATAGATCTCATTTCCTTCATTATCATCATCCCAAGTTTTTACATCTAGGTTATGCTATTTTCTTGTGTCCAGGTTATCAAGGAGTCTCATTTGCCTCTCTTTTCAAGATTACGCATTTATGAGCATTCTAGTATTAGAATTATCATATTAGCATAGCATATCATGTTAGAATAGTATAATAGAATTGTCATAGCATGTTAGTTTCTTTATCATAACTTAGTATTATCATAGCATTATCATGTTAGGATAGCATATCATACTAGCATAATCTTCATTTTAATCTCATAATCTTGCACCATATCATAGCTTTTCATATCCATATCATGCTAAGATCTTAGTTGCACTTACATTTAGATCTTTTTATCATATATCCCTCATTCTTTAGGTAGTCATCCTAGATCAAGAGATCTTCCAAGCTGAGAGCCATCTTGATTTGAAGGATCCTTGGAGATAGAGAACAATGAGACTTGGTTAGAGATTTTGTTTCATTTACTTATGTTTTATGTTTCATTGATCTCTAACATAATGTTTCATTGGTGTGATTGAGTTGTTTGTTTCTTGTTTTGTAGATTCCACACTTTTCAGGTATACAATTATAACACAATTCCAAGAGGGAAAGATGGGGAGAGTTAGCAAGAGAGAGGTAGAGAGGGGAGAGAGGGAGAGTTATCAAGGGGAGAGAGATATGAAGAGGGATGTGTCAAGAGAGAGAGAGAGAGATAGGTAGACTCAACCCTCCATCATTAACTATAAAATCTAAACCCTAGCCCCTAAAATCTAAACCTTAAGCCCTATGGCATAAGCCAGAAACCATGAATAATTTAAAGAGAAAGAAGGGTAGGAAGGAGAGGTAGAGAGGGGAAAGAGGTAGAGAGGGGAAAAGGTAGAGAGAAGAGAGGGAGAGAGGGGGAGATACATAGAGAGAGGGGTAAGGAGGGAGGGAGGGAGAGGTATAGAGGGGAGAGAGAGTTGAGAGAGAGAGATAAGTAAGTAGATCCTCAACCTACCATAATCATGTTAGGATACTAGTAAACAACTGAGAGGGGGGTGAATTAGTTGTTAACAAATTATAACTTTTAATCCACAATATGACCTTAAACAAATCAAGTACCGGTAAATCACAAACAAATGCCGGTAGGAACAGATACCGGTAAACAATACAACTTAATAATTAACCAAATAATCAATGGAAAGCAACCATACCATATAACACCATGATTTGTACATGGAAAACCCAGAAAGGGAAAACCAATAGTGGAAAGCCTACCCACAGTCAGATGATACTTCTGCAGAAAGTATGTGTTACAATGAGGGGCCTACACTTGCAGGAAGGTACATTGCCTAGAGTGTATTTCTCATTACAAAAGAGTCTCACTAACTATAGAGAGCCTACAACCTTCTCAAGATAAATGGACAACAATCTAATAGAGTGAACTACTGGAAATAGCATCTACTATGCCTAATTACAGTCCTGGTTAAGCTCAATGCCAATACCGGAGGACTAAATCCTCTTCTAAATCCAATTTGATCACCAATGATCGACCAACTCCTCTGCCTGAATGATATTACAATATTCACACATTACATTCCTTGACCATGACCTTTCCAATAACCATGATACTTTACAAAGAGCTTCTACCTATTATTTATACAAACCCCAAGGCCTAAATCGATTAGGTTAGCCACCTAAAGATATTACAATAAGATCATTACATAATTCCATATTACAATGATATGCCATGTCGGCTTAAGACAAAAACAATAATAACAAATCCATAAATCATCTCGAATCATCCAGGTAACGTGTAGAGTACATGTTAGCATGATATCGATCCATAACCTAGATAGGTACTGGACCTATTCTGGGTCCACCACACCAAAGCAATGTCTTCAAGCATTTGAAGCATGATCAAATAATATCTTCAGCATCCTGAAATCCTCGAAGAAGCTACACCAACATCAATTGTGAATCCTATCACAATTCCTCAATGAAAGCTCTGTCGATAAAGCCTTAAACCAGTGTCGATAAGGGTTTACCAGAGTGTATGATAACATCCAGTTACCAAGCCAATACCAACTGACCAAAACATGCTCATGGAGCATATAACACATGAAATCCAATATACTTCACTAATCAAAACATGTCGGAAGTGTCCAATAGATAATCTCTTCTGACAGTAACACTAGAACTTCTATTGGTAACCAAAACTTGTCTGTCGGTAACCATCCATATCAACTAGTGTTGACATCAATGACAAAACATCAATGCAACACATAATCAATTCATCCATAATGACAACAATCTCACCCTTTGGCATTGATGGCAACACTAGATGTGAAAAACATCGAAGTACCAAGAGATGCCAAACAAGTCTCCCCTTGTGGAGTACAACCAATAGTCAATAGCTCTCCCCCTGTGAATGATATCTCTATAAGGTTCAAAATGATTTTTCATATTACTATCACTTCCCCTTTGACATCAATGCCAGAAATCTAACAAAAATATCAAAGCAATGATATAAACCTCTGAATCTCAAAGCTGACTACACCCCTGAGCAATAGCACCACTCATCAGTGCCGGAATGAATAATGTCTCCGATAATGCATGTAGGATTTATGACAAACTTTATCAATCAAGTCTCTGCCAAAGGGGCAAAAAGCCCTAACCAGTCTCTCAAAAACTCAAATAATTCCTTAGACATCAGTTTAGTGAATATGTCTGCAATCTGTTCTTTTGTGTTCAAATAAACCAATTTGACTTCCTTTACTTCTACCTTGTCCTTCAGAAAGTTATAATTTATTGAAATATGCTTAGTCTTAGAGTGAAATACCAGATTCTTAAACATGTCAATAGATGCAAAGCTATCATAGTAGATAACTACCAGTTCACTATAATTTACCCTGATATCCTTCAACATTTGCTTCATCCACAAAACATGAGTGCAATTATGCTGCTGCAACATACTCAACTTCTGCAATAGATAAATAAATGCATGACTATTTTTTGCTTATCCATGAAACCAATTTCTTTCCAAGAAAGAAAGCTCCACCAGAAGTGCTCTTTTTGTCATCAGTATCATCTGCCCAATCTGAGTCAGTAAATGCACATAAAGTGAAATCATCATCTCTGGAATACCATAAACCATATTCTATTATTCCTTGCAAATACTGAAATATCCTCTTTACTGCACATTCATGATTTTCTTTAGAATTACTTTGATATCTTGAAACAATACTTAGTACATTCATAATATCAGGTCTAGTCCGAGTAAGATATAACAGACTACCAATCATAGATTTATACCTTGTTGGATTTACCGGTGTAGAAGCATCCTTGATAGATAATTTCTCACTTGTAGCCATAGGAGTACTTACTGGTTTGGAATTCTACATACCAAACTTTTTCAACAATTACCTCAGATACTTAGTTTGATAGATAAAAATGCCTTTGTCATTTTGAGTAAACTGCAAACCTAAGAAAAATTTCATCTCACCAATCATGGACATTTCAAATTCATTTTTCATGTTGTTAGCAAATTCCATGCACAGTTTATCTTCTCCAGCAAAAATGATATATCAACAAAAAATTCAATAATCAGAAAAACATTATCAATGATCTTATAGTATAGATTACTATCAGCACTGCCTTTAGTAAAACCAAGCTTCAAAAGATATTTATCCAACCTTGCATACCAAGCTCTAGGAGCTTGTTTCAAACCATATAAAGCTTTCTTCAATCTGCAAACCATATCTTTGTCTTCTGTCAGTGAAAATCCATCAAGTTTCTCAATGTAAACTTCTTCCTCAAGCTCACCATTCAAAAATGCACATTTTACATCCATTTGATAAAACTTATAGTTCTTATAAGTTGCATAGGCAAGCAATAGTCTAACAACTTCAATTATAGCTATAGGTGCAAATGTCTCACCATAATCAATTCCTTCCATTTGAGAATATCCTTTACAAACCAATCTAGCCTTGTTTCTTATAACTTGACCATCCTCATTCAGTTTATTCATATAAACCCATTTAGTTCTAGTAACATTCTTATTTTTAGGTTGGGGAACTAAAGACCAAGTTTCATTCTTTTCTATATGATCTAATTCATTTTCCATAGCCTTTAACCAATGTTTATCCTTACAAGCTTCAATAACAGTTGCTGGTTCAACTTGAGAAATAAGACATACCTCTTCATTTGCCAGTTTTCTTCTTGTCATAACTCCCTTGTTTCTATCTCCAATAATTTGATCTTCAGAATGATTTAATCTTACATACCTTGGTGTCTTTTGAAATTTAGGTTCATTGCATTGATCATCAATCACAATTGAATGTTTTGATTGTGATGGTCTAACTATCTTAGCTTCCTGTACTAGTTGAGGCATTTCCAGTTCAGTTATGATCATTTCCTCTATCGATTCCCTATCATATGATATAGAATGATTTCTATACTATTCATCCACTCTCACATTAGCACTCTCAACAATTTTTTGCAATCTTTTGTTATAACATCTATATGCTTTGCTCTGAATTGAATAACGAAGAAATATCCCTTCATCACATCTAGGATCAAACTTTCCAATTGAATCATCTCTTTTGATATAGCATTTACTTCCAAAAATTCTGAAATATTTAACAATAGGTGTATGTCCAAACCATAGTTATAAGGGGTCTTACCGGTTTCACCTTTGATGTGAACTCTGTTGAATGTGTATACTGTCATTCTCACTATTTCTCTCCAGTAGATATGAGGCAATTTGGCTTCCATCATCATAGATCTAGCTGCATACAAAATGGTTATGTTCTTCCTTTCAACTACTCCATTTTGTTGAGGAGTCCTAGGTGCAGATAGTTGTCTCCTGATTACATTTGTCTCACAATAACTATTAAATTCATGAGAAGTGAATTCACCACCATGATCTGATCTTAGACATTTAATTTTCAATCTAGTTTCTGTTTCAACCTTCATTTTAAAGATCTTGAATTTCTCAAAGGCTTCAGACTTCTCCCTTATAAAAGTCACCCACATCATTCTAGAATAGTCATCAATAATCAACATGAAATACCTATCACCTTGAAAGCTTCTAGTCCTTGCTAGACTACATAAGTCAGTGTGAATCAAATCAAGTACATCATTAGATTTATCATGTATGCTCTTAAAATAAATTCTAATTTACTTACCCAATTGACATTCCTTATATACCAAATTATGAGGCTTCATAATCTTAGGTATATCTCTAACTGCCTTAGTTAAACTGATCTTAACAATACAATCAAAATTTAAATGACACAACCTCTTATGCCATATCCAACTCTCATCAATATGAGCAATCAAACATGTTTTATTACCAGTGTTCAAGTGAAAGATTTACTTCCTGTCTGAATACCGGTTGCAATTTCCAAACCAGACTTGTTAATGATTTTGCATTTTCTATCTTTAAACTGAAGTTGAAAACCCTTATCAACTAATTGACCAACACTAAAAAGATTATGCTTCAAACCTTCTACATAATAGACATTATCAGTATTATGCTTTTCATCCATAGAATTAATACCTCTACCTTTGATCATATATGCCTTGTCATCTCCAAAGCTGACTTGACCACCATTGTATTCTTGTAGGGACAAAAATTTCCTTTTATCTCTAGTCATATGATGTGAGAATCCACTATCAATTACCCATTCATCTTTATCTTCAACTTTTGCTGCTAGGGCCTTTTCTTCATTTTTGATAGCCAATTCTAGTTCATCTTCCTTCAAAGCATAAAACACCCATTCCTTACCATTGCTGGATCCACTAGCAGAGTCTTCTGTTGGTTCATCTCCAGAGTCATCAGTTACTCCTTCCTCATCTGCTATGTAGCAATGTTTGCTTTTCTTGAATCTATATCTATTCCGGTTAGGCTTAAAATTTTTCTTTCTCTTTCCTCAAACCTTACATTCCTTTCAGGACATCTAGATGCAAAATGACCAATCTTATTACATGCAAAACATTTAAAAGGTGCTTTTCCTTCATACTTACTTCCAGTTGGACCTTTAGGTACTCTTCTAGCAAATAAGGCTTCAAGTTGCTCAATTTCTTTATCTTCTTTCCTCATGTCCTCCAGTTCTTTTGCATATAGGTCTCTCCAATCACTCTTGCCAGTAGATGTTGATGATGATGCATGAAAAGTAGGTTCAGACTTTACAACTCCAAAAGATCCAAATTCTTCAAGCTCAAAAGCAGATAATTTCCCAATCAGAATATGTCTGTTGACTAAAGTGTTTTCCATTGTTCTTAACTCATTAATTGCAGTTGCCTTCATCTTGTAAGCCGGTGGAAGGGCTCTCAAGACTTTGGAAACTATTTCATCTTCACTTAGAAATCCTCCACAACATTGAATTCCCATAATAATCTCATTTACTCTTTCCATAAACACAACAATTATTTCATTATCTTCCATCTTCAAGTTTTCATATCTTACCCGGTAACCATCAAGTTTAGCAATTTTGACAGTAGGGTCACCTTCATTCAGAGTTTGCAATTCATCCCATATAACCTTATTTGATGATTTGTCAGTCAATCCCATGATCTACTGATCAGTAAGTGCACATAAGAGGGCTTCTCTAGCTCTGCAATCATTTTCAATATTCTTATCCAGGTCTGCAGGAGCAGGATTGCCAGATGTCGGATCATAAGGTATGTATCCTTTCTCAGTGATCTCCCAAATATCCTTGCCAAGAAATCTAAGATCAATATCCATTCAAATTTTCCATATCTTGTAATTTGTTCCATCAAGCTTAGGGATTTCTCTTTTGAAAATAGCTACCAGTGGATTAGAAGTGTTAGGTCCCATAGGATCTACCTCAAGTGGTTAAGCTTCTGCAAAAGAGGACCAATGCTCTGATAAAATTTTTAGGATAATCGGTGAACAACTAAGAGGGGGGGTGAATCAGTTGTTAATAGATTATAACTTTTAATCCACAATATGACCTTAAACAAATCAAGTACCAGTAAAGCACAGATAGATGTTAGTAGGAACAAATACCAGTAAACAATATAACTTAATAATTAACCAAATAATCAATGTAAAGCAATCATACCACATAACACCATGATTTGTACGTGGAAAACCCGGAAAGGGAAAAACCACGATGGGAAGCCTACCCATAGTTAGATGATACTTCTGTAGAAAGTACGTGTTACAATGAGGGGCCTGCTGTTAGAACATAATGTTATTAGGGATCACATCCTTATAACATTTATATATAATGTTCTAATATAAGGTTATAAAACCTTATATATTATATGCTTTATAAGAATATCCCATTTGAAATAATTATAATCTAATAACTATTAGATTATTAATTATTTATGAGTGGGGGTTATTGAAAAGGTGTGACTAGTGAAGTCCCCCTTCCTCCTATATTTAAGGAGGTTCTCTCTCATTTGAGGGGTGTGTGAATTTGGAGCTTTATGGTGAGTTGTATCACTATGCATATGAGGTATTATTGCCCATGTGGAAGTACTGGAGGAGTGTCCCCAGGTTCATGTCTATTTTACGATAGACTATATTTGTAAGTGTTTTAATTAAATGATGCCTTATGGGGTTTTTTACCCAAAAGGATTTTCCCCATGTATATCTTGTGTAATGTGTACATTTTGCATGTATGTTTCATATTTCATTTACTTTATAATCTTGTTTATATTGATTAGTATCCTTAGATCCTAATTTCTAACATGGTATTAGAGCAGGTTAGGCTAGTACTAATCATTTTTATAGGTTATACTAGAAGACATATAAAATTTGATGGAAATCTTATTTATGATTAATCAACAAATATGGGCAGTATCTCTTCCTTTCTACTATGTATTTTTTAGAGAAGTGCATCTTATATTATATTAAAAAAATAATTATATTCATTGACCAATGTGATTAAAATAAAAAATTTGGCCTCATAAAAGTTGACATTTGAGCATACATCATAAGAGGTAAATATTGATTTTTTTTTCAAAATTTGGCTTTGAGATTTTTTTTCCATTTCATCAACATCATAAATTAATTACTCTAATAAATAAACCATTATTTCAATTACTATTAAATCAAATTTATATTAATTAGATACTTGATAATTGACAAGACCTTTTAATAGATTGCATCATATATAATATATGTGGATATCTAAATAATAATTATAATATCCTTATTTATATATTCATTCCTTTACAATGCCATATAATACATTATAGTATAGTGTCAAAAATAATATTTTAAAGTCGTTGTGTATACTTGATACCTACTCATGTTTTGAGATAACAAGGTGAAGAAACCATTAGCTTTCTAGATTCCTTACTAACTATATATATACAAAAATATATCTCAAATAAGACTATCATGATTCTTTCCAACAAGACTAGATTTATTTTCAAGAGGATCTAAAGTATATACAATTTAATAATGTTAGGATTCCCATAGATACTGAGGGTTGGGGTGGGGGGGTGAATCAATATCTAACCGGTGAATAGAATTTCTTAACTTAAAACATGTAGAGCATATTATAACAGTGTACCGGTATGCAAGAAATAATGCAATAAATAGAAATGAAAGCAACCATATAAGAAACAAACCATAACACAATATTTTAACGAGGAAACCCAGTGTGGGAAAAACCTCGGTGGGATTTGTGACCCACAATATTTTCTTACTGGCCAATAAGAGAATATTACTTACAAAAGGGGCCTGCACATGCAGGAAGGCCAAGTGCCTAGAGCTCACTGCTCAAATGGAAGTCTCACTGACTTACAATGTGGATTATACAAATCCAATAACTTGTACTACTTTACAATAGCATCTTCAATGCCATATTTAGTACCGATTTCTGCTCTGTTCTTTACATATACCCCTTAACCTATATTTTGCATAATAGGTCTGCCTAATTTTGCCTTATTACCTTATTACAAAATGTCCTACAATGACTTCTTATATATATAAGTCATTTTACAATGATATCAAGTCGGCTTACAAAGTTTGATAAATAATAAACAAAATATAATATATCAAAAATCCTGTCGGCCTCTGTGCTGGTATGCTTCCTTTCTTTGTGTCGGTGCTGGTGTTCTGAGTGCTGGTGTAGAGTGTGTTCTGCTAATGCCGGTGTAGTGCCTTACCGGTGCCATAGGATTGTAAGGTTTCCATCAATGAAAAAACCTTCAATCACCTTCAATGTCTCATTGGAGTGTGCATATGCCAACAAATAATACGATATCTAACTATATCTCCATGATAATTTTTTTAATAACCTTAGGAAAATCCATCCCACAACTTCTTCTCTTGCTAAAAGATCTTCACTTGATTGTTTTTTGAGATTAAATCAATTAAAAAATTCATAAAATGAGTTACACCATCTCAAAACAAGTACATGAACACAACCATTTTAAATTCACCATATATCAAATAGTTTAATTTTTCAATCAATCTTATTGATTTTATACATTTTTTGAGAGGTATGTTCTCTTTAATAGATCAAAACCCTATACAAAATCTAAATCTAAATGATGTGCCTTTTGTGAAAAGGTAACTATCCTTTAATATTGATAGTGCATTGTTATGAGCCAACCACAATGATCAATTAATATTGAACTAGTTATCATAAAAAGCATAAGTTGCAATCCTTACATATTGGTCACGACCCATTCTCACAACTTCCTACTATGAAGTCTATTCACCACATCAATGGGATAATAAATCAAATGGTTTCCTACTCGACAACATTGGTTATGACAAAATGGTAGCTTTGAGCAGGGTGATGATATAGATCATAGTACATGGAGAATGACACAATTAATTTCTTCTTTGTAAGGCTTGAAGAAGGATTTGTACAACTATCTAAAACTTCAAGCAAATACAATTGGCTTTCTTTGCAACTGATTAGAGGTGAATGAGTCATGACCTTAAACTAATTCATTTTTTTTTGGTCAAATGGCTATCTTCCACAACAGATGATCGAAACACTCTAATCTTATTGATAATATGTACTAAGGTGACCTTTGGCTTGGTTTTTAGCTTTTGTCGATTGAAGCATTGATTGAATCATGTTCATAGAATGCAATCTTTATTTGGCAGAACGTATGACTGAAATCATGTCATTATCACACTCCCTATATAAGGAAATCAAATTATTTGGCGCAACCGACATCTACTTTCTCACGCTACCCATATAGGGAAATCAAATTATTTATTTTGTGCATATCCAGCTATCATTGCAGTCTTAATCTATTTGACTTGAATTCTTTCAAACAGTTCACTTCCCTTGTGCATTTTGAAAAAAATAAAATAAAATGTAGATTTAACGTTTGCACTAATGAAGCATTTCCATTAAAAGCTTGTACATGTTTATTCATAAAGTACATATGACTCTCTATGACGTGTCTAACTTATAGATAAAAAGCTTGTGCTTTCACAAGGCACATTAAGAATTACATCTTTTTGCTTCCAAGTGATGTGGCCTATTTCGTGTATCCCTTCACTTGTAGAGCGACTCATCCAAGATGTTAGTAAAATCCAAGACATATTAACAAAAAATAGGTTCACATGGTTTGATCCTTTACTTTCCAATGCAACACTAATCCTATATCTTCCTCCTTCTAACAGTTTTTGTCAACCGATCTATGTTTGTCTTCTAACAAGTCGGTAATCAAACATTAAACAAATTATGAGTATAATGATCTGATTGCTTGATCTGATCGAAGGAGCCCGACATGTAGTCCCTTTTGTAAATCGAATGTGATTACACACAGATCCACTAAGGCATCTTTACAAGTAACAAGTAACAATAATAATTGATAAATTAAGATTAATATTAATAATAGGCAATGATTTGTAATGCTAAGTATCAATGGAAGATAACGATTACATAAGCATTTTCATAAATATATTTTGTTCAAACCATGCAATTAGATTTCATGGAAGATTAGGTATATATATGAAGAATAGTCTTAATGGGGTTTCTTTCACAATGTTATAAGAGATGGTGTAGACTTGTACTTTCCTAGATCATCCATTATAAGTGTTGATATTTCATAATTCTCTTATAACTGTTCTTTATAATATCTTTGATAGTCATTTATTATGAGTGGATGTAGTAATGTCTCTTTTGTCATTTTATGCTATCTTTTATAAATAACTTGTTAGTGAGACATGAACAAATAAACAAGCACTTCATAACTAGTGGTGTTGCTCCTTCCATATGAATTTTTAATACAATTGATTCATCTAGTCTTAGTTCATATTTTTCAAGTGACCCTCTCAAAGTACCTGTTATTATTTATATTAGTCCTTTAAGTGCATCACAAAAAGTCACATGTGAACTAGTAGGAATAAAGGAAGGAACATCATGATTTATCTCAAATTTAATTTTTATAGGTATTTGATGGAGGATATGCCTTATGTTAACATTAGGAATATTCTTGATTATAGTATGTTTGATAAGCAAATTCCTTGATATCAAACTATCACAATGATAAACGGGAAATCATCTATTTATCTATAAATGTAGGTAAAATATTTTTTTTATGAAATGTACAAGCTAGTAAATATGCATAAGTAAATTTAAAAATTTCTCATTAGCATCCTTTTTTGGAGATCCAAGTGATTTGTTATTCTATTCTATATTTGATCCCTTTTTTTTCAATCATACTATTTATAATGGGTGACTATTGCCCTTATAAACTGTCTGGGGAGAAAACCTAGAAAGGATAGCTCACCCGTTGCCTAATTTTTTATGGATCATTACTATATGTAGTAGTATGTCTATTTTTTAAACAAGACAACTAATTATTCATGCTTATTCTCATGAAAATATATGTTGATATCCTTGCTACAAATTATTGGACTAAATTTTACATTTTTTAGGAATATTATATGATCTTTGGCAAATGACAAAAAAAAAAAAATATTATGTTCTTTCTTTGCACCTAAAATGAAGTTGATTACTATGTTACTAACTATATTGTTTATTCTATGGAGAGGTTATGCCTTCAAAACATGTGGTGCAAGTGCTATTACATGGATGATGCAATACTTTAATAAGAAGAGTATCTTCTATCTGTCTTTGAATCAAATGGACAAAATATGAATGTACCTCTTGAAGAATCAATATGGCCTTGAAGATTTATGGAAGAGTTCCATTTGGATACATATGTAAGTACCATATTACTTGAAGTTACTTTACTCTTTCTAGAGAATATCATTTCTAAATATCAAAATGAACATTGAAGATCATGGGCACCTCACTCAAGTGAAAGCATTCTATAATAAAGGCACCTTGAAGATCATGGGCACCTCACTCAAGTGAAAGCATTCTATAATAAAGACACCTTCAAGATCATGGGAACCTCACTCAAGTGAAATAATTCTATAATAAAGACACTTTGAAGATCATGAGCACATACCATATATTATAATTTTAGCCATCACTTTGAAATTCTCTATGCAGTGATTGGCTTTGAGGTGATGCCATTAAGGGGGAGTGTACATGACACCACCTAGTGGCTAAATCCTAGATTTAAGACCTAATAGGCATAAGAACTTTAGGAATTATATGCTCCAAATTCAAATAATTCTTGGCCTTAGGTGATTCCATTGAGGGGGAGTGTGCATGTCAATGACACCACCTAGTGGCTAAATTCTTTATTTTTAAGTCCTACGGGCACATTATCATAAGACCTACGGGAAAATGTTTTTAAGTCCTACGGGAATATTGTAAATTCTTCTCCTTGTAAATCTTCCACTTGTAAAAACATTGTATTAAGACCTACGTGCACTATGTAATGAACCTGGGGAGAGGCTAATTTGAGGGGACCACAGCTCCAATATAATTTTTTAAGACCTCACAGCATCATTTTTGAAACACTGGGATTATAAATTATGACAAAATGACTTTCATGTAGTCCGGAATGCATGATCTTCATGTTGGCATATATTTGTGTCCCTGTTTATCACTGTCAAAGAAGACCTACGTTACTGGGGTGCTTCATTTTTTCTTCTATGGAAATTGACATGTGATCCCTTGTTAACATTAAGGGGGAGTGTTAGAACATAATGTTATTAGGGATCACATCCTTATAACATTTATATATAATGTTCTAATATAAGGTTATAAAACCTTATATATTATATGCTTTATAAGCATATCCCATTTGAAATAATTGTAATCTAATAACTATTAGATTATTAATTATTTATGAGTGGGGGTTATTGAAAAGGTGTGACTAGTGAAGTCACCCTTCCTCCTATATTTAAGGAGGTTCTCTCTCATTTGAGAGGTGTGTGAATTTGGATCTTTATGGTGAGTTGTATCACTATGCATATGAGGTATTATTGGCCATGTGGAAGTATTGGAGGAGTGTCCCCAGGTTCATGTCTATTTTATGATAGACTATATTTGTAAGTGTTTTAATTAAATGATGCTTTATGGGATTTTTTTACCTGAAAGGATTTTCCCCATGTATATCTTGTGTAATGTGTACATTTTGCATGTATGTTTCATATTTCATTTACTTTATAATCTTGTTTATAATGATTAGTATCCTTAGATCCTAATTTCTAACACCTGCACTTGCAGGAAGGCACACTGCCTAGAGCGTACTACTCATTACAAAAGAGTCTCATTGACTACAGAGAGGCTACAACCTTCTCAAGATAAATGGACAGAGTCTCATTGACTACAGAGAGGCTACAACCTTCTCAAGATAAATGAACAACAATCCAATAGAGTGAACTACTGGAAATAGCATCTACTATGTCTGATTATAGTCCCGGTTAAGCTCAATGCCGGAGGACTAAATCCTCTTTTGAATCCAATTCGATCACCAATGATAGACCAACTCCTCTTCTTGAATGATATTACAATATTCACACATTAAATTCCTTGACCATGACCTTTCCAATAACCATGATACTTTACAAAGAGTTTCTACTTCTTATTTATACAAACCCTAAGGCCTAAACTGATTAGGTCGACCACCTAAAGATATTAGAATAAGATCATTACATAATTTCATATTACAATGATATGCCATGTCGTATTAAGACCAAAACAATAATAAAAAATCCATAAATCATCTCGAATCATCCAGGTAATGTGTAGAGTACACACTAGCATGATACCAGTCCATAACCTAGATAGGTACCAGACCTATTCTAGGTCCACCACGCCAAAGCAATGTCTTCAAGCATTTGAAGCATGATAAAAGAACATCTTCAACATCCTAAAATCCTCAAAGAAGCTACACCAACATCAATTGTGCATCCTGTCACAACTCCTCAATGAAAGCTATGCTGGTAAAGCCTTAAACCATTGTCGGTAAGGGTTTACCAAAGTGTATGATAACATCCAGTTACCAAGACAATACCAACTGATCAAAACATGCTCATGGAGCATATAACACATTAAATCCAATATACTTCACTAATCCAAACATGTCAGAAGTGTCCAATAGATAATCTCTTCTGCCCGTAACACTATAACTTCTATCGGTAACCAAAAATTTTCTATTGGTAACCATCCATATCAGCTAGTGTTGACATCAATGACAAAACATCAATGCAAAACATAATCAATTCATCCATAATGCCAACACATCAATCATAAGCTATAAACCTTAAAATCTAAACCATGAATATTTGAGTGAGAGAGGGAGAGAGAGATGAAGTTAGAGATAGGGGAGGAGGGAGGGAGGGAGGGAGAGGTATACAAGGGAGAGAAATGTGTGAGAGAGTTATCTAGAATCTCAACCCTCCATCATTAAATATAAAACCTAAACTCTAAACTCTAGGCCATGAACCATAAACCTTGAGCCTTAAACCCTAAACACTATATGATAAGCCTTAAGACATGAAATTAATAATTTAATGCTAAAACCCAAAAAAATAAATTTAATCCCTAAACCCTCAATTAACCTTTATCATAAACCATTAATCTTAAGCCTAAACCTTGAAGTGTAGGCCCTAAACCCTAAACCATGAATAATTTAGAGAGAGAAAGATAGATCTGGAGAGAGGGAGAGGTAGAGGGAGAGGGAAGATAGAAGTAGAGAGGGAAGGAGGGAGGGAGAAATAAAAGTGATAAAGATTGTAGCAAGGGAATGAGGGAGGAGATAGAGAGGGATGGACAAGGGGGGAGTTTTTCTTCACAAAACATGAGCACATTATAACACACTCACATTGCTATGAAGTGAAAGAGAGGAACTATGTATAGGGTGATTTTCTTCACAAGAATATGAGCATTTTATAACGCAATAAGCATTTTATAATGCAGTGCAATATAACATGCTCATGTTATTGCCTACATTAGGAATTTCCAACCCTTAGGGTTGGATTTTCCTTGGGCAGCCAACCCAAAGGGTTGGACTGACATGTCAAGGACCAAAGACATGTTTTTGGAAAATGTTAATAAATGATACAATTTTAAGTGTGCTATCCATTAGGTTTTCATGTATTTTGATGTTGAGTTAAAAATTGTGCAACAACATTAAGCTGTCTCTTAGCTTTCTAACCATGATTTTTTTTTATGTTTTGAATATGCTAGATTTTGATCTTTAAGTTCTTTTGCTAGTATCTCCATTTTTTGTCCAAAAACCATGTATGGTATTTTTTGGGTTCATTTTTTATCCATTCATAAAAAAATCAAATAAATTATATTCTTAGAAACTAGAATATATTTTGTACATTGTAAAAATATTAATAATGAATTAAATTAGGTACTTGCATGCTTGATTTTTTTTATTTCCAAGATGTGTCCACTTTGAAAAATTAGTAAAAAACATATATTCTTAAAAAAACTAATAGAGAAATTGGGCATAAACTACATGGTGTTCATTAATTTCTCATGGAAGTGAGTTTTTAAATACTAAAAAAAAGTTAACATTTTAGGGACAACACAAAAACACTATTTTATATTTTTTGAAAAATATAGAAGAATTTTGCATGCTGCCCTTTTTTGAATCCATTAATCTCCACCATTTAAAAAAAATATCAGTAGTTTAGAAAGTAGATTTAGCATACTATGACTCTTGTTCTTGTTTCATCTTCAAATTTTGAAAGTAACTATCTTCAATTTCTCATCCAGAAAAAGTGGCCACTTAATACCCCTTTTTGGTCCCCCATTTCTATGTTCTTATCCCTTTGTGAGTATAGATATTAATCTATCCAAGAAACTACTTTGTTATATGGAATCATATTAAAGCCCTATCCCACTTATGGGACATTTCACAAAAATAAATCCTAATAGGCCAAAATTGTTGATCACTTTCGAACTAACAACCTTCATTCAAAGATATACAATCTATGATTTGTTAATGGGTCCTGAATGTAGGTAAAGGATGTTCAAGTGAAGATGTTCTTTGACATTTTAAGAAAAAAACATAAAAACCACCTTTAATTCAAGATGCTTTAAATGAAGGTCTTCCATTTTAAGATTTCCTTCATTCAAATTCGCTTATCTGCTCCTTTCTCCTTTTGCTTACCCTGTATCTGAAATAAATGGTTGATGGAAAATTTAAAAAATCACACAATGTTGCAATAATATGATATTTTGCAAGATTATAGCCCTTAGAATAAGCATTCTGAAAATTATAACTTATATTACTTATATTACTTTTTTATTTTATTATGTATTTATTTTCTATTTTCTAAGAAACATAATGTTTTTAGCAAACATAAAGGGTTTGATACATGTGGAAAAATAGAAAAAGAGGAAAAAATATAAAAAGTATGGTTGCATTCCACATAATGTCCTTGTTTTGACAATAATCTTATTGCATCTTGTACAAAAAACAAAGCGGATGATCATTAATAAAGTTCATAGAATATGAACTTGGAGCATCTTTTCTCTGCAACTAGGGCACGATATTTGAGGTCATCCTTGGTTGCAGGTCATTCCAAGGTTCAAGGGATCCCAAGCTTCGTTGGGGAGCCCCCGCATTCAAGAATATTTTTCTGCCATCAATGGACATTAATAATGATGGCAACTTGGATACAAACCAATGATTTATGCAGTCAAATGATTTGGAGGTGACCCAAAATTTGGAGGAATCGCATAAATCCTTTCACCAAGCCCTTGAAGGTGACACGATCGACTTTCCAGGAGAGGCTCAGTTCGAACCAGAAGAGCGAGAGAATGTTGCGGCCAATTCCATCCAGGAAGAAGGTAAGGTTCCTCCTACTAGGAAAGTCATCATTAAGCCTAATTCTTCTATGTCTGCTATTATTTATAGAGAAATTTCTAGACTTAGAGAGTTAGTCATTTTTCTTGTTGCCCTCGATGTCGATAGGGTTCCATCTAGACAGTTTATGAATAAATGGCTTCAAGATATGTAGAGTAAAAAACTAGGATTCCATTACTCATTTTGTAGAATATTGCAAAAAGGTTTATTTTTAATCTTCTTTAAAGATGGAGCAAGCCAAAAAAAGGCTCTTGATAAATAGTTTTGGAATATTGGCAATTCATGTTTCAAAATTATTAAATGGACCCCTCAATGTTGTAAGGAAGAAATAATGGCACTCTCGAACCATAGATGGGTCGTAATCAAGGATGTGCCCCCATTTTTGTGGAATTCTATCCCTAAAATTATAGAACCCCTGGGTAGAGTCTTAAGGGTTGACTCCTCACCAAACCTCCTTCCTCATATGGATGCGAGGGTATTACTTGCTTTTAACCCTGATGTTGAATTTCCCATAGAACTTGTGATTAACCTTGAAAATACTTCATTTTTCTATCCTCTAGAATATATAGGGGATATTAATGCTTGTCACTTGTAGAAAAAATGGTCACTTTAAGAAAAATTGTCCATTACTTGCCATACGAACTACCCGCCCTAAAGCTGCTCAAAACCCTCTGCATCCACCCCACCCACCTGTCTCTTCTCCCCAAATTGATCCTAATTCTATCTCTAAATCTCCTTTACCTTAACCCATGACTCAACCTTCAACCCCTCCCATCTTTGAGAGCATCCAGAAGTACAAACAAGCTCTTAAGGAAGCAAATGTGGTTGTTGATCCTTCCTGCTCATCCTTTCCTAAGGACCCTAATAACTCAAAACGCCCAAATGATTATACTTGACAAATTGAAAAGAGTTGTTGAACCTAGGAAATAATGGGAAATGGCTATTGCCTCTCAAAAGGTTGAGATTGAGATTGCTATCTCTCTGCCCTCCACTAAGGGTTTGGATGGAAATGACAGTCATGAGATCCCTACCACTAACAGAGCCACTAATGTGGACTAGGGATCTGGAGGATCTCCTGTGCCTGATATGGGGACTTCTTGTAAGGACTTGTGTTGGCTTGATGATGATTGTAATGTATTCAACACTTGTTGTCACTGATGAAACACTCTCTCTCACACACACATAATTACATTAACTACCGGTGTAACTTCAATTGTTTACATTGTTAACCGGTATGTTAGAGGTTTATCTCTTACCGGTACTTTGTGTCAACCAGTCTGTGCATAAGAGTCAACCTATGGTTCTACTAAGTCGGCATCAAAATGAAGATCAAGATGGAGATCAAGTAGAGACTCAAGGACAATGGTTCATATGTTTTATTCAAACTGGTATTGATTGTTCCAACCGGTATTTATTGATTTTTGTGATGAGTTACCAGCATCGACTACTTGGCGGTAATTTTTGTGATGAGTTACCAGCACGACTACTTGGCGGTAATTTTTGTGATGAGTTATGGTCACTTGTCCAGATACATTGCACCTAGGAAATTGTTTTATGATTTCCTAAGACAACATGAAATCTAAATGTCTATATATATCAACATCTCTGTAAAAATTCAACAACTGATGGTATGTGTGAAGAGTGAAATCATTTTAAAGAGCAATATGTGTTAGGATAAAGAGTATGTTGAAGAGAAATGTTGAATGCACTTAGAAGGATTTGATCAAGCAAGTATTGTGCTACTCAGAAGAGATCAAATTATTCTTATTGTTTTCTAACCATTACAATAGAATCAAATCCCTTAACTGGGTAAGCTCTAACAAGCTTCAATGTATAAATCTTCTAACAGGGTGATCCATTAGTTTGGATTCTTAAATCCTCTAGCAAGGTTACTCCTAACAGGGTACTACTCTTAATAGGGTATAAGCTTCTAATCAAGCTTTGGGATCTCTAACAAGATTCACTCCTAGCAGAGCACTTTGTAGACCTTAACCGGTCAGTTATCTATTACTATAGATAGTTAAGTTGTGAGTCTCATCTCATCGTGGTTTTTACCTATTTGGGTTTTCCACGTATAAACTCTTGTGTTATGGTGGATGCTTTACTTTTTGTGGATGTTGTTATATCTTTATGGATTACATGCATTGTGTTTAAAAGATTTGTTAAGTTCATCTACCGGTTAGTGTTTGAAGTAGTATTTTATTTGGCCTCACTGATTCACCTTCCCCTCTCAGTGCTTTTCAAGTCCATCAATTGGTATCCGAGCCAAACTTCTTTGAAGCCTAACCGCTTAGAAGGAAGCCTTGAAACCACCATGGGGGACAAAACCTACTTTTAGATGGCTAGAGAGCTAGAAGCTATTGGAAATGAGCTTGAAAACCTAAGGGTCAAATTGAAAGCTTCTCAAGTCAAAAGGAGAGAGCTAACTGAACAACTATTAGAGATATTTGATAATAGTTCTTCAAATGAAGCCAATATTGATGCTTTAGTAGAGGAAGTTGAAAAGTTAAATGGCGAGAAACTGAATTTGAGGAGAGAGCTATAAGGTCTCACTATCCGCATGAGTCAGGAACTGGAAGCTAGAAGAGCTACTAAAGATCTTATTAGGGAAAGAGATCAAGATATTACAAAGATCAAACAAGAAAAAGACAATATGCATGAGAATTTGATTGCTAAAAGAGAAGAAAAGGAGAACCTATAGCTAGATCTTGAGCTTGCATCATCTCTTAAAGAGAACTTGTCTAAGCATAATGAAGATCTCATCAAACAACTTACTGAAGCCAATGAGAAGTTCTGGAAGAACAAATTCAATCACAAAGCATGAAAGGTGATATCTCTGGACTTGGTTTTTACACAACTGAAAAAGGTGAATCCTTCGGTACAAAGAGCAACAAACCTAAGAACAAATCTTCTCCATATATCAATAAGCCTACCAGTAAGAAGGTCTTTAAATCTGTCTGCTTCATTTGCCATAAACCTAGTCACACTGCAAATGTTTGTAGGGACAAAACTAACAGAAATGCAAACTACAATACAGATATTAGGTATGTGTTCAATAAATTTTAAGGTCATTGCTTCACATGTGGAATGTATGGGCATAGATCTATTGAGTGCATATATGGAGAAAAAAATCCTGTGCCACACATGCATACAAGACCAAATGGTAACTGGATAAGGAACTTTGATAACCGAGTAAACCTAAACTGGCAAAGATCCTACGACAACCGATTTAGTCCATTCAAGATGGAAAAGGTAACAAATGTTATTTGCACCTTCTGTAATAACTTTGGTCATGTGTCTATGAACTACAGAAGAAGAACAAGAAGAGGAAATGCAGGACCTTGGAGATCATCTGTTATGGCCTATTATCACTGTAATAAACCGGGGCACTTAGCAAAATTTTGTAGATCGAGAAACAACAAACCGGTCAACTCTTCAAAGGATCAGAAAGGAAAGTAGAAAGTTAATGTTGAAGAAACCAAAGAGGAAATGAATCGAAATTGGAAGAAGAAAAAGAATGAGTCACTTGAAGAAGAAATTGTTCCTTCACCTAGTGAAGAGAACCCTGCACTGATGACTTAAGCCTTTTTTAATATGGCTAAGGGGAGCTTAACGGTAAAACATCTCTGAATCCCTTGTGAAAAATGAGTAGGAAAGAATTTTGAATCATGAAATTTCGGTAACTTTTTGTCAGACTGTTATCAACCAGTTTTCCACTTGAGCGGTGAAATTAGGGTTTGTAACCATAATGGGTGAACATTTATTGCAGTAGGTAAAAAGGATAAAAATGAGTTTTACTTCTTTTTTTTACCCTAACTCATTCGAGAAAGAAATTTGAAGCGATTGCAGAGCTAAGTAAGATTGTCTTGTTAATTGTTGAATTGTTTCATGATTTGAGAAATTGAGCTAAATTGAAGGTTACAGAAAGTCGAACGAGTGTGCACTTGGGCATTTCAACTGGTAAATGGGGCAACGTGCGCAAAACAAGGTATTTCTTTGAACATACTACCTCGAATCTTGCTTATCTAGAATCGCATCTACTTCAAATTCGGTAGAGAGGTTGATGATCACTTCTGAGCCTATGGAAGCTGCAAAGGCAGAACAAATTATGTCATATAATGCATTGTCACAAGTTCCAAGCAAAGTTTTGGTCAAAGGTGATTTGTCCGGTTATATAGACTGTAAGTTAGAAGACTTAGGGTCTCTATACATCTACACACAGTTGAAATCACTTTGTGATGAGGACGGTAAAATTAAGACACATTATGCTAGGGTTTTCATAATGCCTCTTATTTTCTTTAAGATTTCGAAGAAGCACATATCAGAATAATTTTGAGTAGAGTTCATGGAGAAAACATGTACTTAGAAAGGACTCACACAATTACAAAGGAATCCATTCAGGCTATGACTAGCTATTTCTCAACCTGAGCTAAGGAAAATTCTAAAGGATACTATCTTCAAATTAATCGGTTCTACATCTGATGGGTGTGCTTTTTCCGTCAACAATATTAAGGACCCTGTAGTAAAAATAGAAGAAATGGTGATAGGTTACCGAGTATTTTACTCTAGTAGACTTAACAGTATTCCATTTGTAGCAGTTCACACAACTCACAAGATGATTGTTTATAATGCAGACGATCAGCTTTGTGAAGCTATCAGAAGACAACTATTTTTGAATTTGCAATCTACCAAGAAGGATAGTAGTTTGAAATTCAAGTATGGTCAACTATTAGTCAGTCTATTCTTTTACTTTCAGAACTTTCTACCAAGAATTGGACACATTGAGTGGTCAAAGGACTCACCGGTCTCTGCACAAATTAAGAACAACATCAAGGTTGTATAGAATAATTTCCCTACTGCCCTGAACGGGTATTTCAGTGAGTTCCAAAAGAAGATTAGTATGAGAATGAGGCTACCAGAATATGTGGTAAAATACTTTAAGAAGGACATAATCTTCACAATTACCACTGACTTTTGCTTAATGCAAGCAATTGAGCTAAGAGAAGAAGAAATGGAAGACATGAGTTATGAGGTTAACCATGAATTACTTGTTGGTTATGCTAATACCCTATTAGCATCACCTATAGACAAGAAGCAGGCAAAATTGGACATTGTGGCAGTCCAACAAGCACCTAAACAAACTAGAACTGCACCTGCTAAAGGTTCAAAAGGAAAGAATAAAAAGTATGACGAAGCACCTCCAACAACAAAGAGTACTAGGGTCACCAGGAGTGTCCTAACAAAAAAGGAACCAGAACCCAAAGTATATCTTAAGAAAGAGACAAAGAAGAGAGGCAGGAAATTAATTTTGCAACCAGAGTTTGAGGGGTCGGATTCTGATGAAGAACCAAAGAAGGTAAAAGAAACCGGAAAAACATCCAAGAAGGTAAAGGTAGTACCAAAGGCAACTACACCTATTGATATATCTACTTACAAACCTGACACAGTTTTTGAGAGAACATTGAAGACACTAGGGAGGAACAGGTTTGACAATGTCAAAGAATATTTTGATTCTTTCACTGAAGATGAGCAGAAGCAAGTCATCCAATAGGTAATCACTTATTTGGGTCATTATAATAGATTTCTGCATGACTTGGAAAAGGATATTTCAATCTCTTTGTATAATATTCTTTTAGTCAAATGGGATGAAGCTGTTTAATTGGAAAAAGAAATTATTGATGAAATATTTGTACAATATTTTCCTAACCTATCTACGGATGAAATTAGTACATTAGTTGATCAGTACAAAGTACATTTTTCTTTTAAAACAAGAAGATTGAAACTTCTTAATGGAAAAAGAGCAAGTATTGCATCTGAGACACATCAGATAGCCTGTGCAATCAAAAAGAGGGAAGAACTCATCCATTCTAATAATGAGGCTAATGCTAATGATAATGTTACTCTACCGGAAATGGATGAAGAGGAATTATTCAACCTAATGAGGTCTATCCACTCAAGAAGAAGGATGATTCCATTATTCTTGTTGATGATGATGTTCAGAACATAGTGGACTTATCTGGAGACAACACTGCACTAGATATGAAGCCCCCAGCTATCACAAATGTACAAGTTACACTAGTGGAGCAACCAGCTACTCAACTAAAAGTGGTCAATCCACCGGCAACAGAACAACTAGAGAAACCCCAATCTCCATCGGTCATTCAATAAATTCAGAAGGAGACTACTGAAAGTGCTGCCACACAGTCACTTGAACCAACAACAGAGCAGAATATAGAGAAAGCTATCATTAAGGTTGTATCCCCTGAACCAGCAAAGCAAAAACAACTTGAAGATGATGATGATGATTCTTTAAGTATTTCAGGACCTATTGATATGAACACTTTGAGTGCATCAAAAATGATGAAGATTGCTAATGTTATGCAATCTAGAGTGCATAAGAAGAGACTGAAAGAGAAAAGGGTTGAGGCAGAAACAATTCAGATTGCAGTAGAAATTTTGTTTGGTTTACTACCAGAAACAACTATAGCACATCTTTCTACACCCATTGGCAAACTTGGTCAGTTAGTTGCAAATGCATCTGATCACATCAAGTCACTAGAAGATGTTGCTCAACTATATGCTGAAAAGAATCACAAGAAGAAGTATGGAGACAAAATGGCAAAGGATATTGATAGTGGGAAAATGGCTCTGTCGCACAATAAGGAGGAAAGTATCTTGATTCCACCTCTAATGTTTCTTTCTTTTATTTTGACATTTCAAAAAGACAAATAGAAACAAAGAAAGAGTTAGAAAGGATATGCAAGACATATGTCCCACTCCAAGACTCTATACTTGCATTTAACAAATCTGTAGATGATTTGCATAACAAACTGCATATATATGATAATGAGAAGGCTAAGAGACTCCGGTCTCTAAAGGAACTCAAGAGTCTGCTCACATCACAAGTAGACATATTACAAAGAGCCTACTCCAATGCAAAATCTATTTTAGCGACCCCTGGAACGTGCACCCTGGACTCAATGGAAGAATTTCATTCATAGCTGTTGTCTACATTCGAGTATACTGAGATCATGTTGGAGTCATGGACAAATACTTTGTCACAATTGAAGAAAAGATACAATATTATTTTCATGAGAATTGATTATGCTTGAACTTTGATACAGTTTTTTTTGTTACTGTTGTATATGCTAAACACTGTGTTACAAATTTTCTATATATATATATATATATATATATATTGCTTTTTCAATTTGGCATTGTTGTCAAAGGGGGAGTAGAAATATGTATGTGTGTTTTAAAATTTTTGTATTTATGCATACATTAAGTGGGAGTATGAGTATATGCGTAAATTTGTTGTGTATGCACACTTAGAGGTATTACTGTAAAATTTTCTAAGTGTTGCCATCAATGCCAAAGGGGGAGATTGTTGGCTTGATGATGATTGTAATGTATTAATCACTTATTGTCATTGATGAAACACTCTCACACACACATATGATTACATTAACTACCGGTGTAACTTCAATTGTTTACACTCTTAACCGGTACTTTGTGTCAACCGGTATGTGCATAAGAGACAACCTATGGTTTTACTAAGTTGGCATCAAAATGAAGATCAAGATGGAGATCAAGTAGAGACTCAAGGACAACGGTTCATATGTTTTATTCAAACTAGTATTGATTGTTCCAACCGGTATTTGTTGATTTTTGTGATGAGTTACCAACACTGACTACTTGGTGGTAATTTTTGTGATGAGTTACAACATGGACTACTTGGCGTTAATTTTTGTGATGAGTTATGATCACTTGTCTAGATACATTACACCTAGGAAATTGTGTTATGATTTCCTAAGATGACATGAAATCTGAATGTCTATATATATCAACATCTTTGTAAAACTTCAACAATTGATGGTATGCGTGAAGAGTGAAATCTTTTTAAAGAGCAATATGTGTTAGGATAAAGAGTATGTTGAAGAGCAATGTTGAATGTACTTATAAGGATCTAATCAAGCAAGTATTGTGCTACTAAAAAAAAATCAAATCATTCTTATTGTTTTCTAACAATTACAATAGAATCAAATCCCTTAATCAGGTAAGCTCTAACAAGCTTCAATGTATAAATCCTCTAACAGGGTGATCCATTAGTTTGGATTCTTAAATCCTCCAGCAAGGTTACTCCTAACAGGGTACTACTCTTAATAGGGTATAAGCTTCTAATCAAGCTTTGGGATCTCTAACAAGATTCACTCCTAGCAGAGCACTTTGCAGACCTTAACCAGTCAGTTATATATTACTGTAGATAGTTAACTTGTGAGTCTCATCTCACCATGGTTTTTATCTATTTGGGTTTTCCACGTATAAACACTTGTGTTATGGTGGATGCTTTACTTAATGGATGTTGTTATATCTTTATGGATTGCATGCATTGTGTTTAAAATCTTTGTTAAGTTCATCTACTAGTTAGTGTTTGAAGTAGTATTTTATTTGGTGTCACTGATTCACCCCCCCCTCTCAGTGCTTTTCAAGTCCATCAACCCAAATGTTGTTGTTAGATACATTGATGAAAGTGCTCATGAGGATGGGCAAATTAGTTAGCTTGATGCCAGCTTGAGGTCCATTAAAACCTCCCCTGACACATATGAGGACACTGATGGGCCTCAGTTGACAATGGATACCCCTAGATCAACTTTTAGTCACTCTGTTGGGAATGAAAACTTCATTTTTGTCATCCCTATCCCTGCTATGAATGAAGGTCAGACAAATGGGCATAACATCACTTCTAATGGAAAGAAGTTGGATAATTTGGGAGGTAAGGAAATGGTCTTTCATCCTAATGCTCCCAACTTTGTAATTGGGTCTAGCATTATGATGGATGACTTTACTGAAGTAAGATCTAGGAAAGCTAGAAGGAAAAGGTCTCCTAGAACCCCCAAAGAGGTCAGTATAAAAAAGGAATCGATGGGACTTGACCAAATTTTTGAAATTAGGAAAAAGAGGGGGAGACCTAATTCTACAGTTGCATTTGATGCCAGTAACTTACCAAATAAAGAAGATTGGCCTAAATGTTTTGAAGGGTTTAAGCCTTCTATGGACACTTTTGATTAATCTTTGTTATGATGTTTAAATCAATTTCTTGGAATATAAGGGGTATGGAATCCCTTGATAGGAAATACGTTGTTAAGAGATTTCTTAACATGAATAAAGATGTGGATTGTTTAATGCTTCAAGAGTTGAAATCAGTAGGATTTACATTAGAAGTGGGCCTTAAATGCATCTAGAGGGATACCACCTCCTTCTATACTAGCCACACTAAGGGTAAAGGTGGCATTGCAATATTGCTCAGTCATAAATAGGCCAATAAGGTGCTTAGATGGGGGAAATATCCCTGTACTAGGGATTTTTGGGTGATAATTAAATTGGAAGAGGTGATCTTTGGGATCTGTGCAATTTATTCTCCTAATGACTACGAAGAAAGGGTGGAGATGTGGAATTGGATCTCCTCTCTTGAAGATGTTCCTTGGTTCATGGGAGGTGATTTTAACATGGTTGAAAATGCACAGGATAAGAGGGTGGGTTCTAGATTTGAGTGGAAAGGGCTGGAGAAACTGCATTGGGAGAGGATGATTAACATGTTGAAACTTATAGATCCAATTGCAGGCAGGAAGGAAGAATTGAATTCTATTTGGTTTACATGGTGTAATTACCAACAATTGAATAGGAGAGTGTATTGTAGATTGGATAGGTTTTATTATAATAAATAATTTTTTGGGATCCAAAAAGATGATAAGGGAGATAAATATTTTTTCATCGCTTACACATTATCATATCACCACCCTATCCAAATCACTCTGGGCTTTTCTAGTTTTAAGGTTCCTAATCCTTCTCAGGGCAATTTTTTCATTTTGAATGTCAACCTATTGGAAGATGAGGATGTCAGATGTACAATGGGATTTATTAGGATGTTCAATAAACATAACAATAATCTGCAGACAAACTTAGAGAAATGGAATCAGAATATTAGGAGTTGGAGAGTCTTATGCCAAGTAGTAGGCAAGAAAAAAGTGAAGGATAATAGGAGAAATGAAATCCTATGGCATAATGCTCTCTGTAAAGATGAACTCGAGCTATAGGATGAACCTGGGAGTGAACAACTAGCTCATAATCTTGCTGGCACCAAGGTTGTTTTGTGGAAGATACAAAATGAAAAAATCAAAGGGTAGAGGACTACGGCTAAACTGAACTGGCTTGATACAGGGGATAAAGGATCTAATTTTTTCTTCCAAATGTTAAGGATGAAGGAACCTAAAGAAAAAATACACAGCATATGGGAGGAAAACAAGAATATTACTGATCCAAGAGAAATTCTTAACAACTTTGCTCAATTCTACAAAAATCTTTTTGCACCAGAGAATATGGGAGAGGAGCAGAATAGGACAAGGAGTCTCATTGGAAAAATTATACCAAAGAAATTGATTGAGGAAGACATGGATCTAGTTGGTAGACCTTTATCAAAGGAGGAGATTTAAAATGCCACTGTGTCCCTGAGTAATGATAAATCCGATGGGCCTGATGGATTTCTAGTTGAATTTTATAAGAAGAATATAGAATGGATCACTGATGATATTTATAATTTATATAAAGAGGCTATTGAAATGGGCACCCTTGGAAGGGATATTAACCAAGGCCTTATCAAATTGATCTTGAAAGATGGGGACAAAACCCTACTTAGAAATTGGAGGCCCATCATGCTGCTAAATGTCTCATACAAGATTTTGGCCAAAGTGATTACTACCAGACTAGAAAAGATCCTCCCTAAGATCATCAGTCCTAGTTAGATAGGATTTGTTTAAGGGAGATTCACATTAGAAAACCTTATTACATGTTGTGAATCTTTGAATTGGGCTAAAGAAACAAGACAATAGGGAGCTATGCTACTGATTGACTTTGAAAAGGCATATGATAGGATTGAATGGGGATTCATTCTTCAGATGCTTAACAATTTGAGGTTCCCTAATTCATTTCGCAGAATGGTTCAAACTTTGTTATGTGATACAAATGCTATGGTGGAAGTGAATGGTTTGTGGTCTGAGAGCTTTCCTCTTTCTAGATCCATAAGACAAGGTTGACCCCTAGCCCCAACATTGTTTGTCCTTCTTGTTGATGCTCTCTACTATCTTTTGAAGGATAATGAATTCACTCCCAGGGTTAGAGGAATATGCCTTCCTAATATGGAAGAAGTTGTGAATGTTCAGTTTACTGATGACACTGCAATTTTGATGACCTTGGAGGAAAACAATTTGTAGCCTTGCTTGAAAATATAGACATTTTTTGCCAAGCCTCAGGTAGAAAACTAGCCCTCCATAAATCAAGCTTGCTTGGCTTGGATAAAGATCCTCTGGTATGGTTTTCTAGATTCTCATTGAAGTGGGAAGGTCCCAATCAAATTGTGAAATATCTAGGCATACCCTTTTTTGTCTCCCCCAACCTAAAAGAGATGTAGGAATGGATTAGGAACAAGATTGATAAAAAGCTATCCAAATGGAATAGAAACTTCATCTCATTAGCTGGAAGATTCCAAGTTTGTCAGAAGGTATTTTCTTCTTACAATATCTATTTTTCCTTAGAATAGTTATTTTGCAGTTATCAGTTTAATCACATCCAAAAGCAAATCAGGAATTTTCTATGACCTGATGGTAAAGGCAACAAAAAGAAACATGTAGTAAAGTGGGAATGGTGTGTGATAAATAAACATAAAGGAGGAATGGGACTCAAAGACATTTAGCTCTAGGGAATCACCCTTGCATCAAAGTGGATTCTTAGGGCTATTGAAGGAAATGAACCTTGGAAAGTGCTAATAAGGCAAAACATTCAAAGGTCTGTTCCCAAGAAAGCTAAAAAATGGAAGAATCTTCCTCTCTGTGATCTATTGGCAGGAAATTTTGAGGTTACTCCCTATGGGTCAGAGGTGTTTAAGTCCCTGTGGAGAGAATGGGAGGCTGTTAGTTAGCATTTAAAAAATAATGAGTTTTCTGCTGTTAAGGGACAAATCACTGCTGATAGGTCCATATGGTGGAATATCCTTCATAAAGGCAAACCTCTTACCACATTACAAGGATGTTTTGCACTAAATGGTATAACAGGGGTATTAGAAACTTTGAAGACATTATTCATGATGGATTGTTGATTTCAGGGGAAGAACTCTCTCATAGATATAATGTTCCTCTCTCTCAGTACATGACCTACAAGGTGTTGAAGGATTCTCTCTCCCCCTTTCTTGTGCAACCACCCCCCATCCTCATTCGGTCCTCCCTCTTGTCCTTCTATTGGGCTGAAAATACCCCCTTCCTCTCCTCAAGGACAAGTCCATCTATACCACAATGGTTGACTTAGATAGTTTAATAAATCATTTGAACTGCATTTGGAACTTGGATTGGAATTTGGCACTATGGAACATATCCTTGAATAAATTGTGGGTAGGTCCATCGGAGCCCAAAAAGAAATTCTTTGGCTGGCGAATCATGTTACATAAACTTCCATTAAAAGATCTCGAGGGCAAATATTTTCTCTGCAAATTTTGCCATCTTCCTGAGACTATTCAACATATTTTCTCTGACTACCACTTTGCTAAGGAATTTTGGAAGTTGTTTGGTTTTAAATTTGATATTATGCCCATCTCTTTTGTTGATGCTTTCCTTGGCTTCATTGAAGGTTGCAAGAAAATGGCTAACCTGTTCTGGTCTTGTCTTTCTTTAGATATTTTATGGCTGATATGGAAATTTTGCAATGATGATATCTTTGATGACAGATCTAAGAACCTTACCGAGTCTCTGAGGAGACTCATCTTCCATCTTATTTCATTGCAGGTTATGGTGGTCCTTAGGTTGGATGAAGACAAATTTGATCAATGGATTAAGGATGGATCCACCATAGTTTATATAAAAGAGATCTCACATGGATTTACATGGGATTGGGTTGACAGTAACAAAACCACCTTTGAGCAGGCCCTTATGAGATTTATGCACCAGTTGGAGCAGAGATAGACCGGGATGGACATGGTACGCAAGGGAGAAGAGCGGATCCAGGCTCAAACTATGCACCCCTTCTAAGAATAGATTGTGAATGGGCTTGTGGAGGTCTGGAATAAAGGTGTTAATGGTTGGACTGTCAGGGTTCCTTCTCTGGGGAATTATAGGCTACTTGATGGAGAGATTGTTTATAATTAGTTTGTGAATAGATGATTGTTTTTTGGATCATATTTTGATATTACCCGATAAGTGAACTGGTGTTGGGCACTACTCAGATCAATTTTGCCTTTCTTTTGTGGTGGTTGAAACATTAACTAGGATACTCATATGTCCTGAACTCTGAGCGTTCTATTTTGATATACTGATTATGTACTATTGATGCTTTATATTTAATTCATAATGTCCTTGTTTCATTTTTTTTTTTTTTTTTTTTGGGGGGGGGGGGGGGTGGTAGATACAAGAAAGGTAATCAAATATGAGAAAATGTGTCTAAAATATTATTAATGTGAATTAAAAATCTAATAATAGAAATATGTTACAATTTAAAAAAATAATAATATGTATGCAGAGATAGTTGTTAATGGTCTATGTTTAGGAAATTAGGACTTGATATGATCTTTAGCTCAAGCAAACAAAATAGAAATTATTACTCATTAAAATTACTATAAAGCATAAGAAATAATTATTAATAAACAATTTTTTAAAATAATTTGAAAGTTTATAAAAAAATTTAAAATCTATTCACAAAATCTCAAAAATCATAGTTTACATTTTCTCAAAATTCTCTAAGGTGTGCTTGCTATAAGTGATTTTTTTTAGCTAAAAGTATTAATTTGAGTGATCAATTGAGACCAACAATTAATATATACCTTTATGCTTCCACTAATGATGGATTTGAACTAGCTAAAATATAATGACTAGAACTAACTTGCCTTGGTCTTTTGATGTCTAAGTTTATTTGAACTAACTAGAATATAATGACTAGAATTGAATTGCCTCGGTCTTTTGATGTCTAAGTTTCTATAAGAAACTTTTATGTTTACAAACAATTTCAAAGAACATAATGCATTATGAGGGTCATCTTCTCCTTAGTTTTCAATGGTTTTGAAGCAACAATTAAAGACAACAAACATACATGAAATATGCTTCTATAATGATGTGTAATGCAAATTAAATAATATTTTGCTAAATTTCATTACTCATTGATGTTCCCTAGATTGTAGTTGTATATTCATAGTGTAGTGTCATAAAATTGTGCCTCTTGAAATTTTAACCATATTTGAGGTCCTCACCTTGGCAACGACACCCTCCTTTCTGATCAAGACCTCTTTCTACATTTTCACCCCTTGACCCCTTCCTGTTTGAGCCCTGAGATAGCCTCAAGACCCTGTCCAAGCCCCAAGATAGGGTAGGAGAGGGGCGTGGTACCCCTCTCCCCCTTGGACAAGGGCGTGGTGCCCCTATCCCACCCTCTTAGGGTGGCCCCAAGATAGGTTCCCCGACCCTATCTGCACTTCGAGATCCCAAATCTCCCCGATGTCGGCCTTGGGTGAGATGAATTAATTCTTCGAGGCATGTATAAAAGGGAATTGGTCTTCTCATTTGCAAGGACAAGGAATTCAAGTAGAAGGTCTTCATTATTGTCATCAAGCATTCAAGTCTTCATGCATTCATCAAGTCTTCTTTCTTCATGTGTCTTCTTCATTCATTCATTGGAGCAACATTACAACATTCATTTGCAAGCATGTGTGTGTGTTAGGGTTTTGTCATGTTACATGCCATTTTATGCAACACTTGTGATTACATTCAAGAAGCAAAGCAATCATCATCGATAAATTATAGATCTAAAAGGTATACATTTCCATTGTTTACATTCAAGCATTTGCAATTACTTCTTTCAAGGTTGATTCCTCAACCAGGGTTTGACTGAGCCAAACCCCTAACCACAACCCTTCTTCTCCTCTTTTTTGTGTGTAGGGTTGTAGGTGTGCAACTGTAATTGCAGGTTTGGCTTCATTTGCAGAGACAGAAGAACCCTTTTCATTTCATGGATTTTGTGCAGGACCATGTACATTGTTGCCACGGTCCTGACGACTTTTCTCCAAATTAGCAGGGCAGATCTGTATCAGTCTAATTAGCTCAGATTTGAAATTACAACATGATCCCAAACTGGTAGCTCATAATTTCACTCAATTTCTCTCTTTGTTCCACATAGTCAACATGTCAACTTTCCTATTTACAAAATAGGGTAAATCACACTTCAACCCTTGCAATTCACTTAGTATTTAGATCCTTATCACTCTAGGGTTTGGATCTAGTGAGTTCAACCCCTTTTTTGAATGTAAAGTATCTCCCAAGTGAAAATCATCCTAGAGACTTCCTTTCTCTCTCCTAGGTGGGGAGTCACTAAGGTTCAATTTTCCACTTTACACATAGATGATTCAGATGAATTAGAGTTAGTCTTTAAGTACACCACTTTAGTGTCCAATTTAAAATAATTCACCCTTCCATTGACTTATAATGATCAATAGAAAAAAGACACAATGTTTGATATTTAGAACTATTAGAATAATATTTTTTATTATTATTTAATGGTCAATTGTGTAAATATTATAATTTTAGTTTCTTTCTATTTATGATTGTTTCTTTTTAGAAACATTGTTGTTGTAATTCTATATAACGATCTTTCAAATCATTTGTTAATACAGTCTAATTTTTACCAATTACTTAGTGTAATATGGTATCAGAGTAGTCAGAGCAGAAAAATAAATTTATGAAATCTTTTTTGTTTTCTAAAAATTTTCGAAAGGAAGTTTTGGAAAAAAATTTAATTTTTTTTGAAGATCTTTTTCTGTGCATTTTCTGCTTGTTGTTCATGCAAAGGTTTTTGGCATCGGATCCTCTACACCTCCCGCAACCTCAACCCGTGTGATTTTTAAATCCCAACTTGCGGATTTTTGTAGGCGGCAACTCTGTAAAAACCTACATGACTTTATTTTACATGGCTTCTCTTCCTCTTGTCTATGCACGACGTGCCCTCCGTCTCATCCTAATGCAATGCGATATCGTGGCAGATCACATTTATTCTCTACGACACGATCTTTGTAACTCCGCGATTTCTCTCTGCGATGCAATTTTTTTTATGAATAATGCGATCTTCCACGACAACTCTCACCCCACAACATTTCTGCAACTGGGTGACTGACAAAAAAAAAACTTCCGCCCCTTTTTCTTTTTACTCTTGACTACAAATCGTGATGGGATCCAATGAATTTTTTTTCAAGATGGGATTTTCTTTTGTTTTCCTGTGCTTTGTCTGTGATTTTTGGCCACCTAGGGCTTTTGAAATTTTCTACTAGGGTTTTGACCCTTTAGTTCAATTCAAAATTTTATTCTAATTGCATATTCTTAGTGGGTTTTTTGAGAGCTCTTCTGGGTCTTTGTCAGATTTTTCTGGGTTAGCCAAAAAAATTTCTCAAAATCTGTGTCAGTCGTACTTCATCTTTTTTGAAGTTTGTGCCTACATCTGCCTCTATTTTCTACATTGGGCTTCTTATTTTGTGCTATCACCTCTTCTTTGATTTTTTCATTTTTCATGCATTAGGAAACATGCAAGATAGCATCATTGACCAACTTAATGTTGGAAGGCAGTTAGAGATTCAACAACAAAAATTATAACACCTAGAAGCAGCACATGTTGACAATATTCGAATATCATCGCCCTGATGATCTTGTCTTGGGAAAAGAATCTCATCCTTCCATAGCTAGATTAGATTAAAACAAGTTTGAGGATCGCAATTGAGAAGCTATCATGCTTCTTAAGCTCTGCATCATAGATGACTAGTTACCTCATATTCCTTTTGGTAAATCAGCCTCAGAAATCTAGACGCATCTGAAGGAATTATATGAGACATCCGAAAACAGCTGAGCGTTCTTCCTAAAGAACCAATTATTCTCCATCATGATAGATGAATGTATGTCCTTATAGGAGCATCTCATGAAGATTAAGGACATTCAAGATCAGGTCAAAGCTATTGGTCAAAAAATGGAGGAAGAGGATATGATAGTCATAACCTTGAAAAGTCTACCAAAATACTACGAGCACTTCATAGAAACTCTCAACATTACATCTAGGAATGTTGATCTGAAATTTTCGGAGTTGTGCACCAAAATTTTGCAGTAGGATCATTGGAAACAATAGTTTGGTAGTAGTGCCACTTCATCCTCCTTAGAGAAAGCCTTCGCAGCTAAATCCTTTCACAAGGATAAAGACAAAGCTTAGTCCTCTCAGTCATCTCAACAGAAGGGCTCTAGTCAATCTCAGGATGGTTCAAAGAAGTTGAAGGTTCAGTGTAACTATTGTCACAAATATGGCCATATGATCAAGGATTGTCACAGTCAGATAGCTTCCGAACAATGAAAGTTGGGAGGGTCTCAACCTAAAGCCAATGTTGCTAAGCACACAGAGCAGAAAGAGTCTGCCTTTTATGCCTTCATGGCTAAAAGACTTGCAGACCATGTGAAATCTTCTGCTTGGTATATAGATTCTGGTGCTTCTCGGTATTTCACTCATAGGCATGATTGTTTTACATAATCTCTCCCTATAATGATTCATTCATATTTGGAGGAGGTGGAGAGTATGCTGTTGTCGACAAGGGCAATGTTCAGATATAGTCTGGTGGGAGGAATCTCATATTCCTCAATGTATACTATGTTCCTGGCATGGAACTAAACCTTCTCTTTGTGAGTTAGATTATGTGTCATTCTCCTCATCTTGATGTGATATTCAGTGCTCACAAATGTTCAATAATTGATTGTGCAACACATACTATTGTAGTTGTTGGCATTGAGGATCATGGTCTTTATCGACTTGTGGATACGAGTGATTCTCTTGAGCATGCCTTCACAACTAAATCATCCTCTATCACCAGTCTATGGCATCAACGATATGGTCTCTTGAATATTCATTACCTCACTTAGCTTGTTTGGGAAGATTTAGTACATGGCCTACCTGAAATTTAAACTTAGAATCAAGGAGCTTGTGAAGCTTGTCAGACTAGGAAGCAACAGGACACTGTTCAAGGATGGTGACTCATGATGACCATCTAAGGTACTACAGCTGGTCCATGCTGATGTATGTGGTCCAATGAATACTCCTTTTGTTACTGGGTGCAATTATTTCTTACTTTTTGTTGATGATTTCAGTCGTAAGATGTGGGTGTACTTTCTTAAACAGAAATCAGATGTGTTTCCTGTATTTCAAAAATTTAAGGCCTTAATAGAAAGAGTCTAGTTGTTCTATTATTACTCTTAGGTCTGATAATGGGGGGAGTTTTGTTCTACCGATTTCACCACTTTCTATGATACACATGGCATAAAATGTTAGTTAACTATGCCCTACACTCCTCAACAAAATGACATTGTAGAACATCACAACCACACCATTACAGAAATGGCTAGCTCTATGTTGGAACATATAAATGTTCCTAAGAAATATTGGGCAGAAGAAGTGTTTACTGCAGTCTATCTCCTTAATAGGTCTCCCACTCATGCTATTAAGGGGAAGACTCCCAAGGAAGCCGGAACTGGTCGCAAACCCAGTATCAGTCATCTGAAAGTTTTTGGCTCTCTCGCATATGTCTGGATTCCAAATGCCAAGCACTCCAAGTTAGATTCCAAGAGTTAGAAGCTTATATTTATAGGGTACAATGACAACCATAAGGCTTATCAACTGATTGATGTAGACACCAATCATCTATCTTCAGTAGTGAAGTTGTCTTTGATGAAGAACGAGGACCTTTTCAACTTTCCTCGTTTGAGTAGCATTATGAGGATTAGCCTTTGAAGGCTTCTAATTTGGGTATCTGTCTTCCATTGGTTCACCTAATGGAAGGGATGATGCAAAATATGAATTTGATGATGCACTACCTAAATTTCCTTCAAATGATGCTAATCTTCCACCTGTACTTGTTCCACATCTAGTTCCAATTATTCCTCCTATATCTGATGTTGGCACTTCTACTCTCTGACATAAATGGTGGGCTAAGACCATTAGTGATCTTCATCCTGATGAGCTCATTAAGGGTAGATCTTCTAGAAATAAGGGAAAGAAATAAAATACAATTAACTTTTCTCTCATGGCCAACATTCATAGTATTTATGAGCCTCAGACCTATACAGAGGCGAAAGGGATTCCAAAGTGGGAATAGGCAATGGATGCAGAATACAAAAGCCTTCTGAAGAACAACACCTAGGTTCTCTTTGACCTTCCTCCACTGAAGAAGCCCATTAGCTACAAATGGGTGTATAAAGTCAAGTATCATCCAGATGGTACCTTAGATAAATACAAGGCTAGATTAGTTTCTCAGGGATTCACACAGTGGGAGGGCATTGATTATGAGGAGACCTTTTCTCCTACTGCCAAGATGAGTACCATTTGTCTTCTTCTCACTATTGCAGCTCAATGTGAATGGAAAGTCCATCAGATGGATGTTAAGAGTGCCTTCCTCAACGGTGAGTTGAAAAAAGAAGTCTACATGACACAACCTCCTGGTTTCAAGGTTGCCGACAAAGAACATCAAGTATGTAGACTCAAGAAAGCACTCTATGGACTCAAACAGGCTCCTTGAGCATGGTACATCGAGATTGATCAGTACTTGGTTGCTCATTTTTTTCAATGTAGCCCTTTTAACAGTAATTTGTATATCAAACACTCCGGTGATGATGTTCTCTTGTTGTCTATGTGGATGACTTGATCATTACTAGTAGTTCAACACATTTGATTGCAGAAATCAAACAAGACTTGTGCAAGGCATTTGATTTGATAGATTTGGGGATTCTCCATTATTGTTTAGGTGTTGAGGTTTGGCAGACTGATGGTTGCATTTTTATTTCTCAGTTTAAGTACATGTTAGGAACTTGCTTGACAGGTTTCAAATGTAGGATTGTAAACCTGCTTCCTCACCTATGGAGACATGGCCGAATCTGTCAGCTAAGTCTGATTCTCCTCCTATAGATGAAGCACAATTTAGGCAACTAGTGGGTAGTCTCATCTATCTCACTTTCACTAGACCTGATCTTAGTTTTGTAGTGAGATACATTTCACGCTTCATGATAGCCCCCATGGTCGATCATTGGGTAGCAATGAAGCATATGTTGCGTTATGTGAAGGGCACCTTTGATTATGGACTTGTTTACACTAGGAGTCACGAACCTAGACTTAGTGGTTTCATAGATTCAGATTGGGAAGGTTCGGTTGATGACAGGAAATCAAAATCTGGATATGTGTTTATTTTGGGATTTGGTGCAGTCACATGGACTACAAAAAATAAGCAGGCAGTGGCTCTCTCCTCAATAGAAGAAGAGTATCGAGGAGCAACTAAGGCAACATGTGAGGTAGTTTGGCTTCGCCAGATGCTTACAGATATGCAAATATCTCAAGCAGGTCCAACTCCCTTGTTTTATGATAATTAGAGAGTTCTCAAACTTTCCAAGAATCCAATCTTCCATGAAAGAACCAAACATGTTGAGCTTCATTACCATTACATTCAATAGTTGGTTAAAGATGGATCAGTTCAGTTGCAGTATGTTCCAACTGTGGATCAGATTGCAGAAATTCTCACCAAGTCTCTCAGCCCATATAAGTTTGTTAAATTTAGGGGGTAGCTTGGTGTTGTTGACAGATTGACCATTAAGGGAGGGTATTTGAATAATATTTTTTATTATTGTTTAATGGTCAATTATGTAAATATTGTAATTTTAGTTTCTTTCTATTTTACAATTATTTCTTTTTAGAAACATCGTTGTTGTAATTCTATATAATAATCTTTCTGATCATTTGTTAATACAATCTAATTTTTACCAATTACTTAGCGTAATAAGAACTTGAACTTGAGTTTAGATTTGTAGATACTGCAATAATTTAGATAAACTCTACGTACACAAGTCTACCTAAAACAAGGTATTAAATGAGATATATAAAGATTAAAATTATTTGTCATGCATGAACATGATAATAAGATTGAAATAGAATAATCTTGTTTACTAACTTCAATTTAAACATCATGATACATATTAATCAATACATAAAAGACGTCCTAAATAATCATAATAACTCCAAACCATACAAGATATAAATATACAATTTTAATCATTAAATTAATTAAAATTTAATAGTAATATAAACCACCCGATAGTTGAAATGATCACAAAAATCTAAAGATGAAATGATCTCCCTCATTCACCTTGTTGTTTTCAAAGGCATTACTTTTCTTGACACTTCTAATGTCTATGGTCCTCACACTAATGAACTTTTCCTTGGAAAGGTAGGTTGCCTTGCATTAATTGTAGTTAATCTCATTTTCACAAGTTACTATATATGTTCATGCTTGCTATGAAGGGAGTTTGAGGAGGCTCAATGTTGATTGCATTGATCTTTATTACCAACATCGAATTGATACCAAATTCCCCATAGAAGTTACCATATGTACTTTACCCTTCTCCATGTATAGAAACTATTCCATAAAGTATATTTTATAAGCTATATTAATATTTTGGGGTGTATTTATATTTCATGTTTGTCTATATTTTAAAGTATATCTATCTATTTATCCATAAACACTTACATATATATACAAAGATATAGACACAAAAACACATAGACAAATAGACACAGACACAAAGATACAAACACAAAGGCGCAATAAACACATAGACACATAGACACATATACAAACACAAATAAATAGACATAGATACAAGGAAAATAGACAAACAATAAATACACATAGAAATAACACACACACACACACACACACACACACACACAGAGAGAGAGAGAGAGAGAGAGAGAGAGAGAGAGAGAGAGAGAGAGAGAGAGAGAGAGAGAGAGAGAGAGAGAGAGGCACAAACATATATGCAAACAAATACACATGTACAAACACATACACACAAACATAAACACACACACATGTGCATAGAAACACATAGACACATGTGCATAGAAACACATAGACACGTGTATACACACATAAACACTCAATAAG
The DNA here is from genome assembly GCF_030272615.1 of Cryptomeria japonica. NCBI lineage: Eukaryota > Viridiplantae > Streptophyta > Pinopsida > Cupressales > Cupressaceae > Cryptomeria > Cryptomeria japonica. The sequence continues at coordinate 133,048,671 of NC_081405.1, read as the reverse complement.
ACATGAACACATACATATACACATATACAAAAACACACACACATTGGGGACCATAAAATAAGCAATCACCTTGGAACAAAATTAATTATATATTAACACATTTCAACCAAAATACAACCATATAATTGGATAAAGAGAAATGCATCCAAATTGATTAAACATCTGAAGCATGAAAATATCAATCAAAATGTCCATGTAGATCATCCTCAATAATAAAAAATAGTTAAAGATACTCATAAGATTACTCTAATTGAGCAAAGATAAGAACTTTTTTTGATCGCACTTGATCTTGTAGAAGAAGATACACTCAGACAAAATCGAAAAATATGTTAGAGTATTTATAAGCTAGTTAATAATCTTCTCTATTCAAAAAACAACAATCACAAGTACTGAATTCTCCAATGTAAAACTAAGTGGTAGAAACTTCATTAGTTCTAGTATGGTTAGATGTCAATATTCAAAATAGACAACTAATGTCAAATTAGCATATAAAGATCTCTCCAATGTCATAGTGATGACAGATCTTCAAGATCTAAAAAGAAACTAATAACTCTATTAGCAATTACATTGGATGTTTCATGAGGTAGGATAGCTAAAATAGCTACTCCTATGATGGACAACGATGACAATGAGTTGAGAGGAAAATATTATTAGATAACTACTATTAACTTGGTAACTCTACGAGAGAAGAAAAAAATAAAGGTGCAATTAGATGTACCCATGATTATATCTAGGATGGAGAAATATTGAAAGATTGAAAGAGAACTCAAGGAGAAAATTACATAGTTGAATGCATACATCACACAATTAGCTACTCCTTCAAAAGAAATTGATGGATCAATAACTCCTATGATTCTTTCTCAAAAGGAAACCTCAACCTTATAGAAAATGAAGTTTATTGATAACCACACAAAGGATTAGATAAATTATCATTATGATCATGGGTGTAAATTAATAGAAGAATTTGTCACCTCTAGTGCACAATTTCAAGGGTTAAAGAATAAAGTATAAAATCTTATAGAAGAATGTCAAGAGGCACTAGTTATTAATGGATATAACATACCACTAATAAAACTCCCATCTTCCATGGATTCAAAGGTCTTAATAAAAGAGAAGTTATTGGATGATAAATCAATAGATCATCCATTCTTGTGGTTGATCAAATCTTATTCAATTCAAAGATGATATCGTGGAGAAATTTATCATTGAGTTAAATGATGTAAAGAAAGACATCCTTGACATCAAATTTGATACACAAGAAGTACTAGTTTCTTGATATTTTGAAAGATCATTTAAAAAAAAACCTAGCAAATTGACTAGAAGCTTCTCCTTACAACTCCAATGTAGATTCCATGGATGAACTAATGAAGATTACAAATGTCTTGAGGACATTTGAAAATATAGGAAAAAAGGAAAGATAAATATAATTCATCATTGAAGATGTATGGAACCAAGCACTTTAGAATTTTTATTCTAGATGAACCTAACAAAGACTTTCTCAATCTATCTCTAAAAATGCTCATGAAGTTCATGAAAAAGGAAGTAGAAAAAGATAAAGTAACACTAGAAGATAATAAAGACACAAAAGATTCAAACGACAACAAATTTTAAATTTTTTTAATTTAAATTTAAATTTAACTTTTCAATAATTTTTTTGTTAAATTCTAATTTTATTTAAATTATTTTACTAAAAATTGACTTACCTTGTATTTTATCTCTAACATATGATTTGTTATAGATAAATAAGAATTTTGGCCAAAAAGTTTTGTAATAAGTTTGTTGCTTTCTTCTATTACAAAGCAATGTATTTCTCATTGTAGTGGATGGTTGTTTTTGAGACTCATTGAATTTCTAATAAAGATTTTATATGTACATTTTACTTCATATGAATGGTCTATTTTATATGCATGAATGAATGCACTCAGTAATTTGCTTCTGTTCATATCACTAGTAATTTGCTTTTGTTCATACCAATAGTAATTTGTAATTTAATGATTGCAAATTTACCTTTGTCGGTTAGTCTGAGAGTATTTTTCTTATTCATATTATGGAAAAGCTTGAATCAACCTACTTAAAAAATTCAGTGATTGAATAGAACAGATCATCGTGTTCCTTTCAATCCAATTTCCTTTTTATTCATTGGGTCAATCGTGGACTACTGCGCCTGCTAATCTGTATTTATTCCGGTTTTATCTAATAGTGAGTCAGTGGGTGTCATGGCTGAGCTCGTAGCAGGGAGATTGGATTGGATTGGATTGGATTAGAGTTGCCCTCTCCGATTCCTTTCGTTTGCCCTGGGGATCCTTGATGAACATCCATACAAAAATGTCATCCTATCATCATGTCCGATTTCTTTCGTTTTCCATCTAATTGGGAAGAGGTGTCTCCATCGCTTGAGCTCAGCCATGACACAAGCGGTGCGTGGCTGTTTACAGGACGGCCGCAAGGAGCGTCCACCGAGTTTTATACATATCTATCAACAGCCTCTCACTCTTCGATAAAAGAAAAATCTAGGGCAGAAGAAGAGCAACAAGAGATAGTATCAGTAATAATGGCAGTGCCAAGAATCAAGTTGGGAAGCCAGGGTTTTGAAGTATCAGTACAGGGATTGGGCTGCATGGGTATGTCTGCAGCCTATGGCCCTCCCAAGCCTGAAGATGAAATGATTTCCCTCATACACCATGCAGTTTCCACAGGCATTACTTTCCTAGATACCTCTGATGTTTATGGTCCTCATACTAACGAACTTCTCCTTGGAAAGGTAGGGTTCTTTAAATAATCTGATTTTCACTTTTTTTGTTCTTTCTTCTTTTCTGGATTCTCACATTGTTCGATTTTTTGACTTGATTTGCAGGCACTAAAAGGAATAAGAGACAAAGTGCAGTTGGCCACCAAATTTGGAGCAAGCATTACAGGTGGGAAAGTGAACATTCGTGGAGATCCTGCTTACGTTCGTGCTTGCTGTGAAGGGAGTCTGAAGAGGCTTGATGTGGATTGCATTGATCTTTATTACCAACATCGAATCGATACCAGAGTCCCCATAGAAGTTACTGTATGTGTTTTACTCTTCTGTGTGTACACAGCACATCTATGTAATGTGGATTTGATTACTAAATGATTGTTCCACTAATTCAGTTTTTATTTTTTCCTTCATCTTAAATCTCTTTGTCGGGTAACCTTCTGCTTGGATGCCAAAAACCAGGTATATGTGGTATTCTACCCAATTTCAATATTATATCATATTTTACCTAGTTTCAACACTTTATCCTATCTCATCAACATTTAAATTTGGAGCCCTGAATTTCTAATAAATCTTTAACAATTGAACTCTTCTTCTTTCACCATATTAATTCTCATTTGGATTTGTTAATTGAACCATTATATCATAGATTATGACTACACAACTTTACAGTTGTATCTTAGAGGTAAAGGTAAAGCTGCGTTTTGGGTCACAGCCTAGCCAGCAGATTCGACGACCCTGCTAATGGCTTAAGCACGGAGCTTTTTCAGGTTACCTATATTATTCAAAATTTTTACCTCTCAGGTTTTAGCCTTCTGACCAAGACTCAGATGTAAGTCGGGGATCGCCAATCCACCTACAGCAAGGGGTGCATGATTTGAACAATTAATTTGTCATAGCAGCCAAGTTAATACCGTGCATCTATCTCTTATAGACTATATGATTTTTTTAAATTTTTTTTGGGGTTTTATTTCAAATCTATAGAATTGTTCAGTTATACGGCGTAGGAGCATGAGTCTTAGGTTGAAATATTTTCAGCTGAGAATCAACAACTGAGTGGTATCCATTCCACCAAAGTCATCCAGAGTACACTTTGGCCTCATCTCTTATGGTGTCAGGGCCTTGCACTTGACAAGACTATATACCTACTGGACTCATTCATAAACAATTGTTAGGATGAAAAATCGAATTGAAAACAGCAGATAAACAGAATTAACAACACACAACACAAATAAAGAGACACACAGATTTATCGTGGTTCGGCAATTGCCTACATCCACACTTGAAGCAGGGGAATCAATCTATTAATCACCAATCTGGGCTTCATATACCCAACAATCTCCCCCGTGAAGTCCAACCGGCACAGCCTATAACATTCCCTGCATCTCCATTCCAAGGCTCATACTACAACCAGCTCTTGAGAAGATTTTAATATTGCCAAACTCTGTTCATGAACAATGCAAATTAATCTTCTCCAAGTCAGATCAGAGTTAAAAACATATTCTCTAACTACTTCATCTGGTAATCCATAATCAGGAACACTACTATCTGCAGATGCATAATACACTCCTCCATCAAAGTCTCTTGCTCTTATGCTCCCCCGTAATAGAATATCTAGAAGATCACCATTATCAAATTTTAATACCCAAATATAAAACTCTCGTACAGGTGTGAATAGCCTACAAACATCACTCCCAATTTTCACGGTTGCTTCACTGAATGAATTTGTTGTATTTTGTGCAGAAACTTGTGCAGTACCTGCAATCAATGCATTCCACTCTGCCTCCACTGCTGCAATCTGCAACAATAAATCATCACTTTTTCAATCTGCCTGTTCTTCTTCAGGGTCATCCTCATTCGCTAGATTCAAGACTACATCCTCCTCACCCTAGAAGGCATCATCCTCATCTTGGAAGGGAAACAAACCAGTCTCTTCTTGAAACAGTGAATACAACAAACCCTCTTCTTCTTCAGCCAAAGTCTCCTCCTTTTTCCAGCTATCCCACCAATGACATTTGGTTTCAACCTCCACTTGGACATCACTCTCTACCAAGTCTAGACTGCCAAGAAATTTTTCGATGACCGATTCAGCCTCATCATCTGAAACTTCAGCCTGTTTATTGATAACATAAAAGCACCCAACTCCAGGATCAACTATCCAATCGGATCCCATCTCTGCTCAACATTTCACCATAGCTCTGATACCAATTGTTAGTTTAAAAACGAGCAGAGAAAACACATAATAGTGAACAGAAAACAGCAGAAAGAATAATAGACACAACAAAGAACTCGAGACACAAGATTAACGTGGTTCACCACCAAGTGGCTACGTCCACCAGAAACCCAGGGAGAATTCTTATTAACCAATATCCAATTACACAGTACATCATGTATGGGCTGCACACAGCCAATTATATAAACATATCAAATATGAAATGAAGAGTCTTCTGGGGAAGACAAACAGCCATGTGACTGTTGGGCTTCATATACGCAACATCAACTTCACTAACAAATCAAAAACCCATTAACGATTATATACTTTTTAGTTAATATTACAAATCAAAAGAAATTATTGAAATGATGCATTTTTAAGGTCATGATAGTTAAATGTAAGTTTTTCTTTTAGTGTGCTGAGCAGTCTGCTCAACTAGAATCACTGCAAGTAGCCTACAAATAATTACTCTCTCCTCGTTCTGGAGCATTGGTGATGTTGCAAAGGTTCATGTTGATAATGTGGGACTGATTGTTTGCCCATGGATAGCTGTCAATGAGGTGCAAGCTCTTAGTTTTCTGGATGAACTCTTTGGTCCTTTTAAGCCTCAAACATTATCCAACTCCAATGGATTTTTGTAAATCTGGACTTATTCATTCCCTTTCGTGTGGCTAGGGTGTTTCTAAAAAAGGGATGTATATAAACTAGTGATTACTTTCCCAAACTTTCTTTTAAAGTAGGCTTGATATTAACATTTATCATTGAAAGAAGCGAACACTTTTTGCAAAATTATTTTCCTTATCCACTGTCTCTTTTGATTTTGGGCTGGTGAGCCGCAAGGCTCAAACACCTATCCCACTTTTCTTAGGTAAAGCAGGGAGAGAAGTGAAACCGTTTATTTTGCAAGTATTGAGTTAACCGAAGCTGCAATTTTTTTCTTTGCAGTTTCACTTTATTCATCTACTTTGTGGATTTTATAGTTGTTGATACGATTATAATGGGACATCGACCTTGCCTTTCACCCTCGGTCTTCTTTCAGCATGGTCTAGTGCACCTGTAGCTTCCTCTTTAGCATTTTTTCCCCTTGAATAACTGCTGTCTAGTTACCCTGATGATTTGCTTGGTTCAGTCAGCAATATGTGTGAAGATTGTTTCTTTGCCACCAGATTTATCCATCTACCATGAGTGGAGCCTTATTAGCCACATCAAAGCTTAGACTTTTCAAATAGAATAGCCAGACTTTCAAGAAAATATCCAACAGCTCTTTATTTTGGTGGCCATATGAGGCACATTACAGGGCATCAAAATAACATATTTTGATCTCCATTAGTCCATGTATGGTGTTACTGTTAACCGATGGTGCTCATCTTCCAATGTTATTGGCATTGTTTTTCTGGCAAATTTGACATCTTTGGTCTTTTAACAATCATCACTGTAGTTTTGTAATCACATACACATATATTGACGCTCTTTTTGAGATATATTGTAGAGGCCAGGAAGATCCTTCCAATATATCTAAGATAACATTTTCCACATGATTAGGGATTTCTTATTCCCCGACTGACTTTAACTCTTGGTTATGCTGATGTCTTTTGATTCATGTAAATCATATTTACTTAGTACTCACTGTGCTAAGCAACTAGCAGTGGGCTGCCTATGATGGATAGTGAGGAAAGATAATGGCATTGACAATAGGAGCGAGTGTTCTTTTGAGATGTATTATAGAAGTCAGGAAGATCCTTCCACTATTTGTCAAGTCTTTAAAAAGTACATTTTAAGTTTTGATTTGTTTAATTGATTTATCTGAAATTTTCAGTATGACCTATCTGTTAGTGTGATGTCAGCTAAACCACCTAAACAATCAAAACTTAGAATGTACTATTTAAATCAAACCTATTTCTGTATCAAATGAATATTTACTTTTCCCGAACCAACCTTATGTCTTGATTATTTTGATGTGTTTGGATTCTTAGTGCAAGTCACAATATTTTTGCTACTTTGATGAGCCACCAGCAATATATTGCTTATTGATGCCGGGGCATCCAAGTGGAAGGGACACCAATTTAAAAGTTTAAACTTCTTTCTCATGTACGTTAGATTTTTGAATGCTTATGCTAGAGGAGTGGAGTTCGTAAAAACTCTAATTTTAGCAAATTTGTGAATGGGTTTGAAAATAACGCATGTGAGTTAATGGATTTGCATTTAGGGTTTTTGTGGGTACTCTTTAGGAGGGGAAAGTCGCATTTTCTGGGGGGCAGCAGTATACGAGGGGAATTTTATTGTTTTGAAGGGTTTTTCCGAAAAGAAAAAAGAAGGGATCCTAGAATTTTGCTGAGAGTGAGATTTTGGAAAGAAGAAGAGAGCTGGGTGAAGTTTTGGTTTTGGGCAGCGTTGAATAATTTGTTTCTGGTTGTAGGTGTAGTTTTTGGAGGAGTATTTTGAAGGCAGGCTAAGCATTATTGTTGCATGTCCAAGGACAGCCATAGATTTATTTTGAATGTGTTTATGAGAAGCCAATAGACTAGTCTCTAAGTATGTTGCATCTATTTGGTGTCCATACAATCTTATTTTGCTGATTTATGAATCAGATTTGAACAAGTGTTTGAAAGTGTGTTTCAGGTGCTTGTTGAGGGGTGTTGCAGCCCCCTTACATCACTTATGATGGGCAGTGAGAACAGATAATGGTGCTCATCACATCATCAAGGACTCTTATGTTTGCCTATGCTTGGTTTGTGAATTTTTTTTTTAAATGATTTGGTGGAGAAGATAGAAGAGTAAAGTTTTAATGCATGGCTTGAATATTAGATGGTGTTCGAATCTGGTTTAACTGTGTGGTTACCTTATAACACCGTGTAATGTCTTCAAGTGTTTCAACTTTCAGGAGGTAAACTGTCCTTATGTTTGGCTCTATTTTTATGCAGAGTTGTAAAATTAATTTTTCAGAGTCATCTCTTATACATCTGCTCCTCGACTTTTCAAGTTTGATGATTTAGTAATCACTACAGTTGATTCTTATCTAAACATCATCCCTTATAAATTTCATTAAATGCATTACTATTGTTTGATACCATGGTTGCTTGTGCAAATATTACAGGTTGGAGAAATGAAGAAACTGGTTGAAGAAAGGAAAATAAAGTACATTGGACTTTCTTAGGCTTCTGCATCAACAATTCGAAGGGCGCATGCTGTTCATCCTATTACAGCAGTTCAATTAGAATGGTCCTTGTGGAGTAGGGATGTAGAGGAAGATATTGTTCCAACTTGCAGGTTTGTGGGTTTTCACTGTTAGAAATTTTCATCTTAAATTGTCTTATTTTCAATGGTTAACACTTCAAATTTCACTTGTAGGGAGCTTGGTATTGGAATAGTGCCATATAGCCCTTTAGGCCGAGGTTTCTTCTCTTCTGGAGCAAAGTTGATTGAAAGCATAGCAGATGCAGATAATAGAAAGGTATTTGCATCAATTGAGTCCTCTTTGCGCCAAAGACGCGAGTTCATTCTCACCAATTTTAGGTTTCTTTATATTATGTTAAGTCCTTTCAACTCCCTGGGTCTGTGTGAGTACATAAGTGGGTACCTTGCTAAAAATGTAGGTTTGTCCTTTAACTTGAATTGTTTTGAAGTAGGAAATTTTGAATTTCATTTTGAAGTGTTTTAAGTATAAATTTGTTTTCATATATCTTTAATTTAGATGATCTTTAATTATGTGAAAGTCCAATATTTGCAGTATATGCCCAGGTTTACAACAGAGAATCTTGAAAAAAATAAGATTATATTTGAGAAACTTTCAGCAATTGCTTCAAGTAAAGGGTGCACCCCAGGACAACTTGCACTTGCTTGGGTTCAACATCAAGGAAATGATGTTGCACCAATCCCAGAGACAACTAAAATCAAGAACTTTGAAGAGAACATTGGCGCTATTTCTGTGAAGCTCACACCAGAAGAGATGAAAGAGATAGAAGCCATAGTGACCACTAGTGGTGTCCATGGGGATCGATATTTTGACATGAATTTTACATGGATGAATTCGGAAACACCTCCTCTCTCTTCATGGAAAGGCATATAAATAATTTTGGTAGTGTTATCACTTTATGCCTAATTATATGCAAGCTAAATAAGTGTTCCATTTTTTTAAACTAGAATAAAATATACCAACAATGTAACTAAGAAAGTTTGATCTTGAGACTGCAGCGTGTTTGCTCGATGGACATAGCTTTTTATAATATACACTGGTCTATAATATTTAAAGTGTTGTGTATGATGAGGTATTAACAAAATTTAGTGTGTATTTTAAAAAATATGTGATAAACAAGGCTATTCTTATTTTCTAAAGGTGGTCTTATATTTTTTTCCAATAATATTTTTCATTTGGAAGATGTAATTAAAAGATATAATTCCCAAAATATATTCTTGAAAATTCATTTGAGATCTATAGTATCTATCATGTTCACATTAGAGTAAATAGCGTTGTAACATCTCACTTCCACAAATAATGTTGTAGAAGGTCTACTTAAATTTTACAGCTATTGTTTTTAATAGTAAAATGCAAAAACTTTTGACCACCTACTCGCTCGATTTTCAACCAAAAAAAATATGTTGATTTTATTTAAGTTTACACTTAATTGATAATTGTATAGCTTTAGATATAATTAATATTTACTTTAAATAAAAATTATATAAAAATTTGTTAAAATACATAGTTGTCTTTTTTTTAAATTATTATATTAGGAATTGCATAATTTTGTGTAATATGAAAGGTATGTTTAAAATAAAATAGTCTTATATATTAATTTGTATGAGTTCCTATGCATATCTCTAAAAAATGTTGGAAATAATTACATCCAAAAGTCTAAGCAAGACAATACTTTTAAATATTATAACTAAAGAAAAAAAGTAGTAGCCAAGTCATTAAGTAGAAAGAGCTATGAAATTGGGAGGAGAATATGGATCAAGGTCATGAGACTTGCTAAGACAGAAAAATTATTGGCTATAAAAAACTAGAGAAAGGTGAAGAAGCTTGTTAATATTTGGTCCAAGAGAAACATCTCATGAAGGATACTTAAAAATAGTCACTCTAATCTTAATTGACAACCATGGGTGTCAAGAATTTTATGTCCTAATTCTTTATTATTATTTACATTACTTGCTTTGTGTGGATTATTGAATAGTAAAATTGTTCTTCAAGAAAAGGGGGTGCTTCAGGTTAACGGGTGTATCCCAGAACAACTTGCACTTGCTTGGATTCAATGCCAATGAAATGATGTTGCATTAATCCCAGGGACAACCAAAGTCAAGAACTTTGATGAGAATATTGGTGCTCTTTATGTGAAGTTGAAAGTTGAGGTGATGAAAGAAATAGATGTTGAGGTGTCTTCTAATGGTATCTATGGAGATTGATACCATGACATAGATTTTACTTAGATGAATTTAGGAACACCTCCTTTGTCTTCATGGAAAGGGTTATAGGTAGTTTTGGTTATATTATCTTTATATACCACTAGTTGTATGCAAGTTGAACAAATGGATTCCATTTTGTTAAAATGTGAAGGAAATATTATGTCAAAGATGATGCATAAAGTATAACATGGAAAGCTAAATTTGACTACATGATTATTTCTTAAAAGAAACTCTTTCATGATATGCATTTGTCCCGTTGAGCTATAATTATTATGTATGATGACTTTTGAATACTATAAAGTTATACATTTTTGAAAATAAAAGTAAGACACTATTTGTATTTTAGAGAGATGGTCTTGATAGGGCATTCAAGATATAGATATGGTCAACTCTATTCTAATTCATTTTAGAATAAATAATATGCAAGATCTCATACATGCAAGGTATAAGTTAGAAACTTTAATTAATGGATAGTATATTTATATTTCATGTTTGCCCACATTTATTAAGTATATATATATATATATATATATATATATATATATATATATATATATATATGTATATATATATGTATATATATATATGTCTATATATATATATGTCTATATATATATATGTAGATATATATATATATATATGTCTATATATATATATATATGTAGATATATATATATATATACATATATATATATATATACATATATATATATATATACATATATATATATATGTATATATATATATATGTATATATATATATATGTATGTATATATATATATGTATATGTTAGAAACTTTAATTAATGGATAGTATATTTATATTTCATGTTTGCCCACATTTATTAAGCATATATATATATATATATATATATATATATATATATATATATATATATATATATATATATATATATATATATATATATATATTGATTTCTATGTGGGCGTATACATATATACAAATGTATTCGACATATATATTGATTTCTATGTGGGCGTATACATATATACAAATGTATTCGACATAGTAATAGTCATAGGTGATTGTAGGTAGAAATAAACATAGACCAAAGTTATGAGTTTTTTGATGTGATACAATGTAACATACATTTATAGATTGCGCACGCGCGCGCGCGTGTGTGTGCGTGCGTGCGTGTGCGTGTGCACACATTAGTCTCCATTACGAGTTTCTTCTTAATTACATCTAATATTGTACAATTCTCTCCTCTATAATATCACTATATGTATACATTTCTATTCATAGATATTATTCTACACTATCATTTTCTCTTCTCTATATTGTTGAAGACACCAGATACTAAGAGGGGGAGTGAATTAGTATCCCTTAAAGCTTAAGCTTGTTTGCACAAACTTTTGATTTAGATATTTCAATTAATCAACACCAATGAAAGATAACACACTCATCTCAAGCACACAAGAGAACACTAGATATACATGTAAAACCCCATCCCCAGTGACAAAAGTTGTTTGGTGTTGTCCAAATCTAGCCTCAGAAATAGAAACAAGATTACAATTGGTTTTATGGTCACACAAAAGGAATCTCATTTCTCCTTGAAGTCCACCGAACTTATGAAGACTTGCTCAAGAGATTCACTACCTTAGAGAAAGATACAATTAAAAAGAAACAACTTGAATCACAATTGTCTTTGGCTCACTATCTCCGACATAATGTCACTAGTTTAGCTACCTTTGACTCACTGCCTCCAACAAACTAAAATTATTGTTGTGAATATTATTGCCTTTGGCTAATTGCCTTCAGTATGTTGTTGATAATACACCTTGAATGATCGGTCACACTCCTCTAACAAATGATCTTAATCATATATGCTATGTAGGCTTCAATACTCATTCTCCAAGTTGGACATAGATGAAAAATATGAAACATGCATTAGGCTGGCCTAAAACACCTTCATGGAGCAAAGAAATCCAGTACAGTCCTATCCAAAAGATAAATGGGGTCAAAATCATCTTTGACACTCATCCCCAAACAAACACATTCATCAAGAATCAACACAAATCACTCCAAGTTAGCAACAAGGTAACATGTAGATGAAATATGTAACACTTTACCTATTAGCTCGAAAACACATTAGCCAAGATAAATTACACAGTTTGGTTTACATCAAAACTTAGCTCAACCAAAACAAACTTGCCATATCCTCAAAATCTACCTCAACCTCCCAAATACATGGTGCACATGAGAAATCAAGCCCTATTGTTCAGATAGTCACAAATCTCCTAAAATGTCAACATTAGACAACATGCAGCCCTATAGAGAACAAAATTTGATAGGCAAACCATATAGAGATTCTCCATGAATGTTCAACAAAATTCTCGTATACTCCTTTCATATTGTTATGCCAATTAAGTTGATAGAAGCAAGTAGATAAAAAACACTTCATTCCTGGAAAGCAAGAAAACACAAAAAACTTGAGATAGAATGTTGACAATAATACATGCATTACATTTCAACATTTGAGACTAGAACGAAGATATTGTATAGACAATAGGAGCACATCCACCATACCATTGAAGAAAATACATGAATGTGAGCATTTCCTAGACTGTTTCTAACTATTAGCTGCAATCAAGAAGGAAGACTGAGAGGGGGGCAGGGGGGGGGGGTGAATCAGTCTTCACAGGATATAGAAAATTAAACTCCAAAACATAAACTGATAAACTGCAACAATAAATAAATAAGAAAATTAACATCACAACACACAACAACAAGATTTTTTGACGTGGAAAACCCGATTAAGGTAAAAACCATAGTGGGAATCTACCCATAGTAAGATGATACTCTGTAGTAGTATGTGAAAATATTCCAATGGGGAATGCACATGCATTTAGGTGCACTACCTAGAGCACTATGCGACAAAACACTATGCTTTCACCCAGTAAATAAACAAAGCAACACAAGATCATTTTATTAATAATTCCAAGACAAACAGAATAATGAATACTTTATTTCTCCAACATGTCAAGATGATTACAATCAAAATGATATAACATTTATTCTTCACCCTGCTGGCCTTAAACCTGTTTAACCATTCTACTACATGTTGTTTATGTCTACTCTTGATCTCTCCCTGCTCAAACTTCAATCGCTTAACTCTATTTCCTTACTCATGGTTCTTCATCCTTACTTGGACGACCTTTGTTCTCTCTATCCTCTTCCCCTACATTGTTCCCTTGTTTCTTCGCTCACTTCTCTACTTGATCTTCTTACATTATTTTGCAGCTCAAACCTGGCCGCCTTCTTTCTTTACTTCCATCAGTGGACACCTCCTCCAATACTAACCATCATTGATCCCCTTAGGAACCAATTTCCTTTCCATCTTCTATTGATCTTCTCCTAGTTTTTTTTAATCCTTTTCCGATCTCTTGGTTCAACTTATCTCCTATCAGCTTGCTCACTCTATTCTATTGTTTTGCCTTCACGCTTTTCTATCTTTAATTTACATTCATTCCATTTTTTTTCATACATTTAATTCAGTGGATGTTGATGAAACTTTGATTATGTGCTAAGATTATTGACATTTCACTCATTATTAGATGTTTTGATTTACAAACATTAACACATGCTACCTACCAGTCTGGCTTAACCAACACACTCGAAGCATTGACTGCTTAGGTGGTCGAGCTCACTGCTAACCTTTGATGTGACATTTCCGTTTGTTGTGTTCTCTTCCTTTGTTTCTTTTGCCTAACGTCCATTCCCCCGTCCATCCCGTTCTTGCCGTTAATGTTTGAATTTGAATACCATTCCTGCACAGAAGTTTGAAACTTGAAAGCATATGATGGCATAAAACACAGCGGGCATTGCCATCTACCTCGCTGCTATCACATAAGTCTATTTTTGCCAGTTGCAAAGATTTCCATCCCTACTAGAGAGCTTCCGAGGTATTTTCAGGGCCTTGTGCAAATGGTTTTTGCAACAAACAGAACACATGGGCATGCTCACGATGCAATTTTTCTTACAAACAGGTTTCCATCCCAATCAATATTTTTCAGTGTACTCCCCACCTCTGCCAAAATGGGAGTTTTGGAATAGGGTATAGACATCCATCAAAGCATAAACAAAGGACAATTACTCTCAAATATTATAGCTGGAGATACTTTGCTAGACATGTATCCAAAATGTGGAAGCAGAGACAGGACACATGAACTGTTTGAGCAGATGCCTCGAAGAAATGTGGTTTCATGGAACGCTATGATTGCAAGATATGCACAAAATGCATTTGTTAAGTCAGAAACTTTCAACCAAAATTGATCATTAGGTGTTAACTCAAACTCCCTATGCGAAATGGGAGCTTTAGAACGGGGTATGGACATCCAGGCTTGGAATTTGATGGTCACCCCTGCCTGTCATATGATTTTTTTATGACAGTTTAGTCATTCTAATGCCTTTTGTTTTACATTTAAAAAAAAATATAAGTGTCAATTTTTTTTTAATTTGTGAATAGTTTAATATAAATTCTTTAAGCTTCATAGAATTGAAGTTCCAGTAAAATTCAATTTCTGCGAAAAGAAATAATTTCATGCAAAAAAAATGTAATAATTTAGAAAAAAATGATAAATTAGTAATGCACTAAAACAATCTTAAATTTACTTGTAAATTTCTAAATTCACACCCAAAATTCTTGTTTATTATAAAATTAGTAACTATTTTAGATTTTTTTATTACAATATTTAAAAAAATTAGAAATGATTATATCTTATCATTTCAATTGTTAGAAGTTTCTATATTAATATTTAAGACAATCTTATAAAAAATATTTAAAAAATAAATTGATAAAGTTTCTAAATTTATATAAGAAAAAACATACTAAAAATTCATATAAAAATAATATAAAATTAGGAACACAAATTTTTTTCATTCTTCAACTAAGATTAAAAGATGTAAGAGTAGGATATCTTGTATTCAGTGTCAGAATGAGAATTTATTGACAGAGCCAGAGGACATTGCTTCAGAGGCAGTTAGGTTTTTTAAGTCAGTATTATCTTCGGAAAATGGAAATCTCAGCAATGATATTATATCTAATATTCCTCCTTTAGTATCTTTGGAAGACAATAAGATGTTGATGTCTCCCTTTTCCTTAGAAGAAGTTAAGAGTGTTGTCTTTGCCATGAATCCGGATAAAGCTCCGGGACCAGATGGTTTTACTCCTTTAATTTTTTAGAAATGTTGGGATTTTGTGGGAAATGATGTTTTATTGGCTAAAACCTCAATCTCACCTCACCTCTCTCTGATAATTCAGGCACTATACCGATACTCAAATTACATGAATATCTCACCTATATATACAAATCATCAACCTTGATAACAAGGTCGGCTAAAACCTCAACCCTCAACTCACAATTCCAAAAAAATTACATTACACGATACAAGGATCAATCACTAGACCAATATAATGATTTACATTACATAGCATGGAGCTAATTCAAATTCCCAATCAATCACATCCATTGGAAATCACGCCAAGATCAACAACAACACAAGAAATATCGCATAACACGAAAATCAATATCGGTTGATGAAAACCACCAAAAAATTGCACAACGATCAATGTGGATCACCAAGACAAATAGGACATGACTAGGAATCACCAACAAGCATGTTAAAACCATCCAGAACAGTTGCACCAACACCTCTTTTCAAATCTTCATCAATCAACATTTGAAAGCTCAAGAACACAACCAAACATTAACTGCCATGAAGAAAGATAACTTGCGGAGCACCAAATCATGAACCATCTGAAATGAAGATACAAAAGATCATCTCAAACAATATCCCAAATTCTCAACACAAGATTTGATGACGCTATAATATACCGGAGGAAATACTAGATTCTGCAAACTAGTGATCAGCAAAACCAAACTACAAAACCGGATCAAAAAATCTTCCCAAACTCACTGGAATAAATCACAGGAATATGTTGAAATCAATGACAACACCATATCCTAGCAGTAGTATTGAACAACCATATCCAACAATCTCCAACAATATCCCCCTTTTGGCATTGATGGCAACATATGACTGTGAAAAACAGTCAATGCAAAGAAAGAAGATATCACCAGTAGATGCCCCCTAAGATCAAGATAGATAATGCATTTTTTCACATGATCTCTCTCCCCCTTTGACAACAATGCCAAATATATTCAAAAAAAAAAACCAAACTCTCTCCCCTTGAAACACATAACCTGAAATCTCAAAAATCTCTCTCTCACAGATTACTCCAGTAGAGGCGCAACATCAACTTATCAATCTAGATAGAAGAATAAGACTCTGAAGTCCACCGGATCGATGCAACTCAATGCATCTAGTTCTCATCAGGAGGAGTGGACACCCCTAACTTGTCTCTTAAGTAGATAAATGTATCTGCAGGCAAAGATTTAGTGAAAATATCTGCAATTTGTTCCTTTGTAGATACACACTCCAGCTTCACCTTCTCTTCACTGACTTGCTCTCTCAAGTAATTATATTTGATTGATATATGCTTAGTCTTTGAATGTTGCATTGGATTATTTGACATGTTTATAGTACTGAAATTATCACAGTAAATGACAATAGGCTCATCATGAATAACTCTGATATCTGTCAACATTTGCTTCATCCAAACTGTCTGAGTGCAATTACTAGCAGCAACAATGTACTCAGCTTCAACAATAGATAAAGATATTGAATCTTGTTTCCTCCTTGCCCAAGAAACCAACTTCTTTCCCAAAAAGAATGCTCCACCGATAGAACTCTTTCGGTCATCAACATCACCAACCCAATCTGCATCAGTGTAGGCACAAACCATGAAATCATCATTCTTAGGATACCATAAACCATAATCCACAGTTCCCTTTAAATATTTGAATATATTCTTAACAAGAGTGACATGACTCTCCTTCAGATCAACTTGCTATCTAGCAACCACATATACAACATGCATAATATCAGGCCTAGTCTGAGTAAGATATAATAGTCCACCAACCATAGATCTATACAAACTCTGATTAGCTTTCGGAGATTCATCATTTTTAGACAATTTACAACCATTCACCATAGGAGTTCCAATCAGTTTGGAATCATCTAATCCAAACTTTTTCAATAGTTCCTTCACATACTTAGTTTGAGATATAAAGATACCTTTTCCTATTTGCAATCTACAAACCTAAGAAAAACTTCATCTCACCAATCATAGACATCTCAAATTCTTTTTGCATATCACCGACAAACTTCATACTCATATCATCATCACCACCAAAAATAATGTCATCAACAAAGACTTCAACAATTAGAATGTTATCATTTTCAATCTTAAAGTACATATTACTATCAGTAGCACCTTTAGAAAATCCCAATTTCAACAAGTGTTTGTCTAACCTAGTGTAGCGTCATAAAATTGCGAACCTTGCAATTTTGACTATGTTTTACGTCCTCACCCTAGCGCCTGCATCTCCCTACTCAATTGGGACTCCTTTCTGCATCATTCTTCCAAATCTCCTCCCATTTCAGCCCTTATGTCACCTTGTGACCCTGTCCAAGCCCCAAAATAGGGTAGGACAGGGGCGTGGTGCTCCTTTCCCCCTTAGGATAGGGGTGTGACGCCCCTATCCTCCCTCTTTGGGTGGCTCTAAAATGGGTCCATCTGACCCTTGGACCCAATTTGCTCTTCGCGATTTAATCTCCCCTATGTCGGCCTTTGGTGAGATGAAAATTATCCTCCTAAGCAAGTATAAAAGAGGATCTATTCTTCTCATTTGCATAAGCATAAATTAGATAAGTGAAGATAAGAAAAAATTGGGTAAACAAGCAGAAGGTCTCCATTATCATCATCAAGCATTCAAGTCTTCAAGCATCCATCAACTCTTCTTCTTCATTCATCCATTGGAGCAACATTACAACATTCATTTGCAAGCATGTGTGTGTGTGTTAGGGTTTTGTCATGTTACATTCCATTTCATGCAACACTTGTGATTACATTCAAGAAGCAAAGCAACCATCATCAACAAATTGTAGATCTACAAGGTATACATTTCCATTATTTCCATTTAAGCATTTGCAATTACTTTCTTTCAAGGTTGATTCCTCAACCGAGGTTTGACTAAGGAAAACCCCTATCCACAACCCTTCTTCCCTTCTTTTCTATGTGTAGGTTGCATGTGCACGACTGTAATTGCAGATTTAGGCTTCATTTGCAGAGACAAAACCCTTTTCAACGCGCAAATTTTTTGGAGGACCAGGTGCAACTTCAACTTGGTCCTGATGGCTTTTCTCCAAATTTGCAAGGAAGGTCTGTATCAATCTAAATACCTCAGATCCGAAGTTACAACGCGATCCTAAATCAGTAGCTCTTTATTTCACCCATTTTGTCTTCATTTTTTGATAGTCAACAAGTCAACTCTTCTACTTACAAAAGAGGGTAAATTGCATTTCACCCTTGTAATCACTTAGTATTCAGATCCTTATTCACTCTAGGGTTTGGATCTAGTGAATTCAACCCCTCTTTTGAATGTAAAGTATCTCCCAAGTGAAAATCATCCTAGTGATTTCCTCCTAGGTGGGGAATCACTAGGGTTCAATTTTCCACTTTACATTTTCGTGAACCCGACGTCTTACACCATTAATTCTGATTTTTGTTTTCAAATATAAGTGTATGCAATTCAAAATTTAAATTTTCATTTACAAGTTTGATTTTCTTGCAAATTTTAAAAATTTAGAGGTTAATTTCATTAAAACCCTAATTTTTAATTTCAAAATTGAGCTTGTCAATTGTTTAATTTGGATCAATTATTTCAGATCTGATTTTTCAATTTCATAATTCAAAATTTCATCTACAAGACAAATTTCACAATTAATTTCTAAAATTAAGTGGTTAACTTCAAAAACCCCTAATTTTTTAATTTTAAAAAATTGAGCTTGTGGGTTGTTTAAATTTTGAATTTCCCTCTTCAAATTTAGTTTCTAATTTCAATTTAAAGTTAAAATTGCAATTTTAGATCAAATTTCAATTTCAAAATTTAAAATTAAATGGTTAATTAAACAAACCTTAATTTTTAAATTTAAATTAATCTTGTGCATTTCCCAATTTTCAATTTCCAACGTTAGATCTATTTTCAAATATAAATTTTAAAAGTAAGTGGTTCTTTCTACAAGACCCCAATTTTGAATTTAATTTTCTTGTGGACAATATCATATTTTAATTTTAAAAAACTAAGTGGTTAATTAAACAATCCCTAATTTTTAAGTTTAAATTAATCTTGTGCATTTCTCAATTTTTCAATTTCCAACTTTCAATCTTAGAGTTAATTTCAAATTTAAAATTAAGTGATTTTATTTTTGCGAAGTCCTAATTTTAAATTTAAATATCTTGTGGATAGTTTCAAATTTTAATTTTAAAAATTAAGAGGTTAATTAAAAGAGCCATAATTTTTAAATATAAATTAATTTCTTCAATTTCAAATTTTAAAATTAAAAGGTTATTTCCACAAGGCCCTAATTTTAAAAATTCAATCTCTTTTGGATAATTTTAAATTTTTAAATTAAGAGGTTATTTTTTTACATAATCCTAATTTTAAATTTCAATTTCCTGGGAGGTTACATTATTGCTCTTTATTCTTTCAATCAATTTGTTCATTTAATTGAATAATCATTTTTCCTAGAATTTTGAATTATTCAATTATTTTGCAAGTTTCAAATTTCAAATTCAAATTTTAAAATTCAAATTTCAAAATTGCAATTCAAATTCCATTTTCCCTCCTTTATTCAATTTTCTATGCATGTATGGGGTGGGCATTATTATGGTTAAATGACATATGATTTTCTTGTTTGATCATAAGTGCATATGGAGTTCTTATCTTGTTTTGCTAATTCAATTTCAAATTACATTAAAGATGTTCATGATGTTCCCTTTCATACATATGAGGATAATACACATATATATGTTCAATAAATATGATTTCATTAAATGCATGTTTGCAAGTGGACACTACTATAAGGATAGGTTATCCTCATCATTTTTATCAGAGCCAATTTGAATGTCCATAATATGTAATACCTAATTTGACCTTATTTTTACTCTTAATTTGACATTTAATTGGATAGTTTGAATTTGACCTTGTAAAGGACTTAGCTAGCACTACATTTGGCGTTGATTTCAATGTACATACACGTCAAGGTGCACAAGATACTGCTAGATGAGATGAGCAACCTTATGTACAATACTTTATTATACGATTATTTAATCAAATTATAAATGTTCATTTTTATTTTATAAAGAAATAAACACATGTATATGTGCTCATGTTTGTTATATCACGTTTCTTATCTTGTATATAGGATGGCACAACTCTTGAGCATATAGTACATGCAAAACAAGTTACTAGAGTTGATGTGCACACGCATACGGTAAGTTTGTAATTTAATTTATGAATTCCAATTGTATTTGATAAATGATTATCTTTTAATAGTTAATCAAGTATTTTAATATTATTTTTTCCTTGTACAACATGAGACGGGTCGATCTGGTCCACATCTCGGGGAGAAGAGACCACGAGATGTTATTGATGATAGCACTTAGATTTTACTGTTTATTTGGCTCTGATATGCTGTACATGTACTATTTTATATGATATGTACTTTTTAATAGACTTTACACATTTGTTTACACGTTAACTTATTTTTTAACATTGTATATAATGTCTTGGACGTGCACATACTTTATATATATGGATAGTTGCATAATAGGATTAGATCATATATATATATTGGACTACATATATATGCGCATTAGATATTATGTGGAGTTCATCATGTTACCATCCAGATATATATGGATTATGTGGACTTGAAATTTTATTTATAGAATTTTATTTATATAACTTGTGATTAGATAAAATAAAGGTGTACATCATGAGCTAACAATGATGATAAGACCAAAGTATCAAAACATATCTTATAATTATAACATATTTTAAACTAAATTAAAAAGTATTAATAATCATAGATACACAAAATATATAATCAAATATATAATTACCATTAAAATAATAATGATGATAAGAGAAAAGTATCAAAACATAGGTTTAAATATATAATTACCATTTCAATAACAATGATGATAAGAAAAAAGTGTAAGGAACAAAGTAGGTGGTATGGTGGGGTCCAACAAGTAGAACCGGTGTGCTATGTATGAAATTTAATTTACCCCATAGAATATATAATATATTGAGTAGGACTTGATTAAAACATAATGATCTCATTCATAAATTTGACCAATAGTCTCTCATTTATGTATATTACACAAAGTGTAATCAAGCAGACATATCTAAAATCTTTGACTTCATCTCCTAAGGGACCTGGAAAAAAAAAACATATCGTATAAAATACACAATCATAATTCAAAATTCAAGTGCAAGAATATTACTTTACTCAAGTAAATTTTAAAAATTTAACCTTAAACATATTTGTAAATGCACAAATAATAGTATTCATTGATGCCATGTACATGTGGAAAACCTAAAATAAAATAAAAAATAGTCTATTTAAATTATAATAATAAGGATATATCTCTCAAAATACAACATAAAGTATGCACAAACAATAGTAGTCATTGAGGCCAAGTCTACTCCGAGAGACCTGGAAACACAAAACTGCATTCTTTATTCTCACAAAATTCCCAATCTTCGGAAACACAAAATTGACAAAAGCAAGCAAGCTCCCTTGTGAATATAGTCCATGTATTTGTATTAGAACTCTTAAATGAATGTCATTTAGCTGATCCAATGATGGTATTACAATCATGCCAAATAGGAATACTATCTTCCTCTACCAACTAGAAGAAACGTCAAATTGCAGAGTTCTCAGTTGATCCTTTTGACAACTTTGAATTGCACCAATCTACAACTGCACGAGCATCTCTGAATTTCACCGCATCCTCAAATTTCAATTGTTCTCTAGCAAGGTCTCTTTTTAAATAGGCATAAACTCCATTGTGTTCCCCCTTACCATGTCCCGCTTCAAAAAAACTCCATAAATGTTGGACATTGGTTTTCTTGTGAACTCTACATAGCCAATAAAACATTCTTGCATTTTTGAATTGTCTAGTGCAGTTATCTAACCATATTATATGTTGTTTCATGTCAATTTCTCTTTCCTTAATATAATCATGAAATACCTCGAAGCAATATTGAACAAACTCTGACGAGTGTAATCGATTATCACTAACATAGAAATGATACTCCCTCAAAAAATTTCTGTTACCTTCTGTACTGTCATGGTCATGTCTATATATAATGTGCACAAATATGGCCAGTTTCACTGAGTTGTAGTATGGTGATTGAGTTTCCTCTTGTGGTTTTAGAGTATAATTTTTTACAAAACCCATAACTGATACTATTGTTCCAATTGGAAATGTGTTCTTGCATATGCAAAACTGTCCATCAAGCCATCAGGCATCTTGGGAATGTTTCACATATTTTGGAATAATATGACTTTTAAACTCACTGATAAATGCATTCACACTATTCTGTTCTATAATCAATTCTAAACGTTTCCCCATCTTTCCATCCTTTAGAGGGTATTCTATATTTTTAAATCTCCTAACATCAACCATTTTTTGTCCAAACTCAGCTGAAACATGTTCATGCAAACATTCACCTATCAAAGAATAGTTCCCACATAAATTACAAAGGCCATAAATGCATGATCTGGAAAGAAATAATTGCTCATTAGGTGGTTTACAAAATAAACTCACAATAAAATCTTTTATAGTTTCAGGTGGAACATAAACACCACAATCCTGCACAAGATAATTACCATGCAACATACAATGTAAACATCATAATAGTAATGAAACTGAACATGAGTTTTACAACAACAAGATATTCTTTGTTTATTGATTTTAACATACCAAGGTTTGCATTTTTCAAATGATCTTTGACTAATTCGTAAATTCATTAACACAGATTCATCACTAAAAATTTTAAAGAATTCAGTTTGAGTCATGTCAAGAAGATGTTTTGGATGAGGACCACGAATTTTTGATCCCACCCTTAACTTTAAAACATCTCTAGCATTTGGTGAAACTCTAGTGTTATCATACCAAAAATTTTGCAATTAATAGTTTAGTTTCATCATTTAATTTCATGTTCGACCTTTGAAGTCTTCCACTAAAACTCCAACAATGGTTTAGTGGATCAATTTCAATTGCATCTCTTCTTTTGGCCACTCTTGACAAGGTTCTACGATGTAATTTTAAATAGCCACTTATATCACTTAACATTCTTTTACTAACAATTGTTTTGTCAACTATAGCAGTTGTTATAACTCTATGTGTCTCATTCTTATGTTTAGATCGACTTGTTTTTCCGATAGAATCGATGGCACTGGCAACAATAGATACACCTTGCTTATACGATTCATCTTTTCTTTTTGGTTTTGCATAAATACCTATTTTTTTCATGACTTTATGCATTTTTAGCATTTTTATTAATTATAGCATTAATTGACATTGGAATCCTAACTTTTTATTAAAGAAAATTTGCTTATATAATCTGTTTGCATGTGTTCTGATTTGTCTCCAAGAAACTAACCCATTAAGATTATCTAACACATTGCTATCAATAGTAAATAAATTACATTCATTTTCTTTCAGAGAGGGTGGTGTAATATTTTCAATTTTTTATTTCTTTTCATATTGGTGTATTAAATTTATATCCAGCTTCATTTAAATAAGGAATTTGATTGGCATCATAGTCTTAGGTATTTAAAAACATACCAGGATTCACATCCACATGAACATTTGCATCACCAGTCATACCCGTGTTTGGTTCTACATTTATTGCGTCCATCATGATCTCTTCAATGGTCTCATCTACAACGGGCATTGAACTAGATGCTTCAGTATTCTTCAATTGGCGTTGTTGTGATCTTCGATTTCTTTGACGTTTTGCCTCCTTCTCTCTTTGTGCTTGAATTTCGTCCAATGTCATTGTCTTCTTTTGTTTCTTTTGACATTGTTTTGAACCCATCTTTATAAGCTCCTGTTCAAAAAATAATATTTCTTTTTACCGAGTTCTTCTGAAATTTGTGTAAAAAAGATAAAAAGAGTAGTGCCAAATGCTGTAAAAATTGTTTGTTAGTATGGATTCCAATGACAATCTAGTAAATTGATGAAATATGTCCCTTTTTGGACAATAACGGTGATTTTAGGAACAGGAAAACGGGGGCTGGTTATTTATATAATGGGCCCCCATTTTAAAAACGGGGGCCTGTTCCGAAAACCAATGGTTAAAAAAGCAACGGGTCCCCATTTCATAAACGGGGGCCCGTTTTGTGGAATTTGATTCCACAACCCACTACTTGCCTTGGGATTAGGTCTTGGATAGGCCTGGGATGGCCACACATGAGACATGGACATGCAAATTCAAATCTCCATGAACGAAAGCGCAAATATCAACTTCTGAAATAGTTTACATGCCTCTTATTAGAGAATTTTTATAAGAAATTAAAACCCATTTCAGATTATACTGTCTAGATTCTAAATATGTAAATTTATTTAAAAATTTATTATTTTAAATATTTTTCATTTAATTTATACTAAACCGGGTCCATAAACTTGAAATACTAACTAATTTTGTTAATTTAATAAAAAAATATTTTTGAAAAAAAAATTATATGTCATCAATCTACACAAAATTATTTTCTATTTAAAAAAATAAAAAATAAAAAAATGTCAAGTTTACGTCAAATTATGTGGGCCGTACACGTCAAATTTTTAAAAAGATAATTACGGTCATTAAAAAATTAATTTTAAAATTTTTTTAAAAAAAATACAGAAAAATATGCTTATCAATCTTCAGTGTGTTACAACCCATTTCCCAAAACGGTTTGAGAAAATAATTTTAATTGTGTCAAAAAGTGTGGGTCGTACACATGCATGGTATGGTCCTGAAACATACATTTTTAAAACATAGTTTTTAGAACTCCATTCAAAAAGTTATTTTTTATTATGTGGGTAGTAAAATAAATTATGTATTTGGAAAGTAGACTCAGAGGGCTATCTCCAAGTGTTTCAAAATTTAAGCTCAAATGAGACAAAACCTGAAAAATCAGGAAAAACACTTCCACTTTTTGGCCAAAAAGTGGACTCAGCTTCTTGAACTGACCCATAATAAAAGGTAGAGAGGATCCAGACTATATGTATCGGGAGCTAACTTAGGCTATCTAACTTGTTTTTGTAGCTCATACTTTTATATTTGAGCTAGAGTTTGAACGCATGTTTAATTTGAACTAGAGTGTGAGTTATTGTTAAACTTTTATTCACTACCAGAATCCAAAGTGATGTTATGTCGTGAAATGTGATAAGCTACATTGAGATGCTCATGCATCATATCTACACAATAATTTTGAAGAATACTCTTATAAATTATTACTTTTTATGTGGCAACCACATGCATGTGTTTCCCTTTGATGGAATTTTAAAAAATATCACATTTTTATTTCTTTTACCTAAATACCTTAGATTATCATTTAAGTATTAGAACAAAAAAGCACATTTTAAAACTAGATATAAAATTTTACATTTCACATTTTTACACCATGTTAATATTCTATCTACAAGTGCTTCAAATCTTTACCCCAACTATAGAAAATTCTCCCCTTTAGGATATTTGTTTAAAAAAATTCCCATTTTCTAGCCCATTACCTTATAGTTATCCAATCAACCCACTAGCCTACTCCCAAAACCATGGTAATATGACAAACAAAATCAAACTCACACAAAAGGATTGAACTAAAGATCAAAGGACCAAAAACATTTAGGAAATGCCAATGAAGCTATTAAAATGTTCTAATAATTCTAATCAAAATAATGATTAATGGGAGGGAAGCAACATTTAGAATCGTGATTTGGGGGTAGAACTTGAGAGAAGAAGGGGATATATGGAGCCAAGACTTAAACAACTAAAGTTATAATTAGAAGTTGAAATAATGTTCACTATATAGTATTTATTGCACCAAAGGGTTCTAGAATCTCAAAAGGTTCCACAAAGTGATATGCAAGTTTGGAAGACAAAAATTAATCAAGCTTGTCAGTGGCTAATTTATTAGAAACACTCTCTCCGATACAAGACTATTTTGATGTATATATTTTTGTCATTTATAAATTTTCTAAAAATCCACTACATTTAACAATAGCTAATCAATCTAAGTTTGGTCTTTCATCTTTTCTAGTTCATTTGGATCCACAATTACCATGTCCGAGCCTATTTGTTAAGCATACAATACTTTAGCTTACGAACCTCCAATGAAGAAAATGAGAAGTGTGTTTATGGTTAGTGTTATCATATTCAAACTCAATTAATGGTAAGTAAGTTCCCATCTTTTTGTTCACAAATTCTCAAGAATTTGCTTCACTCTCTTTTTGTTGATCAATCTTAAGGTGATGGGTTGATCTATAGTCCAATTTACTTCCCAATTATGTGTATGTTTTTTCCAAAACCTTGACATTATCCAGGTGTCTCAAATATGATCTTATCAAACTTACCTTTATTAAATATGATATTCTTTGGTACTCCATGAAACTAAAAGATCTCCTAAACTCTTGGAAGGTATACATGGATGCTTGAATGTAATTAGAGAGATTCTTTGTAAATTATATTCTCTTATATTGTTTGTAATTATATGTTTTTTTGGTTGTATATGTTTTATTTGTATATGTTTTTTGGTTGTATATCTTTTGGTTGTGTATGTTTTTAATTATATGTAATTAAAACAATATATATACATATATTATTATTAAAACAATTAAAAATTAAAAATCTATAAATATAAATTATTAAAACTGAAGAAGTTGAGAAAATACAACTTCTGAGATACCAAGAGCACCAGCAAGACAAATACCTGTCACAAGAGAAGATTGGAGAGAAAAACACAATAATGACTCTAAAGAAAAAGATTATCATTCAGAGAGGGAATAGAATAGAAAATTCCAATACAATCCTTATGAAAGGAGAATAAGAAACCCTAAAGATGTACAACCCTAAAGAAACCCCAAAGGGATAATGTGTATTTAATAATTAGAATAATTATTAAATACCTACAATATTATTAAATGCCTATGTTTAGCTTAAGTGTAGAGTATAATAGACTAATAATTAAATAAATAATTATTAGCTAATACAAGATAACTTTAACAAAAACAATTAAAAACAAAAAAAAAATTAAAAAAGGAAAAAGCCTTTCGGCCCTACCTTGCTTGGCCGAAAGACTTCTTAGTTCCCCTCTCGCTCCAACTATTTCAGACTATGCAAATGGGGGGCTAAGTGTAGTCAGTGGGTATATGTAGGGTCGATGACTGCTCGACCGAGTAGGACTCGACCGAGTATACCTCGCCACCCATCCTCCACGTACGTGCCATGTGGCACTACGCAGACTCGACCGAGTAGGATTTGTTTTTCGCTCACACTTAGCTAAAAGTGCGACAAAACACTATGCTTTCACCTAGTAAATAAACAAAGCAACACAAGATCATTTTATTAATAATTGCAAGACAAACAGAATAATGAATACTTTATTTCTCCAACATGTCAAGATGATTACAATCAAAATGATGTAACATTTATTCTTCACCCTGCTCGCCTTAAACCTATTTAACCATTCTACTACATGTTGTTTATGTCTACTCTTGATCTCTCCTTGCTCAAACTTCAATCGCTTAACTCTATTTCCTTACTCATGGTTCTTCACCCTTACTTGGATGACCTTTGTTCTCTCTATCCTCTTCCCCTACATTGTTCCCTTGTTTCTTCGCTCACTTCTCTACTCGATCTTCTTACATTATTTTGCAGCTCAGACCTGGCCACCTTCTTTCTTTACTTCCATCAGTGGCCACCTCCTCCAATACTAACCGTCATTGATCCCCCTAAGAACCAATTTCCTTTCCATCTTCTATTGGTCTTCTCCTAGTTTTTTTTTATCCTTTTTCGATCTCTTGGTTCAACTTATCTCCTATCAGCTTGCTCACTCTATTCTATTGTTTTGCCTTCACGCTTTTCCATCATTCACAACTAATTCTTTTATCCTGTTTACCTCTATAACTATTCGACTTACTCTATCTTCTAATCTTCCAACCATTCATTTCTAACCATCTTCAACTATTCACCTTCCCTTTCCATAGGCAACTAATCATCCCGTTCAGACTGTCCAACTTCTTGTCCATGTGGTGATAGAAATTGTATCTACCCAAACCAAATCCTTCCAATCAAAATTGAAATAACATGAAAAACAAACTAAGTTAACCTGATGCTCCTTCATTAAAACTCTTGTTGTTGTCTTTGTTTTCAATTGTTTATCTAGGTAAATGACCTTTCAAGTGGAAATTCAAGATATAATTGTTGCATTGGTTAATTTTATGGCTAGATTATTTTGGATTATCCTATTTTTCTCAATTTCCAACTTCAATTCATTCTATGAGTGTAATATGCCTCTAGATATAATAAATATGTAAAAGTAGGACCATTTCTAAGTTGTAGCTTGTTATAGAAGTGAAATTGATTGTGCAAATACCAAGAAAATATATAGACTATATATTGTCTTAAATGTATAGATATTGTAGATACAATGCTAGTTAAAATTGCATATTGTTGATAATTTTGTTTTAAATTTTTCATTTTATAATTGTTGTTATTTGAGTGAATGTAGTTTCTATCTTTAAATTTACATTCATTCCATTTTTTTTCATACATTTAATTCAGTGGATGTTGATGAAACTTTGATTATGTGCTAAGATTATTGACATTTCACTCATTATTAGATGTTTTGATTTACAAACATTAACACATGCTACCTACCGGTCTGGCTTAACCGACACACTCGAAGCATTGACTGCTTAGGTGATCGGGCCCACTGCTAACCTTTGATGTGACATTTCTGTTTGTTGTGTTCTCTTCCTTTGTTTCTTTTGCCTAACGTCCATTCCCCCGTCCATCCCGTTCTCGCCGTTAATGTTTGAATTTGAATACCATTCCTGCACAGAAGTTTGAAACTTGAAAGCATATGATGGCATAAAACACAGCGGGCATTGCCATCTACCTCGCTGCTGTCACATAAGCCTATTTTTGCCAGTTGCAAAGATTTCCATCCCTACTAGAGAGCTTCCGAGGTATTTTCAGGGCCTTGTGCAAATGGTTTTTGCAACAAACATAACACATGGGCATGCTCACGATGCAATTTTTGTTACAAACAAGTTTCCATCCCAATCAATATTTTTCAGTGTACTCCCCACCTCTGCCAAAATGGGAGTTTTGGAATAGGGTATAGACATCCATCAAAGCATAAACGAAGGACAATTACTCTCAAATATTATAGCTAGAGATACTTTGCTAGACATGTATCCAATATGTGGAAGCAAAGATAGGACACATGAACTGTTTGAGCAGATGCCTCGAAGAAATGTGGTATCATGGAACGCTATGATTGCAAGATATGCACAAAATGCATTTGTTAAGTCAGAAACTTTCAACCAAAATTGATCATTAGGTGGTAACTCAAACTCCCTATGCGAAATGGGAGCTTTAGAACGGGGTATGGACATCCAGGCTTGGAATTTGACGGCCACCCTTGCCTGTCATATGATTTTTTTATGACAGTTTAGTCATTCTAATGCCTTTTGTTTTACATTTTAAAAAAAAATTTAAGTGTCATTTTTTTAAAAATTTGTGAATAGTTTAATATAAATTCTTTAAGCTTCATAGAATTGAAGTTCCAGTAAAATTCAATTTCCGCAAAAAGAAATAATTTCATGCAAAAAAAATGTAATAATTTAGAAAAAAATGATAAATTAGTAACACACTAAAACAATCTTAAATTTACTTGTAAATTTCTAAATTCACACCCAAAATTCTTGTTTATTATAAAATTAGTAACTATTTTAGATTTTTTTATTACAATATTTAAAAAAATTAGAAATGATTATATCTTATCATTTCAATTGTTAGAAGTTTCTATATTAATATTTAAGACAATCTTATAAAAAATATTTAAAAAGTAAATTCACAAAGTTTCTAAATTTATATAAGAAAAAACATACTAAAAATTCATATAAAAATAATATAAAATTAGGAACACAATTTTTTTTCATTCTTCAACTAAGATTAGAAGATGTAAGAATAGGATATCTTGTATTCAGTGTTAGATTGGGAATTTATCGACAGAGCCAGAGGACATTGCTTCAGAGGCAGTTAGGTTTTTTAAGTCATTATTACCTTCGGAAAATGGAAATCTCAGCAATGATATTATATCTAATATTCCTCCTTTAGTATCTTTGGAAGACAATAAGATGTTGATGTCTCCCTTTTCCTTAGAAGAAGTTAAGAGTGTTGTCTTTGCCATGAATCCGGATAAAGCTCCGGGACCAAATGGTTTTACTCCTTTATTTTTTCAGAAATGTTGAGATTTTGTCGGAAATGATGTTTTATTGGCTCTTGAGGAAGCTAGGAGAAATAGGTCTATTTTAAAAGAACTTAATACTACAATGATTGCAATTGTTCCTTAAAAAGAGGATACTAAGACTTTTGCTGACTTCCGCCCCATTGCTTTATGTAACACTTTGTATAAGATATTTACGAAGACAATTTCCCTTAGGTTGGCAAAAATTCTACCTAGGATCATTTCATTGGAGCAAGGTGGTTTTGTTCCTGGAAGGGAGATGACAGAGGGTGCAATTGTAGCACATGAGGTGTTGCATTCTATTTCCATCCAAAGAACCTCGACCATGATACTTAAACTAGACATGATGAAGGCTTATGATAGAGTAGAGTGGGGGGATTTATGTGCTGTTCTTGAGAAGTTAGGTTTTTCCAAGGCTTGGGTCAAATAGATTCATGCATTTATTTCTTCTGCAAGATTCTCGATTTTATTTAATGGTTCTCCTTGTGGTTTTTTTACTTCCTTTACGGGTTTGAGACATGGAGATCCCCTTTCTCCCTTTTTGTTTATTCTCCTAGCTGAAACCTTTAGTTGGGCTATTAGGGCTGCTAAAGTGGGGGGGCTTTGGAAAGGTATAAGGATTCAGAATATTGCCCAAAGTATTTCTCATTGTCTCTTTGCAGATAATACTCTATTATTTGGACATGCTTCGTTAGTTGAGGCAAAAGTGACTAAAAGAATAATACAAAATTATGCATCATTTTCTGGTCGGAAAGTGAATGGTGATAAATCAAAGATTTTTTTTCTTAATACATCACAACTGGTTCAGCATAGGTTGAAATTCTTTTGGGGATTTGAGACTGGAAATCTTCCATGTACTTACCTTGGGATTCCTTTCTTTGTTAAACAGGATAAGATTGGTTTTTGGGATAAGATTATTTCGGTCATTTCTAAAAGAATTCTCTCATGGAATTCTTCATCAAGTTTGTTTTGAATGTTGTTCCCATATATCTCATGTCTATTTTGAAGTCTCCAAAAGCAGCTATTGTTAGTTTACAGGATACTCTTAGAGTTTTTCTTTGGAACAATAATAAAGATGACAAGAAGAAACCCCCTTTAGTTACATGGGATAAGGTATGTTTGCCTAAGGAACTTGGGGGAATAGGAATTCAGAGTCTAAAGAATTAGAATTTAGCCTTAGGTGCTAAGTTGGTTTGGAAATTATATGACAAGCCTAGGTCCTTATGGGCACAAATTATGTTTACCAAATATTTAAATAATGGATCGAGAGAGTACATTTTTAAAGTCTCAAATTTGCCTTCGGGTTCTGCTATTTGGAATTTCTTTTGTAAATGTAAATTAGTTATTTTGCCTCATCTCTCGTGGATTGTTCATAATGGTAGAAAGGTCAGATTCTGGGATGAAGTATGGAATAGACACACACCTTTGGTGAATATTAGGGATTGGTATCCTCTGATCACTGTTCTTTACTCCCTTTGAGGTATTTTTGTAGCAGATTATTTTGAAATTGTGACTAGTGGACCCCTTAAGCTAGCTAGATGGAAGTTGATTGATTTCTTAGATGTTGATCAAAGCATGAAATTAGATTTTGAGAAGATTTTTGGGGATAGAATTGTATTTCTTTCTGATTCTGAGGATGAACTTATCTCGACAAATAATATTTCTGGTAAGTACATTGTTAAAGATGATTACAACTCTCTTATGGTTGCTAAAGATTTATCATCTTGGCCTTATAAGTTGTTTTGGCATTCGGCTTGTCTTCCTAAATTTGGAGCCTTTGCTTGGTTGGCAGTTCGGGACAAATTCCTTATAGGTATGAGACTAGACAGACTTGGTATTACTGTTGTTTTCCCTTGTGTCCTTTGTAACAAAAATTTGGAATCTTCTTCACACCTATTCCCACATTGTGATTATGCTTATGAATGTTGGCAGTGGTTGTTTGAGAAGTTAAATATATCCTTTGTTATTGGTAAGGGTCTCATTTCCCATTTTAGATCTTGGCCATTTATGTTTTCCTCATCTTCTTATGCATGCCTTTGGATCATATCTCCATCTATTGTGATTTGGAATGTTTGGCTAGAGAAAAACAACAAGATATTTAAAAAAACAAGGTCTCCTGTGTCTGAGGTTCTATTAAAAATTGAGTCTTCAATCTCTGAGGTTGCTTTGTTGTTTATTTATAAGAATTTGGAAAATCTTACTTCTTTTTCGCACTAGGATAGTAGAGTTACTAGAGTTTGGAAGATGCTGTCAGTTTTACCCTCTCATGGTTCAATTTTAAAAAAGAATGATGCAATAGGTAAGAGATGCTCTGCAAGATGGAAACCTCCTCTGCAGGGGCACTTTAAACTGAATTTTGATGGGGCCTCTCATGGTAACCCTGGGCCAGCTGGGGTAGGCATGGTAATTTATGATCACAATGCAAATTTTATTCGAGCTAAGTGTCATGCTATTGGTATTAAAACTAACAATTATGCATAATTTCATGCTTTGTCTTTTGGATTGGATATGGCAATCTCTTTGGGAATTAAGGACTTAATAATTGAAGGTGATTCTATGGTGATTATTCAATGTGTTATGAAAAAGAAATCGAATTGTTGGAATTTACAGTATATACTTGATCCCATTTTACAAAAAATAGAATTGTTTAAATCTTTCTTGGTATCCCATTGTTACAGAGAAGTTAATAAGATTGCAGATTATTTGGCAAATTTAGCCATTGATAGCAATGCTAAGCAGTGAGAGGTGGGTTTTGAGGAAATTCCTTCTAGGGTATGGGAAGGTTTGCAACAATAGTTATATGATTTTCTTGAGTAATGTTGATGTAAAATTTTATGATGATATTTATTCCCGCTTTCCCCTTTCATTTCAAGTATTCATGTTCGTTGTCTAGAGGAGAGTTTGAGCTCATGGTATTTGATACAATAGTGTTTTTCCAAAGGTTTTTTGATACTTTCTTTTTTGGCAGGAAGGTTTTTGGCTCATGGGATTTGGCATAGGGCTTTGGAAAATTTTGTCTTCTTCCATTGATAGCAGCTATGGAGTCTACATTTGAAAATTATCCGATGGGTTTTTTTTGGCAAATTGTCATATGGGCTCTATGCAAAACTGATATTATATGTGTTGTGACCGCATTTTGTATGTGGTTTTGGGTGGGGTGTATAAACTGATCCGTTGGATACTATAGGTTTAATTTATGAGCTGTAACCGAAGGTTCTCTTCCCAGGGTTCTTTCCTCCGGTATGCTCTTTGAATCCTGTGTAAAATATAAAAAATACTAATAAAAAAATTTAGTGGAATAATCCACTTTTATTGAAAAAAAATTATGTCTTAATCCTACCATTTTAAAATATTCTAAATAAATTCATATATTTATAATAAACGTTGTAAAATAATATATATCAATATATATTACCTTTTATATTTTTTTACGACTTATTAATAATTTGAAGTGTCATATATATGATTTTTTGAAAAAATAGTCTGTCGATACATACAATGTACTAATTTTATTAGTTGTAATATATGGTCTAAAGTGCAAAAACGACCATATAACCTGTCAAATTCTAGGCTTGTGGACATCCTCCATGGGACAATGGAAATGAATTTGGTTAGATGCACAAGGCACGTAAGTTGTTTGACAAAATGACTCAAACAATTATTTGACAGAGAGACCCAATTCCAAAATATGCAAAATGTGAAAGCACAGACAATGCATGTTAACTGTTTGACAAAATATTTTTAGAAACTATTGTATTAGATCTACCAAACTCTTTTCTTCAAAAATCTAAATAGAATAGAGATGATTTTGTATAATTCAAATAAGTTCAAAGAGTTTCTAATTTTACATTTAGTATAGATTATTTTTAATAGAAATTTTTATGTTTTGAACAGAAATAATATTAGTACATCTATCTTTATAGAAATTTAGGTGAACTACATTGAAAGATATCATATTTATTCATTATTCCATTAAAAAACTAAGTATATTATTGTAGTCACATAAATCTGTCCACTTAGTTAAATGAATATTTAACCATCAATCAATAATTAATTAAATTAATATTTAATTAATTCATCTTAACCCTCTTCTCCTATTAATTAAGTAAATTATTCAATTTATTTGATTTAATTCACTTAACAAATTCAGACCATTAATTAAATAAATAAATCATATTTATTGAAATTCCCCCAAAATCCCACATCTCACATTTAAATAAATTAACATTTATTTAAATCACCTTAGAATCACATTTATTAACTTATGATAAAGTATGATAGAACTTTTGAATTCCACTCGATTACAAATCTTTTAATATTAGTTTATTCATAATAGTGATGACTTTGAGGATAAAGGCCTCACACTTAGAATGTCTATTCAAGATCCTAAAATTGGTTTAGTCAAATTTTTAATCTTATTAATGGATTCAACCAAAATATTTCTATCTAAAATAGATCAACTAGAACTTTTGTCGAAAGAGGTACTTACAAAAATGTATAGTAGTGCTTGATGCCATATTAGAAACTTTTTCATTTAATTTAATGAAAAATACAACATTATCTCTACTTCTATTAACATTAATCGAATTTTTGAGAAAATAAAATAGATCTTTGTAGATCTAAGAGAATACTTTTTAAAAATATTTTTAATTCTTTTAATTAATGTTAAGTATATTTTTCTTTTATTTTCTCTACTAGTAGGTCATTAGTGACCAAACGTAAGGCTCATTTCTTTCTTAAATTAAAATATATATTTTTATCTCATACACAAATAAGGATTACTTTTCCATATATGAATTTAGTCATTTTCATAAACAATCAAATCAAGCTACCTATATTTAGATTGCCAATATGAGAATTGAACAAATTGAAAATACTATGGTCTACAACTCATAATCAAACATAGAGTATCAAGATTTTAAACTATCATTTTCATATTGATCACAAAGATTGATTTCATGTATCCTTTCATTAATTGCTAAAGTGTATTCACTATTTAATTCTTCTTGTCCAAATGACTCATTTACTCACCCTACAACTCCACATGGTAATAATTATGGGAAGCTAGTTTTTAAATTAACTATTCATTTGAGGTTACTCTATTAAGGATTTCATTAACTATATAGAACCACCACAAGCTACCTCTTAGTCAATTGTTTAAATGTGAATGGTAGTTATCCCTTTGCTCACCTCATTTGGCTAATTATTGGTAGATTCCTATTTATGGCCTCTTACTATTTCAACTGTCATCCTAGACCACTTTTCTTCTCTACATCCTATTAGAAGGCTTGAGATAGAAATAAGTTGAAATTTTTACATTCTTCCACAAAAATATAACCACTCATTCTAGGTTCAATTGAATCCACCTTATTGTCATATATTTTTTGTATGGACTAGCCCCATATTACAAAGGGTGCTTAGAGTTATTTTGGGTGATGAACTTCAAGATGGAGCCAACTTTTTTTGATACTTTGGTATTAAATCTAATTTCATCGCTAACTATATGGACTTGGTTTAATATATATACTTCTCCAATGCAATTTCTTATGGGTACATTTATAATTTTCTACTACTTGTAGAGTCATAAATTATATCCACATAAAATTTCATCCTCACCTAGACCTCACCTTGGTGCTTCATCTCTTGATGCCCGATGATTATTTGATTTTTCTCACACCATCCACAGACTTGAAAATAAACTACCTTTCCTACCTTCTCCCCAAATCTAAGTCCTCATAACAATCACATCAAATGGGCAATAAATTAGATCATGTGTCAACCTACTCTAAAAAATTAAATAATTTTTGGACTGTCAAGTATAAAAGGGGGTCTACCTCTCTCATTTGAAACCTAATAACTTCTAAGAGCCTTATTCAAGATCCTAAATTCAAGTGAGAAAGCAATCAAGCATTCATAAAGCATTGGAGAAGAAGTGAAGTCAATTTTAAGCATTCCAGACATGGCATCCATGATCAACCTTCTATGAAGACATTTTACGAGACATCCTAAAACCCTTGTACGAGGATCCAAACAAAGCTTCATCAAGGTATACATTTCAACTACAAGAATTTCATTTCAAATCCAACATTTTCCTCAAAAGATGAGTATCTAACTGTAATTTTCCATTGTATTTA
The DNA here is from genome assembly GCF_030272615.1 of Cryptomeria japonica. NCBI lineage: Eukaryota > Viridiplantae > Streptophyta > Pinopsida > Cupressales > Cupressaceae > Cryptomeria > Cryptomeria japonica. The sequence continues at coordinate 133,011,724 of NC_081405.1, read as the reverse complement.
TCATTTCACTTTCAAGGTTAATTCCTAAATTGGGGCTTCTGTTTGACCTAAAGAAAACCCCTATCCACAATATTCTCCCCCCCTGTGTGTGTGTGTGCAAAGAATTGACTTAGGAGCTATGCTTAGAGATTTTGAAATAGTTGACGATGATGAACAGGTTCATCTTTTGATGGAACAAAAGTCAAAGGACTAGGGCGAATCTCTACTACCCGATCCCAAAAAAATAGCCCAAACTTCTGGGAATAGGTTTTGTTTCTCTTCTTTTTCCCAGGTCCTTGCCTGTTGCTCTGTTGGATATTTGTAGCAGTTTGTTTTCATCAATTTACTTCAAATTCTCAAATATTTTCCCTAAATTCAACTTAACAATTCTAATTGAATTTTCAACTCAGACAAAAGGGGAATAAGATTTAAATCAACATTCAATCCTCTTCCTAACATAATTGAGGCTCGATCTATTTTTTTCCCCTCCTTTTAATGTTTTGGCATGTGAAATTTGGGTGGTTTCCTAGTTTACAAAGAATAACTTGTGAAACCCTAATTTTCTCACCAATACACTATCATTGATTATTTATATTCAATTTTTCATTTCCTAAGATGATATAATTTGTAAGCCTCAACTAGGGATTTATTACCTCATGAAATGCTAAATAATTGTTTTTGATTAATTAAAAATAGGTTTTAAGGGACTCGAAACCCAATTACATTTGAAAGATATTCAAGAAGGAAACAAGCAAGATAGCTGCAAAAGACCAACAAAAAAAACCAGCAGCAGAGAAAAGGACAGCAAGAGGCTAGCAAGAAATTGACCCCAAGTCCAGCATTACAAGAAAATTAAAAACTCTTCATAGTTTCCTTAGCATTCTTCACCAAGAGCATCATTGCCTTGGCCGCTTCCCTCAGGTCATTGTTTTCCTGTCCAATTTGACTCTCTTTCATTTTCATGTCCTTCTCAGCAGTAGTCTGCCTAGTTATGCACCTAGTGTTCTGGTGGGTTGGGCTAGAAGTTGGAGCATCTTCAATAATTACCAGGTTCTTCTCCTAGTTTTTCTTTTCCAGATGATCCACCAGTGCGTTCATATTCTGGGATGAAACTTTAAGGACCTGGAGAATCTAAGTCATAAGGCTTTTCAATGCTTTCTCATTACGGGCAATCCGAGTGTTGACATTGTCTTTGCCCTCCTCCAACCGTTCTTTCATAGTTTTAATGACGTCCTCCAAATGTTTCAGGTCACCTTTTATCAGATCTTTCTCTAGCCAGTCCTCCATCTCCATTTCCTCCTTCGCTTCACTGTTTTCCGTATCCTCGTTCTGTTTCCCAGAGTCAGACATCTTAATCAGCTTATTGATCTTATCTTCCAGCTCCCTTTGCTTACCTTGCATGTTGGTGATGTTTTCAACAACCCATTTCTGGAAATTGAAGAATTCAAGGGTGCAGTTGTGGGCGGTGTCCAAGATGGTATCCGCAGAGTCCTTGCTCTATTCAATCTCCTCAGCATTAGGGTTGTCACCCTCCTTAGGATTCAGAGCCTCATTCTCGCTTTTTGAACCCTTAGGGTTAGAGTGAGGATTCTTAGAATTACCCCCTTCCTCCCCTTCACCATAGTTCTCATCCTTGTTTGGCTCCATTTCAGTATCAGTGTCCTTATCCTTTCCCTCTTCTTCATCACAATGCACCCCCTTTCCTTCATGCTCTGTTTCAACTTTCCTTTTTCTATGAGTAGGGGTGCTAGGCTAATCCCCATTCGAATCAGAGTCTTTGCATTTCTCAGATATATGAGCGTTGATGATCAAGGGATCATCCTTGGTTGCCCTGGCCTTATCCTTAATATGTTCATATATAAGTAGAATGAGTCCTTGGTGAGCTAAAGGATAGGAGCTAGGATTTTTAGCATAGTTGGCAAGGCTCTCGTTTAGAGAGGAAGCTAAGTAGAAGGGCAAGGAAATTTTAGCCCCATGACGGAAATGGTTCAGGATAGCGAAATGATAGTTATAATTTTTTGTAAATCTGCCATCCACAGTCAAATATTCCATTAAAGCCCTAAGAACTTTTTGCCAGAAAGGCTTTACCTGCTGGGGGGTGTAGTAGGATATGTTGTCCTTCTTCGCAAGGTTGCCCTTCTCATCCTCCATCTTTGGGAAATTTTTGAAAGCCCCAGTAGCATACTTTCGATCCCTGTAGAATTTAGTCCCCTCCATCTTGAGTCCCATGACCTCTACAATCAAGTTTTCATCAATTTGCCAAATCTCCCCAAACAGGGTGGCTCTGTTGTTACTCCATCTTTTAGCGAAACCGTAAGACATAGAGTTTTTTCTACCATGAAGCTTCTCCATATAATTAGTGAAGCCATGTCTATGGAGCCTTCTCCAAACCTTTCTTTCGCTTTTCCAATTCTCGCAACCGGGAGGCTCTTTCCTATTTAGGTTACCACCCATTCTGATTTCCAGGTAAAGATACCCTTTGCTGCAGTTCTCAATCCGCGGATGAAACTCAGAAAACTTGTTATTTATGGATTCCCCGTGTAAAGACTCTTTCGTAGTTTTGAAGTTGCTACTCATGTCCACACAAACCCAGCTATTATTACCATAATCTTTCACACACATATGATCTTGGTTATGATGCCGAGAAACACTCATTATCTGCCAATTAATTTGCCCCCAAAATCTGTCCTTGGAACTTGTTCCCCAGAAATAAATCATGAGATTAACTTGATCCATTGATGCGATCAAAGTATAATTTCTCTTTAATCTCCCATTTGATGTGAGTTTCTCCAATGTATTTGACATTCTTCTCCAAATTGACCCCTTCATTGGCTAGGATATCCGCAACCTTATTGCCCTCTCTAAAGGTATGAGTTATACTAATGCTAACATAGTTATTTAGAATATCTTTAGCATTTTTAATTAAATTGGTAATATTCCAGGAAACAAAACTAGTACCTTTGAGGGCTTGTATGATGTTTAAAGAGTCCCCTTCGAGCCAAATTTTTTTGAATTTGAATTCCTGAGCTAGCTAGAGGCTCTTTAGCATTGCCAGAGCTTCAACCACATGGTTATTTTGGTCCCAAAAGGAGAAGCAAAAGCAACAATACAAATTCCTGCATGCCCTACACTCTCATAGTGGCTATCCTTGAGTGTCTTTGTTAACTAGGGTCTTAGAGGTTTTCATGGCACTTAGATTTTTATTTTGGCAAGTTCCTTTTTTAATCTCTACCACTCCTTTCTCCATTTTCACTTTTAAATTGATGTTTCCTCTACTAATCACCAATGCTTCAACCTCTCTCTCTCTCTCTCTCTCTCTCACACACACACACACACACACACACACACACACACACACACAACTATCTAGCCACTACATTTGATTGTATAATCCTATTTTTAGTTTTATTAATATATTTTATTAATGAGCTCTCATCTTTTATCTGAATAAATTATACTATATATTTAAAATAAATTAGAAAATATAACTCCCTATAAGAGAGAATATTTCTTGAAATATCATTCTTTGAACCTTTTTAGTAATTAAAAAAATGGTGTCAAGTGTTAAGAAACAACCTAATAATTTTTATTTAAAATTTAAATTAAAACATAAAATGTAGTAAAATTTTAGATTTAATTATTTTGTACATCATTTCCAAATCTAAAATATAAATGTACTTGCATGCATGTTTCAAGTTAGAAAGCGACTTCACATACTACCACTATTCATTTTCTTTATCATGGTCTATCAAATGGACTCAAATTTCATCTAGAGAATTGTCTTTAATGGGTGAACTCACAATAATGGTTCCCACTTTTTTGCCACTTTTGACACTGAGATGTACATTTTTAAAATAATCTTCAACTTCCGAGAACTATAAACTATTAAAAATATGAAGATGATGTAAATTAGTGATTTGTAGCATTTTGTTTTTAGATTCTATATACATTTTTTTCAATTTTTTTTGAAGGATTTAAAATTTTTTTTTCCATCTCCCTCGAAAAGTAGTTTTTTACAACAAACTACATTTTTTAAGAGTGATGTGCCTCCCGAAACACATAACTTTTTTTCTATAAATGATAAAAAATCAATTCTTTCAAATTTTGGTTTGTAACATCAATATCCAGGGCTTGCATTTGGTTTTATAGTGATATGTTCAATATTTTTCATTTTATAAAGTTTTGAAGTCCGACTAGTCATAATTTAGACATAGGTTTAAGTTTGAACACATAGCTTGTTCTATATAAATCGAAATTCAATATTTTTTTTTGTTAGAAAGAAGACATCAATACCAGGGGCTTAGATATTTTTCAGAATTTTTTTGAATTAGTTTCTTATTTTTCCCAACGCGTTGAACAGAGAAGTTCATGTTCGGTGAAAAACCAATTTTCCATAAAATTAAAAAAACAAGAACATAATAAATTCAAAATATAACAAAATTATATTTATTGGAAAGCTTTCTCTGAGTACTACCATCTAATTTTTTTGGGTTATCAAGATTATTTCATTCGTGCTTTGAACCAGAGCTCCGAAGTCATAAATTCTTCAGAACTTTGAAATTCTTTGGGAGAAACCTCTAATAGGTGGGTTCGAATGAACAGTACTTCGAGCAAATGGGGTCCACTCGAACCATAAGGGGTTCGAGCGAACCCCCATTCGCTCGAACCCATGGGCTTGATTTTGGCCCGTACTTTTTTGTAATGGCCATGTTCGAATGAACCCGACCATTTTTAACTGTCAAGTTTCGTTCGAACTCTGGCTGACACAATTTTTTTTTTTTTCATTTGTGGAGTCATATAAATGTCCATAATTTTTTTCATTTTTTATCACACAAATGATTAAAATAATTCGCATTTTTGGATGACAAAAGACATTTGAAAATTATTTTGAGGGCAATAATTTGAAGGTTCTTTTAAAAGCTTGGGGAACAAGAAGAGAAGGCAAAATAAAACTTCAAGAAATTATTCTCCCGAAACAGAAGAAAGATATCGAGAACAAAGAAGACAAAGATATCATGATGCAAGTATGTATTTTTAATTTTATTTCTATTTAATTTAATATGTATTATGTAACAATTAATTAGTTCAATATTTTTTATCTAATATTTTTAATGAAAATTAATTTAAAAAATCTAAATTAAATTAATTGGAAATAATAGGATTAAAAATAATCTTGTTTCAATTGGAGCTTGCATAATTAATTTGAGATAATACATGTGTATTTGCAAATTTCAAATTCCATCAAATTGCTTGTTGTGTAATTGCATTTTTCTCCTATATAATTAAGTCCATTTATAATAGATAAGATCTATTAAGTCATAAAATTAATAAGACCTATTATGTCATAATTTCTAGGTTCTAAATTATATATATTGAATATTTAGGACATGTACAAGTAATTTCATGTGATAGGTCCTTTAATATCACATAATATATCTATCTTAAGGGGAGTTAAGTATATTAATTGTGGAATGTTTTTTCATACGTGGTCATATTGATTTTAATAATAAGGCCTATTAGGAATATTACATTGATTATAGGTCTTAAATGTGACATAAATTTATAACCTATTACATGTTGAATAATTTAGGTTCTATTTATATGACTTCACGTACATGCAAAAACATTTCAGATTAGGAGGTCTATTATGCAATAATAGGTCTTAAATATACACACATGTGACAAATTATAGTCCACCTACATTATGGTCCATAACAAATTAATATGAGGTCACCTTTATTGTACATGCATGCATCAAAATATTTGTACTTTTAATTTTCAAAATTGGAATTTCTAATTTATCAAAATTTTATTTTATGTGTTAAATTAGTGCTCAAAATTAGAGTTTGAACTTTAATCCTAACCTAAGAACAAATTGAACTTTAAACCTAAATAGGTAATTTAATTAGAGTTATAATAGTAAGGTCCTGAAAGTAATTAAATTTAATAAACCAAATTGAACAGGGTAATTTTAACATGTAAAGCTTTAAGCCAAATTCACCCCTATTCTTAAACCTAATTGAATAATCTTTGATTAATTCAAGAACCTTACACAAACTCTTAAATTATGTGCAGAACGGGCTCGAGAAGAAGGGAGTTCTGAAGCGAGAGTCGAGGTAAACAAACCTATTGAAGAACACAATATAGTTGATGAACATAGGGAGGAGATTGTCCAAGTTGAACCAATGGAGACCTTTGAAGGAGAGGGGTCAGGCTCCTTACCTCCTACCACTGATATGGATGAGCATATTGTGGATCTAGCTAAGCAGGTGAAGAGAAATATTTATTATAAAAATTTAGATCATTTACTTGAAATGGATGTGGATGAGTTGAAACGTCTCAGTGAAGAACCTAGACATACTAAAAGGAGGTCAATGAATAAAAGTGGAAAAGAAATAATGTCTCATTTCAACAATCTTGATACTACACTAGAAAAAGATGAATTGTTATCAATTGTACTTACTCATAAAGACTTAATAGATCCAATGAAATTGTTGGGTATAGATACAACAAGTCAAAAGAGGAAAACTTCTCAGCTACAAAAATCTATTGTTGATAATATTAAGAAAGGTTTGGTGAACATTGGTGAAAAATCTCGAAAACTAGATAAGACCATTTCAAGAAGAGTGATGTTGACATCTTTAGTAAATGAAAGATTGCCTGAAAAAAGACAAATCTCTTCACTGTCATCTGATTTTGGTTATAGTAGAAGGACAATATCTAAATATGTTAAAAGGAGAAAGATTTTGGATGATACTACCTCAGAAGGGAATTGGGCAATTATGTGTAGAGCTCCTCGTTCTGATAGAATTGAAGATGTTGTTAGGAACTTTGTGACAAGTTTTTGGAATGATAATACTCATCCTTTATCAAATAGTAGAGATGCTATCAAGCAAAGGATTGGTCCTGATCGTTATGATCTCCATGTAAAACATTGGATAGACACAACAAAACATGAATTGTATGTATTGTTTACTAAAACAAACCCTCATATAAAGATTGGAGAAACCGTGTTTGAATGGTTAAGGCCATATTATGTGAAGTTAAACAAAGTTTTCGAAACTTGTTGTTGTCATTATCACATCGAATTTGACTTGTACTATTAGGTGTTTCGAAAGATTAGAGAAGATAGTGATGGTTATGAAAATGCTCCTCCTAAATGAATAAGTCAATTCATAGCATCCATCTTATGTGATAAATCAGATGATAATGCAACCGGTCAAATAAATTACATAAGAGGAATTTGTGGAACATGCAGGGACTTGGATAAATTGCCTTTGAGAGATGAAGATACTGACATGAGGAAGATGGTAAATTGCAAGAGTTACAAGTACAAAAAATTTGAAACAAAATTTGGAAAGGAATCTACAAGGCTAGATTATGTAGAAGAGGAAATACCTATTGGAACATTTATGGAAAATTTTCATAAGTTGATAAAACCATACATATGCCATGGGTTTTTTGTCAAGTGGCAAGCAGAACAATTTAAAAGATTAAGAGACACTTTCCCACTTGGAACTATTCTATCTGTAGTTGACTTCTCAGAGAATTACTCTTTTGCACATCAAAAAGAGATTCAATCATAGTATTACTTTTCAAAGAAAATCACTATTTTGGTGCATGTGTGTTATCGACATGCACAGATAAATTTTGATGGTGATGATAGTACATTTGAAAATCGTGTCTTTAAGAAAGAGTACCACTTCTATATCAGTGATGATAAGGAGCATGACACACTTTTTGTACAACATTGCTTTAAGAAGTTTTTTGAATATTTGAAAGATAGAGGCATAACAATAGTTAAACATTTTGTTTGGTCTGATGGATGTGCGGCACAATTCAAATCTTTGAGGCCATTTTATGCACTATGTAGATATCATCGAAATGACAAAATACCACATGTTTGGATTTTTTTTTAGAGTGGTCATGGAAAGGGTGAACATGACGGTGTAGGAGCTTGTATCAAATGTTCTCTAAGAAAGCATCAAATAAAGTACACAGGAGATCGTATAGAAGATGCACATGATGTTGTTGAATGGTGTGAGAAACACTTTGGGCAACCTAATTATCCTGGGGAATCATCATCGAGAACATACAAACCCATTCCATATAGAGTGTTTTGGGAGATAACTGGTATGTGTTCTCTTTTAGTGTTTTATTTAATTTTTTTTAATCTTTTAAAAAATACATGTTCCTAGTTCAAATGTTTCAATTTAACAACTTGATCTACATGTACATTCTTGTACATATGTACATTTTGCAGATGTGGATAGAAAATCAATGCATGGATGCAAGAGCATGGAGAGGACAAGATCTTTGCATTGTGTCATGAGTACAGTTAATCGCCCATGGACATTATACACTAGGGATTATTTATGTTTTTGTTCTGAATGCATTTTCAAAAACTATGTTGATTGCAAGAACCAAGAGTTTGGATATGTTAGTGAATGGAAAATGGTGCCACTAGATGTTTCTGACACATACGAGGATTCAAATGAGGATGAAAACTTTGAAGACATTCCTTTGATTTCTGGTGATTACGACCATATTTCAGGATTGATTAAAAAAGGTACATACATGACGTACACATGTAAATATTTCCTTAAAAATGACATATAACTTAGAATTTATTTAACTTGTGTCAAATTGCAGGAGTTATTTTTGCAGTCATAGCAGAAGATGGAAATATAGAAGGTGTTAGTTATTATTTATTGCATTGCATAGAAGAGAGAAAGAAGTTATCGAAATCTGAGATGAGTGATGGAATGCCATTTCCCATAGGTTTGAGTTCTGATTTGAATATGTACATGTACAAATCGCTTACGTGGAAATTTTTAATTTCTCACATTTTTTATACATGTACATGCAGGCTCAGTTGTAGTGCAAGGGACATATTTCAAACAAGTTAAAATTGTTCAACATGGGATTCATTTCACTGAATACCAAATTGACAACAAGTATATCAGTATAGTCACTTGGTCATTATTGTTGGCCTAATTTTTTAAACAGTTCCATGTCAAGGGCGGTCTCAAAAGTGGAGACTAGAGAGTGAAGATCATGACAAAATATTAAGTGTTATTGAAGAGCGTTCTGAACCACTTGATGTGGTATGAACTATATATATATTTAGTAATCCAAAGTACACATGTGGTTCAACCCACATGAATTGAATTAATACTCAAGATAAATTGTAGATCTCTTAACTTGTTTTGAAACTAAAGGATAAATATTTTTTAAGTTTAAATACATGAAATTTTTAATTATATCAAATTAGGATGTATTCAAAGTTAATTCAAGTACATGTACATGTTTAAATGCATGTTTAATTTGTATGTATAAGAAACTGTATCTAATTCTAAATGCATGTAATTTGTAAGGACCACTAGTTAAAATAATTTAATTAAAAAATGCATATTTAAATTATAATGTAATATGTACATTTGTAAAATTGATATAATATGGAATTAGGACATTTGTAATTAGGACATGTACATGTTGTGAACTATTTAACTACAATATACATACCTAGAAGCTCACATACCATGTGAACTATTCAATACATGACCTATTAAGTTTAGTTTGTTCATTTGATACATACTCTTTTGTTTGAACATGTTCTTTTAAATTTTAATGCATATCTACTTGTATTTCTAACATGTGCACGTGATATATATATATATATATATATATATATATATATATATATATATATATATAATCCAGTCCAGTCCATCGAACATAAAGTACATATATAATCTAACATGTATGTACATGTGCACATGGAATATATAATCTAACACATGTACATGTGCATGAAATATATAATCTCTAGTCTAAACTTCATATCACATGATGCAGTGCAAATATAGATAATCCGATCAAACACAATGGAGATATAAAGTATAATCTAGTCTAAACTTCATTGTACATGCATGGAATATACAATGTAATCAAACATGTATAAATCTAATCTAATCAAACATGTATAATCTGATCAAACACAAACCAGGTATAAAGTATAATCTATTCTAAACTCCATGTACATACATGAATATATATAATATGAAAGTCTATAAAAAGATAAATGTAAATGAGCTATAAAGTCTGGAGCAAATCAACAAGGATCATGTCGGCTACAAACTGAGTGACCATCTGAGGGGGAGTCCTGCAAAAGTAGAATTTATTTAAATATTAAATATAATATATCTATCTCTCTAGACGTGCATGTACATCAAATCCAAGTAGAGTTAAATAAAAATTTAAATATAAATTGTAACGTGCATGTATACATACATGTACATATATGTACCAAAAATCATAACTAACCTATCCACTAACAACATCTAAAGAATCTCTCCTACGCACATGCTCAGAGCTCAAGGAAGGAGTGACATGAGCTAACTGTCAATTTAAGGATTAGTCCACGATCAATTTAAATGATCTACAAATTAAAACTTAGAACTCTAGATTATTTATTAAACATGATCTCTCTATATATAGATTTATCCTACAAATTTGCAACATGTATACATATCTTCTAAAAATTTAAATGCACATGTACATGTACATACCTGTGTATCACTTGGAGTAGGCTGTATAGTCTGATCCTATCTGGTGATCATATCAACAACATCACTCATGCATGCATATCTCTCTCTAGCTGTACGTATCACTGAGGAGTGCAAGGGGCTAACTAGATGAGTGGGCATCATGGATGAAGTGTCTGACTATAGTATCATGTCCATAAATCCAATATGGCTCAAATCTCTCAGTTGCTCCTCAAATGAGTCCAAACCCTCATCTGTGATATGGACCTGATCAACTTGTATCTCCTCCTCAAATGAATCCAAGCGGCCCTCATCTATGATATGGACTTGATTAGCTCGTAGCTCCTCCTCTGCAGCAACAGAGTGATCTGTAGGTGGGTCAGTGCCTAGAGCATTCGTAGAGTGATGAGAATGTTGTGACTGCCTTGGGGTATGCATTGATGCCGCTGTAGCCTGACCATCTCTGAGAATCTCCTCTCTAACATTAGCCAATGGTATCCCAAGTCGAGATGAAATAAAACTATAAGCATGTAGTAGGTCCTCGGCTAAATACTGCAACATCTCTACATGTCTACTACCTCTGACTATAGCTACTACCTCATCTGGGGAGGGGATGCCAGCACTAATATACCGATCATTTGAATCTGAAGCCCCCCCATGACTAGAAGATGCATGATCTGTGGATGATTGCGAACGTGGTCAACTCATCATATACCTGCCCACCTTGTCAGAAGATATGGTCCCTGCTGCTGATGCAATCTGTCCAATCCTATCAATTACTTCTCTTTGAGAAGCAATCACAACGTGATCCGCTATGGGTGCCATGGCTGGGACTACTGCAGGAAATCTCTGGCCAACAAGGTCCCTGTGTCTAGGCGAAGCTCTATCATGCCTATGATATGCATCTCTATCAGCAATCCTGCCCCTCCCCTGTCCATAATATCCTGGAATATCAAGGTAGTTTGGTTTCATCTGACAATGAACCTGAACAAATACCTGCTATGCAAAGTATAATGGTATCTAGTCATTATTAGGATAATGACCATGGGCAGCTAAGAAGCGTGGGTAAATCAGTGATGCAACCTATGGGTCGATACATCTGGTAATCTGATATCCCCTCACCTTACTCTTCTCCTGATATTGTGGAAAACATCTCTCCTTGATGGTCTCCTTCGAGACCACCCCCACCACATCAACAAAAGAATGAGGACCCCTCACCTCACTCCTCAACTGTCTATATATATCCTTTATAACCTCAGGTGAGAATGAGGTATGAGAAACTAAGCAGTCCCTCAATGTCCGCAAACTATCAAAAATGGACGTGCATGTACTCTTGTACATGCCATCAGTATGAGGGTCATCTAATATGGCCCTCAACCTATGCAACTCCCCATCATTGTACTAAAAAATAGTAGCAATGTCGGGCAAGGGGGATCCTGCTGTGGAGGATCTTGCTATGGAGGATCAACATCATCAATGTGTGGCTCCTGATCAGGAGTTTGCGTAGGTGGATCCTGATTAGGAGCCTGCGAAGGTATATCCTGGGATGCCATCTCTCTAGGTACATGTCATAAAGTTAAAATAAATACGTAAGTGAAGAGAGAGAGAGAGAGAGAGAGAGAGAGAGAGAGAGAGAGAGAGAGAGAGAGAGAGAGAGAGAGATCATTTTCATTTTCAAAAAATACATAAAAATTTCAAATATTTCAGTGAGAGAGAGATACATTATATTTCAAATCTAGAGATAACATATATTTCAGAGAGATAGAGAGATCTAACATGTGTATATTTAAATCTTTGACATACATAAAAAATTCAAGAACATGATATATAACATTTGGGCCCATATGATTATAAAAGTATTAAATCTGCAATATGTGATCTTAATGGGAATGTCATACGACCCCTTAAGACACTATGTGATGGACTAAGGGGTATTTTGTTCACATACGACCCCTTAAGACACTATGTGATGGACTAAGGGGTATGTCGTTCACATTAGGATTTTATAAGGGGTCATATGCGGTTCTAAGGGGTCATGCATATGTTATAACACATGCATGACCCCTTAGGACCACATATGACCCCTTAGGACACTATGTGATCCTAAGGGGAATGTCATATGTATAGTAGGATGTTATAAGGGGTCCTATGTGACCTACTAAGGGGTCACGCATGTGTTAATGCATGCATGACCCCTTAGGACCACATACGACCCCTTAAGACACTATGTGATGGACTAAGGGGTATGTCGTTCACACTAGGATTTTATAAGGGGTCATATGCGGTTCTAATGGGTCACGCATGTGTTAAGACACTATTTTATGGACTAAGGGGTATGTCGTTCACACTACAATTTTATAAGGGGTCATATGCGGTTCTAAGGGGTCATGCCTGTGTTATAACACGTGTGACCCCTTAGGACCACGTATGACCCCTTAGGACACTATGTGATCCTAAAGGGAATGTCATATGTACACTAGTATGTTATATGTGATCCTCTATGACCTCCTAAGGGAACGTATAGTGTCATCAGGGCATATGTGGTCTTAAGGGGTCATGTTGTGCATGTAATAGGATGTGAAAATGGGTCACATTGTAGAGGATTTATTTTGTCCAATTTGTTTAAATTTGTTATCTAAATTTTCCAATGTTTTTTAAATTAAAATTTATTAATTTTTCTAACGTTTAATTTATTATATTTACGTTTGTGACATTTTTCTAATTTTCTTTTTTTGCTAATGTTTTTCTAAGTTCTGATTTACTACCTTAGTTTTCTATGTTTTTCATAATAATTTTTTAAAATGTTGAAAAAAATATACATATATACAATTATGTAATTTTAAAAACAAATTGACACATTTCAGTCAAAACATTAAATTATCAAACATTTTTCTAAAATAATGAAAAACAATAAATTATCAAACATTTTTCTAAAATGTTGAAAAACAATAACTATATACAATTATTTAATTAAAAAAATAAATTAACAAACAAATTATTTATTAATTTAATTAAAAAAGACATTATTAAACCAAACAAAGGGTTATTTTGTGCACCTGATATAATAAAGGTCAAAAACTGAAATATGAAAGATGCTAGCTGCTGCAGACAAAGCTCGGTGACGTGATGCTGACGACTGGTTCGATCCAACCCCCACCAGACAAAAAATGACAAGTTTGACAATGATCCTTTAACTGTCAATTTCGCTATTTATAAATGTTTTAAAAAAAACCTAACTGAAATAGGTTCGAGCGAAGGGGGGGTTCGAGCGGACCCATTAAAATAATATTATTGTAGCGGGTTCGCTTGAACCCAAAAGTCATCTGTGGTTCGAGCGAACCAAGGACCGCAACATGGTTCACTCGAACACCGAGGGGTAGTTCGAGCGAACACCCCTATTTTGCTCGAACACCTAGAAAATTGAACTTCCCACTTTCGCCAAATTCCTTCATTGGCGAAAGTGGGAACCAGCTTTTTGAATTCACCCTAATTGTAAATCAAGTTTTACTTAATATAACTCTTGTTTCTTAAATTCTAACAATAGAGATGTTAGAATTCAAATTATTCATGAGGAATAGTTGTACCATGCAATCTTGGAGTAAATTGACAACTCACTTAAAAATTTTAAGATCTTAGGTAAAGTAGGGAGATTCCAGGGTTCATGCTTGGGTGTATATAAGAAGAGATTTTCCAAACCATTTTCAAATGTAATTCTACGAGAATCTAATATAGGAAACTAAAATTAGTTGATACTAATTAAGTTTAATCTAATATTTTGTAGGCATTGTAAATTAAAAATCCATTACACAAAAAATATAAATATTCCTGAATAAAAATCCACACACAAAACAAATATTATATAGGAAATGAGTAGACTATACCTACCATTCCAAATTATTTTATCCATTTGCATCTAGGTGACTTGCTCTTCTATTTTGGTGAAAATTTTAAGGAGATTCTTCTTGAACTAGAAATCAAATAATTAGTAAACAAGTCTAATGAAATAGAGGCATATGAGGAATACCTAAAAGTACAATATGAGGAAGTTAAAATATTGGCCTCCATGGATTTTTTATCAATATCATAATAGGAGACATATAAGGTCAAAGATAACAACAACCCCAAAATAAAAAAAAGAGTTGTAATATAGTTCAAGAATTCACAATTGAAGACATAAAATCTAGTTCTTAATGAACACTAAATTTTGATAAACAAATCCCAAAGTAGGGGGAATTACCCCCACGATTACAATGAGAATCCTAACTTTGAATATTATAGGCTTCATCGCCTCTAACAAAATTAATGCAAGAGCATCTCGAGAATATGTGGCGATATTGTATCATTATAAAAAAAGTTAATTTTTTTTGGTTTAGTTCAATTGCTTGTTTGTTACTAGTAGCTATTACATTTTTTAGTGTCTTATAAAAATTGCTTCGTTTATATTTTTAGGAATAGTTTTTCACTGTGACTTTTTGGTGTCATATAAAAATTTGAGAAGAATTTAATAAGAAAAAGGTAGTCAACTAGTTTGGGAGCATCTATTAAGTTGATAACTATTTATAGTTGGGATTATTTTCATGCATGTGTCAAGTGATATAGAGTTTGTACTAAATAAAATATAGTATTATATTATTTATTGAAGCCTTAATGACATGTTTTGAGTGCCACATGAATATTTCTCCATTATTTATCCCTTTACATTTGTAAGTATATTATTTTTGGTTGATGACATGTTACATTCAGTATTGGGATTCATGCTATATTATGGAAGACATTGATGATTGGAAAATATGTTGATTCTATATATACTATGTCTTAGATCGAAGGCAAGTAAGCAAAGAGGTAAGGCAAGGACAAATAGGTAGAATGGAAGAAGTGCGAGACTATGTGGTCTAGGATGGAGATTGTGAGTATATAACAAGGAGTAGTGAGTATGGATAATTTGATGTCTATAGAAATGGTAGAAGATTTTGGACTAAGGTGAATGATGTACTCACACTCATATAAGATCGAATGGTTGTAGTAGTGACATGAGATACTATAGAAGGAAAATATTTGGTGAGGTTCAACATAGGGGCATATTATGATGAGGTGCTAAGTTGGATTGCATTGATGGATGTGTGTCATGTACGGTGTTTGCATATGATCAAGGGATAATACCTACACTACAAAAAATGTCCAGAAGATAAAATTTGATGCCCCTTCAAGGGTGAGGGATAATTCTAAAGATATAAGTCATGATGAGAATAAATAAAAGGTACAAATTTTAATAAATATATGTAGTGTTAAGACCAATCCTTCATAGATCTTATCAAACATTGGTGAATTGATCTTCTAAAAACAAGAACCACCAAGATATATATTGTAGTAAAAAACTGATAGGCATAAAACATTCACAAAGATTAGACAATAATACAATTTTTCAAGAACATTGTGTTGAAAAGGAAAAGATTGAAATATAACTAAAAACTCTCAATAAATTAATCATAGTTAGAAGAATGAAATAGGATAAATTCATGAAGGAACTATGTTTTATCTCAAAACTAATAGATTTCCAAGCAAAGAAAATACAATATTAAGACAAAAAAAAATCTTGAAAAATTTAGCTAGCTAAAGATGTAAAGAACGTAAAAAAAAATTCACAACCTAACTAGGGAAAGGAGGAGCTAAAAAGACTCACTTCTATCAAATGTATTCTTATCAACAGAAGTTACCTATAGCTTCAAATCTTGGCAGTTACCTATAGCTTCAAAACAAGATTTGATCCAAACAGGTAAGGCGTTGAAGGATCCATATGAAAGTTTAAAGGCAGTATGCAATGATTTAAGCATCAAAAGTGTTACACCCAAGCCCACAAGCAATCAAATATAAAATCTTGAAATTTGGTAGAATCAAACGCAGCAATAAAAAACCCTTGAGCATTGCGGTATATTTTTATACCATGTTAAAGAGGTAGCCGCTAGCGATCATTAATCCATTTGTTCAGATGAGGGAGATTTGGCCAGAGATGGTTGAAGCGACAAATTAAGCCATAAGTAGAGAAATAGTTTTCTACCTCCACTACTACATTACCCAATTCAACAATGGGAGATTTGGCAGCACATTTGAGAGGTTTGAAGCCTTGTGTGACCTTCAAAGCACAGAGTTGAAATTATTGGCCACAGTATTTTGTTGGACAAACTGCATCGTGAGCATGCCCATGTGTTCTGTTTGCTGCAAAAACCATTTGCATAAGGCCCTGAAAATACCTCGGAAGCTCTCTAGCAGGGATGAAAATCTTTGCAACTGGCAAAAATAGAGCTTCCAAGGTATTTGCCCTTAAAATACCTCGGAAGCTCTCTAGCGGCGAGGTAGATGGTAGTGCCCACTGTGTTTTATACCATCAGACGCTTTCAAGTTTCAAACTTCTGCGCGGGAATGGTATTCAAGTTTTAAAGGTTAGCAGTGGGCCCGACCACCTAAGCAGTCAATGATTCGAGTGTGCTGGTTAAGCCAGGCCCATGCTACCATCCTTCAATGACTACATTGACTTGTGTTAGGATTATGAAAACACGTCTCACAAGATCGTTTTATGTTTGAGTTCATCCATTCACCAAACAATGTCTAAGAGGATTGAATGCGTGCTTAGATTTTCATTTATGTTTAGATTTGATCTGGACTAGAACAATCCATGGCTAAACTAAATAAAGCACATTTCTCCGGCATGAGAGAACAAATCACGTCGTCATTTGCAACTAGAAATTTCGTCCATTGGATTCCCTCATTCAATGAATATGTAATCACTCAGTATCACCTGACGTCAGCCACGACGAGGGTCACTAATACCTACGCACGCTTTCTTAGACATTTGGTGGAGGATGACGTTTCACTTTCTCTGTGGAAGGGCGGTGGAGTGGAGTCTAACCCTATTTCGGGTTATATATACATATCTTCACACACCTTAGTATCTCATTCTTCCATTAAAGAAAAAGCAAGGCAGAAGAAGATATTTGAAGTATTAGTAACAATGGCAGTGCCAGGAATCAAATTGGGTAGTGAGGGATTTGAAGTTTCAGCACAGGGATTGGGTTGTATGGGAATGTCTGCATTCTATGGCCCTCCCAAGTCTGAAGATGAAATGATCTCTCTCATTCACCATGCTGTCTCCAAGGGCATTACTTTCCTAGATACTTCAGATTTTTATGGCCCTCACACTAACGAAATACTCCTTGGAAAAGTAGAGTGCCTTCAAATGATTTTAAGAAAGTTTATGTTGATTCTAGTGAGGCTAGATTTTTATTTCCATGTTTTTTTTTGACTCAATTTGCAGGCATTAAAAGGAATAAGAGACAAAGTGCAGGTGGCCACTAAGTTTGGAGCAACCTTTGAAAGTGGGACAATAGAGGCTCGTGGAGATCCTGCATATGTTCATGCATGCTGTGAAGGGAGTCTGAAGAGGCTTGATGTGGATTGCATTGATCTTTATTACCAACATCGCATAGATACCAGAGTCCCCATAGAAGTTACTGTATGTACTTTTCTCTCTGTGCGTACATATAGATTACGGTATGTAATTTACTTTTCTTCCTTAACCACTAAATGATTGGTTATTACATACTTTTCTTACATATGTTCTTTTTATGTAAACTTTGTAAAATTTAAATTTCAGATTCTGGTTATTTGTTAGATATTTTGTCTTTTCATTTTAGAAACTTTGACTTTAATGATCACTAATGTTGATTTTTATCTTAATATCATCCCTTAATGATTGACCTTGGTAAATGCATGTATTTTTTGTAGATTGGAGAAATGAAGAAATTGGTTGAAGAAGGGAAAGTAAAATATATTGGATTTTCCGAGGCTTCTCCATCAACAATTCGAAGAGCACATGCTATTCATCCTATTACAGCAGTTCAAGTGGAGTGGTCTTTATGGACTAGAGATGTTGAGGAAGAAATTGTTCCAACATGCAGGTATATAGTTTTTTAGAGTAAATGTTTTCATCTTAAAGTTTTGTGTTTTAAATGACTAACAATTTAGTTTTATTTGTAGGGAGCTTGGTATTGGAATTGTTCCATATAGCCCCTTAGGACGTGGTTTCCTATCTTCTGGAGCAAAGATAATTGAAAGCTCTGGAGATAAAGATTATAGAAAGGTATCATTTAGTTATTTCATATTTTAATTTTCTTCCCTTCAGTGATGACTATTAAACAATAAAATTTCTCTTTATTTTCTAGTACTAACTATTAACAACCAATGTGTTAACTAGGAAACACTAGTGCTCCAAACTATTTTGTTTTCAATAACAAAGTCGCATGTTATGTTCTAATTTTTTTATATTTTATAAAGAATATTGCACCTTTGTTGGTATGTTCGAGTAAATTATAAAGAAATTGAGAAGATTAGTTTTTTCTTTTTTCTTTTTTCTTAGGATCAATATCTACAAGTAGGAAATTTTTAGCATTCTTTGTATTGTTTAGCTATTAATTTACGTGCATATATTTATATCTAGGATGATCTCTAATTTTTTTTTACTTCATTGCTATTATAGAATATGCCAAGGTTTCAAGGAGAGACCCTTGAAAGGAATAAGGCTATATTCGAGAAGTTATTGGCAATTTCTTCTAGCAAACAATCCACCCCAGGGCAACTTGCACTAGCTTGGGTTCAACATCAGGGAAATGATGTTGCACCAATTCCTGGGACAACTAAAGTCACAAACTTGGAAGAGAACATTGGTTCTTTTTCAGTGAAGCTTACACCAATGGAAATGAAAGAAATAGAAGGTATAGTATCTAATGGTATCTACAGAGATAGATATGGTATTGATGACATGAATATTTCATAGATGAAGACAAAAACACCTCCTCTATCTTCATGGAAAGGGATATAACTAGCTTTGAAATGTACTATCCTTTTATGACCAGTTTTTATGCAACCTAAATAAGTGGATTCCACTTTTAATTTTTAATCAAAGAAATATTATCAATAAAAGAAAAAGTGTTTTATAATATTCATTGGCCCCATAGACCTATGCTTTAAATGTGTGATATTTTTCTACAACACTCAAGGGCACATTTTCAACCTATAAGATGAATATGTCTTTTTTATATATAAAAAGATAATATTCCCATAATTTTTTTACTGTGCTTTCTAGATCAATAAGCTTGTTTACTTGAGTGATGTAATTATAATATACATTTCCCTTAAAGATAGTCTTAATAGTTCATTCATGTTCTAGACTAGATAAAGTATATTCATGTATACACTAGAGTAAATTATATTGATGCATTTAACCTTTTAAAGGTACACTATTAAAGACTTAGCAGATGTAGAGTGATTTTAATTTTTTTGTTTAAATAGTTCTTTTGTCTTTCTGATAAAAATTTATACTAGTAATTTTTTAACCAAATTTTGTATTAGTTAGTTAGTTTGATATAATATGCAGCCAATACTTATATATGGGTTAACATATAATTAATAAAAAGAAACGCACATCATTTAAAATTATTAAAATAAGTATAGAGTGCCTTTTCCCTTATTTGAATGTACTTATAATTTTATAACTAAAGGTAAGTAGAGGTGTATAATATACTTCCTATAGTAGTTTATGATAAGATACATTTATGAAACTTAAACTAATTATGTACTTACAAGAAAAAAATACAAATTTAATACATCATAATGTAGTGACTTAGGGATGAAAAAATCCATTTTAGGAGAAAAGACCTACACCTTAAAGAAAATTAGTTTATTATTAATAATAAAAGGTTATGCTACTCTTGTAGATTCTAACCCTTTATAGGAGTTTCAACGACCAGAGATTTGGAATAATTTTGGTTGCATAAAAATACCTAAGAAACTCACTGTAAAAACCTTTTATTCAAGCACTCAATGAATAGTATAAACAATAGTTGAAATCATAATGAAGTGAACTATGAAGTGAATCCACCCATAATGTGATGCCTAAATCCCTAGTTTAAGATTTGACACATAATCCTCCTAACATAGGTTCACCATACTAAATCTGTTTTCACCATACTAAATCTGTTAAATGAACTTGAAGTGGTCCTAAAGAATCACCACAACTCAAAATCCACTAATAAATTCTTGTAAGTCATAGATTTCCTCAAATCACTATTTTTACAAATGGCCTGGGGATAAATTTCCCTAATAAATTCTTGTGAGTCATAGATTTCCTCAAATAACTCATATTACCTTGTGAAATTGTCACTTTTTTGTGCTTTATCAGTACATTATTCATGCATTTTGCTTTGTTGTCACAAATTGTATTTTTTAAAGTATTTTCTCACATTTTTGCCTTTGGTCATATTTTCCACATTATTTTAATATGTCATATATTGTTATAAAAAAATTAGTAGTTTGTCACATCATATTTTGTAATACATAATCACCTTTTGTCACATCTTTGCCACTATTTCACTTGTCTCATGTGTCACTTATTGCATTTTTCTTACAGCTGCATTCTCATGCAACAACATGTTAATATTGTAGAATGTCCTAGTGCCAAAAAAGAAGTTCTGATCAAATTCAAATTTGTGTTGTATTTTGAGTTTACCAATCATATATATGTAATGTACATATTTAATTCAGTAGATTAGGTAAATTCATTTTCATAAAATAATTTAAAGTTCTAAATGTCATATTTAAAATTTAAATTTTAAGTGAGTTCAAGTCTAAATTAGTTATTAACATTTTTTGACATTTTACTCTTTCTTTTAAAATTTAAATTGTAATTTAGGACATATCATAATATTTTATATTTGTATATTAATGTATAACTTTAAATTTAAAATAGAAAAGAAGAAAGTTTTAATTTAATTGTATTCATGTGTTACTTTGTAGGCTCGAGTATAAGTTATAAAATTACACATCAATTGTAAATAAAATTTCACGACTGAACTCTAAAATATAAATTTGCATTTTGGAGTTGGAGTCTAAACTACAAATGAGCTAAAGCATTATAGATGTGTCAATGGACCCTTGGATTGTAGGTGAAGTTGAATTTTTTTTAACAAATCTACTAAAGATCAAGTTTTGATATGTGCAAGGTCATGACACCATAAAATATGACAACCAAGATTGGGCATGGGCATATTCAATCATAAGGAATGAGGTCGAGATTGTGCATGGATATCTTTGATGGAATCAATACTCTTCAATAAAAAATATTTCAGCCTAAGACTCATATTCCCATGTTAAATAACCAAACAACATTGTTAATGATATAATAACCTCAAAGACATTCCATTTCCATTAGAAATAGCCCTGCCAAGGCTACAACCCTTTCAATGGGGTTGATGATGAGGATGATGATGGTGACATCCTGACTAATGAATTTGAGGTGGAAAATGGAGTAATGACAAATGAAAATATTGTAAGTGATGAAATATCATTTGGTCAACAAGTTGAACTACAAAATTAATTCATTGTACAAGGCTTGGTGTAGGACCTAATGACCAAGGGTGTTAATGTTTATTTAGTATCTAAAGAATTCATAAAATGATAGAAATAGTGGCAGAGCAATTAGAAATACTGTACAAAAGAATATATTCAAATATAGTACTATTCGGTAGTATAGAGGAATTTGTATCCTACAAAACCAACTTGAAGAAATTAGAGGGATTATTGAATTGGTGGAAATCAAATATGTTGATACAATGGTCTTTCAGTATGCAAACTTGATGGCAACTACCTCACACACTTGCACTTTGATATCACATGATGGATCACACCCACAACTCTCACACAAACTTACTTTCAACACAATGACATAAACTTAACAACAAACAAATATTTCTATGACAACATATTTTGGGTGATAAGAACAAGTAAACCAGTAAATAAATAGAGCAACAAAAGGTCATTTTATTACTAATTCTGAGACAAACAACACAATGAATACTTTATTGTGCACTCATGTCAGGATGATTACAATCAAAATGATATAACATTTATTCTTCACCCTACAGACCTTAAACCCATTCAATCATTCTACTACATATCGCTTTTGTCTACTCTCGATCTGTCCTTGCTTAGACTTCAACCACTTAACTCTCTTTCCTTACTCACAATTCATCATCCTTACTTGCACAACCTTTGTTTTGTCTACCCTCTTCCTTTACAACGTTCCCTTGCTTCTCTGCTCACTTCTCTACTTGATCTTTATTCTTACAATCTTTTGAAGCTCAGACCTAGTTGCCTTCTTTCTTTGCTTCTGTTAGTGGCCACCTCCTCTAGTGTTGACCATCATGATCCCCTTACAAACCGGTTTCCTTTCCATTTTCTATCAGTCTTCTCCAATTATTTTAGCTTATCCTTTTCCAACCTTTCTCATGTTTGGCCTCTCGGTTCAACCTATCTCCAATCGTCCCGCTCACTCTATTTTGTCAATTGGCCTTCACACCTTTCCATCATTCACAATTTATTATTTTATCTTATTTAACTCCATAGTAGTTCGACTTACTCTAACTTTTAAACTTCCAATTGTTCATTTCTAACCATCTTCAAGTATTCACCTTCACTTGCCATAAGCAACTAATCGTCCCTTTCAAACTGTCCAACTTCCTATCCATGTGGTGATAGAAACTATATCTACCCAAACAAAATCCTTCCAATCAAAATTGAAATAACATAAAAAAAAAACTAGGTTAACACAATGCTCCTGCATTAGACTCCCCTAGAGACAAAATAAAGCATGTGCTCCTGCACATGGGAGTAATAATCAACAAATTTTCCCTTCATTCTTTTCTTCCTCTTTTTCTAACATCGCTCAGGAATAATCAACAAATTCCTTTAACATTGTTGTGCCAATTTCTTTTCTTCTATCCTAGATTTACTCCCATCATATAAAATGCTTCTCCAAAATATACTTCTCCACTTAGCTACATACTTGAATTAGGAGAAATGATTCGACAAAAAATTAAGATTCTCATGTCTACAAACTTGTCCACTTGTCTATCAATTTCATCAAAAACCATCCTTCCATGGCATCTCATCTTGGATTACACAATACATATTATAACTTATAATATTTGTACAAAACTCTGTATACCCCACTCCATATGTCTTTTGAGACTTCATAGTATTCAACACATCAATATAATACAAAACAATTTCCTCATAAAGATCCAATGGATTTACCTTTACCCGTATCTCTACAACAACTCCTTTGTCATAGGCTACGATCCTTTTTTCTACATCTTGCACTGTCCTATTTGTCTTCATATCTTCCAACATTTCCATCCACTCTTTCTGTATTGTTGCAAATTATGTCCACAGATCCGCATCACTTCTTGTTTGCTATACTTCAATCCAATTCCATCTCTACAACTTCTTCATCTTTCATTTGATTTCCTTCATCTTCTTTAATCATCATTGCTTTTATTTCATCTTCTCCATGTTGTTTTACCTTCTTTCTGCTTGTCATTTGCCATGCCTTTGTCACATCTTGCTTATGTTGTCCTCTTTTTACTTTCATTACTCTTATCCCCCCCATTCCTTGGCTTCACTCCATACTTGTATTTATACATTCTAAGTTGGTCAATCTGCCTTTGTTTGTTTTCCTTCTCTTCCTCATTTCTTTCTCATCTACAAGCCTCCATAACTCCCTCTCATGCTAATACTTGTTATTACCACTATTGATTTCTTCATCCTTTACATCTTTGTCCTTGAAACTCTTCCCTTCAACAACTTCATCCAAAGATTCAAAAACATCATCATTTTTTAAAAACTAAAATATTACCTCTTTATCTTCAACACTTTCGACAACCTTTGCCTTTGCTAGAATCTTCTCTATCAAGTTTGTACTGTCATTTCCGTTCTCTTCTCTAGGATCTTTGTCAAACACAAGACCTCCACAAGTCCCTATAATTTCTTCAACCTTTGTAGCTGTTGTAATCCTATGCTTTGTTTCCTCACTTCAACCACTAATACCCTTATCTTTTCATCCCCAACTACTTATTTCATGCCCTCCATAAAACATGTTCCTTTTGCAATTTCTTTCTCTTCTTCACCCACAAACATATTCTTCTCTTCACATATTTCATTCGCTTGAAGTGTTCCCTCTTGACCATGCCCAACAATACTACTTTTATCTTCTTTTATTTTGCACTTAACCAACCACCCCTATTTTCCTTAGTTGTGCTGATGTCTATTTATTGTTGCACTAATTATCCTCAATGCATGCTATTTTTCCTACCTACAAACACCTTCTCTAGGTTGCCACTCTTTATTACTTGCCTTGTATTCTTGATTCCAATTTAACCCTTACATATATTTCATATCTCTACTTGATTGCTATTGAGAATTCCACCACGAATATCTTCTTCTTTACACTTTCTTTCTTGTTCCTTAATAATCGATTTATTCTGCCAACTTGGAACTATATACCCAAGATTCACTAATTTCCTTCTCTCCTTATTAACTTGTTCATCTACATTCTTACTTCTATTTATATGCTCAAAACTAATATTTCCATTTCCACTTACATAACCAAAATGAACATTATAACATCCTTTTACCTACTGTCCAAATTTGCTTCCATTCTTAACTTCATTACTTTCCAACTCTTCTTTTTTGTTGACTCTCATCCTTTCTTCTATAACTCTCATTATGGCATCACGAAACTCAAGTTTATTCTTAAAATCTTCTTTATGCTACTCAAAAACTTCAACTTCATTCTTACCTTTATCTTTAGGTACTTTGTAATGTACCTCTACTGCTAACTACTTCCTTGTGTCTTCTTGGCAGACTACTGCAACTTGTTTCTTCTCTTTCTCATCTTTGTTTCTATCTTTAGGTGCTATTCTTGCCCCTTTTATTGTCATCTTCAAGGTCTTGTTATTGACCTTCCTCATCCCTACATTCACATTCTCAAACATATCATTAGCAAATAAATTAAGAGATCAAGATGTCTCTAGAAGTGCCTCCTACATGGACACTTTCCCCTCCTCTTTCCCTTCTTCTACAAGTGTTGCTTTTGACACTTATTTCTTTCTTCATTATTCATTATTTTTCTTCAATTCCTCTACAATGAGAACTTCCTTCATCTCCTATATTACATGTTTCTTACTTGACAATTTTTTGCTATCCGAAGCTTTTGAGGGTTTCCTCATACTTTCTTCTTCACTTCTCAAGGCAGTCATTCTTTTCCTTCTCCTTTTTTCAACAATCAGCTTCATGGGCCACTTCAACTTCTTGATCATTGGCCAACACCAAACATATTTTTGGATTATTTCCTTTTGCCACTACTTTATCATAATCTCACACAACTCTAAATCTCTTCTCAACTCCACCATTTCTCTATCAAACTCCGCATCTTGTCTTGCCATATTGGCTTTCATGTTCTCTTTTCCCTTGAGATTTTCTTTCCTTGTATGCTATTGCATCTTTCTTTCTTCTCTCTTGTCTTTGTGATACCTCACCTAGGACTTCTCTTCTTTTTCTCTCCCCAATATTTTGGTACCCAGGTTCTTCTAATTATCTCATTAATCTGCAACACAAATATTTGTAAACATAACTAACTTCCCCTACCCAGATCTTTTGGGCTTTGATACCACTTAATAGCAACTACCTCACACACCTGCACTTTGATATCACATGATGGCTCACACCCACAACTCTCTCACACAATTATTGTCAACACAGTGACAGGAACTTAACAATAAACAAATAATTCTGTAACAAAATATTCCAGGTAATAGGAACTTCAAGTACACTAGTAAATAAACAAAGAAACACAAGATCATTTTATTACTAATTCCAAGACAAACAGAATAATGAATACTTTATTTCTCCAACATGTCAAGATGATTACAATCAAAATGATATAACATTTATTCTTCACTCTGCAGGCCTTAAACCTATTTAACCATTCTACTACCTATTGTTTATGTCTACTCTTGATCTCTCCTTGCTCAAAATTCAATCGCTTAACTCTCTTTCCTTACTCACGGTTCTTCATCCTTACTTGCATGACCTTTGTTTTGGCTATCCTCTTCCCCTAAATCGTTCCCTTGTTTCTTTGCTCACTTCTCTACTCAATCTTCTTACATTATTTGCGGCTCAGACCTGGCCGCCTTCTTTCTTTACTTCCATCAGTGGCCACCTCCTCCAATACTAGCCGTCATTGATCCCCTTAGGAACCAATTTCCTTTCCATCTTCTATTGGTCTTCTCCCAGTTATTTTTTAATCCTTTTTCAACCTCTTGGTTCAACTTATCTCCTATCAGCCTGCTTACTCTATTATGTCATTTTGCCTTCATGCTTTTCTATCATTCACAACTGATTCTTTTATCTTGTTTACCTCCATAACTATTCGACTTACTCTAACCGTTAATCTTCCAACCATTCATTTCTAACCATCTTCAACTATTCACCTTCCCTTGTCATAGGAATCTAATCATCCCTTTTAGATTGTCCAACTTCTTGTCCATGTGGTGATAGAAATTGTATTTGCCCAAACCAAATCCTTCCAATCAAAATTAAAATAACATAAAAAACAAACAAGTTAACTTGATGCTCCTGCATCAAAACCCTTGTCGTCATCTTTGTTTTCAATTGTTTATCCAAATAAACAACCTTTCAAGTGGAAATCCAAGATAGAATTGTTGCATTGGTTAATTTTAAGGCCAGGTTATTTTGGATTATCCTATTTTTCTGAATTTCCAACTTCAATTCATTCTATGAGTGTAATATGCCTCTAGATGTAATAAATACGTAAAAGTATGATCATTTCTAAGTTGTAGCTTGTTATAGAATTGAAATTGATTTTGCAAATACAGAGAATATATACAAACTATATAATGTGTCTTAAATGTACATATATTGAAGATACAATGCTATTTGAAATTGGAAATTGTGTCCAAATGTGAAAAAGGAAAAATGGAGAATTTGAAAGTTTTTAAAAAGGAGGAAAGTGTAGAATTCGAAGAGTTAATCATGATTTTTCAAATTTTTCATTTTATAATTCTTTTGGAAGGAAAATTGTTAATAATTTTGTTTTAAATTATAGATATTTGTATAATTATTCATTTGTAAAATATGGGAAAACTCATTAGAGTTTAGAACCATTGAACATAAATGAAAATCTTTTTTTTTCATTTTATAGTTGTTTTCATTCGAGTGAATGTGGTTTCTATCTTTAAATTTACATTCATTCCATTTTTTTTCATTAATTTAATTCATTAGATATTGATGAAACTTTGATTATGTGCTAAGATTATTGACATTTCACTCATTATTAGATGTTTTGATTTACAAGTTACATTAACACATGCTACCATCCTTCAATGACTACATTGACTCGTGTTAGGATTATGGCAACACGTCTCACAAAATCTATTTATGTTTGGTTCATCCATTCACCGAACAATGTCTAAGAGGATTGAATGCATGTTTAAATTTTCATTTTTGTTTTCTTTTTCTTTTGTCCCTCCCTTGTTGCAATTTTTTAATATCATTCTAATTTGTATTTTACTATTTAATTTTAGTTATATAAGGTAGAAAATTAATAGTTCCAAAAAAAATACATACAAAAGGTTACAAAAATATATTTTCTTGTTCTAGTTTAAATTTAGGATGTTATAGCTCTCATCATCTTACAGTCATAATATAAGTAAATTTTGTATAGACTAACACTGAACGATGATCTTGTACATGTGTATGATATAATCAACATGGAGGATATTAGTGTAAACTGTTATCAAATTGGATTGTGTGAATTTTTCATTAATATTTCATATCGAATTTTATGACTCATTAATATTTAGAATCAAATTCTATTATCTATCATTTCATATAAATTGTTAAATTATCAAAATGTTTCTAAATTTAATTCCATAAATTAAAACATCAAAACTCCATAATTCATTGATGTTTCCAATCAAATTCTATAATCTCTCTTTTTTATCTGAGAAATGCTAGTAGACCACATAACACATAAATCTTTTTTACCAGAGTCAAAGAAGGGATACATTTTACTAAACTTTACAACTAGATGATAGAGATTTTTCCATGGCTTGTATAGTTGGGAAAGGCTATAATTTAAGTGGAAATAAGATCAATACTCTATCTGACGGCCAAAACATCTTCAATTATTTCTTTGAAATTGAAATAGTGGGCATATTATAGGTTGTTTCTAATCTTTCTTAGAATTTATGGACCCATAGAAACCTTGTTATGCTCATAGCCTAGACCAACTGTATTAAAACATCATTTCTGAATTCAACTATGTTGTCTTTTTTGCATCAATGTTTCTGGTCACACTTAATGATATATTGACAGGATGAAAAAGAATACTTGTAAGAATGTGATCCAAAATGTTGACAAATAAAATTCTATTAAGAAATCACTTACAATTAGGAATACAAATAGTCAAATTTTACCAGCCAATAAATTTTAAAATTATAAGACCACCAAATTTCACAATTGAATTATAACAATACTTATCTTATTCATTCAAAGTAAGTTTGGCACATGTATATATATATATATATATATATATATATATATATATATATATATATATATATATATATATATATATATATATATATAAGTAAAGTTGAGACATTCATTTTTATCATTTTTGTGTAGTTTTAAATTGATATATTTTTTTGTAATGTTTTATTGTATGTGGCAAAGAAAGATACTATTTTGGATAAAATATATATTCACAAGTCAAAATTTTGAGATACATTTTGTGTCATATAATTATAAATATACTTTTATATATATATAATTCAGACAATGTTTGATTTTGAAAAAGTACCCCCTTTTTGTAGAGTGTGCCAAGGTATGTAGGAGAGAACCGTGAAAGGAATAAGGCTATATTTGAGACACTATCATCAATTGCTTCAAGAAAAGGGTGTACACCAGGGCAAATAGCACTTTCTTGGATTCAACATCAAGGAAATAATGTTGTATCAATCCCAGGGACAACCAAAGTCAAGAACTTTGAGGAGAATGCTGGCGCTCTTTATGTGAAGTTGACAGTTGAAGAGATTAAAGAAATAGAAGACATAGTGTCTTCTAATGTTGTCTATGGAGATCGATACCATGACATAGATTTTCCATGGATGAATTCAAAAACACCTCCTTTGTCTTCATGGAAAGAGTTATAGGTACTTTTGATTGTATTATGTTTATACATGGCTAGTTATATCCAAGCTAAATAAGTGGATTCCACTTTTCTTTTTATTAAATAAGGAGGAAATATTATGTCAAAGATGTTACATAAAGTATAACATGGAAAATTTGGTATGACTATATTTTACTATTTCTTAATAGAAAACCCTTTATAATGTACATTGGTCCTATCGGGCTACAATTGTTATGTATGATTAGTTTTTAATAAAATTATGCTTGGCATTTTGAAAGACATGTGATGAGTAACACTATTTGTGCTTTAAAGAGATGGTCTTGAAAGGTCTTTCAAGATATAAAGGTTCACACTATGTGTGTATTAATCAATCTATGGTTTAATTATTGTCACTCTATTAATTTAGATGTAGAGGGTTACAATTATTTTTGTTATTTTTTTATATTCATCTATTCATGAATAAAATGTATTTGATTTGGTCTATTAATCCTTATTCCATTGCCAATTATAGCTTGGCCAATTTTGAGGGTCCTCTTTTGGGGATCTTCATAGGATATTAATGGAGTTCTTAGATCTCTACACAAATGTCTCTATTTAGGGCTTACAAGAAGAGGTTGCAATGCACCCCATGATCTAAATCTGGGCCACCATATTGGATGAGTATACTTTTCTCCACTATTATTAGAAATGGGTGATTGGATGATAATTATCTTGTTTAGTGTTTAAGGATTTACTAATTCTAGTATTATTATTCTTATTTTCGTTGACCATGGCTGAATATTATTTGACAAGTTATCATAATAAGTGAATGGAGCCTTCTAGAAATTACCAATGCCATTTGACGAGGATCCCTTCCATTATTTTTAAGAAGACCCTAGTAATGATGGATTTTATGCTAATAAATCCATAATAGTTGTCAACTACATGGGATTTGATACTCTTCTTCTTTAATATTTTCCATGTCATGAACTGGTCTAAGACAATGTTCAGTATCCCATGGTTGAAAGGATTTTTTTAACATTCTAGTTAAGTCTGAAAAAAGGGATCAAAGATGGAGGTGGTGGTATCCCAAATATTTGTCATACCAAAAAGACTAGGAGGGCTTGATGGTTTTTATTTTGAAACCTAGGAGGTAATGTGTAGTTTGAGTAACTTTATATTTCTTGGTTAAACCAAATAGGCATTGTGTAGCTTTATAAATAAGTTTGGATTAACCCACTAATTAGATATGTTTTAGTAGCATTAAATCATGATAGTAGTTGAAATGTGTAGAACGATGAGGGACCAAAAAGTGGCCACAACCACTTTTCAACCCATCTAGGGAAAATGTGAGTGTGTTATAATGTGAGAACACTATAACATGGGTGTATTTTAATGTACTCATTTTATGCCTATGCTTAAAAAGAATACATCTATATCTCTATTTGAACCTCTAAACCATTCTCTCACACTCTCCCTCTTCTTCTATATCTCTTCCTTTATATCTCCCCCTATATCTCTCCCTCTATAAATTTTATATAATCATTATTCTATTTTACAAGGCAGTTCAAAAAAATGGTAGTACCAAGAATTAGTAAAAGAGAATAGATTTTTATAATGGAAGTGCTAAGAATCAAGTTTGGAAGTCAATGATTTGAAGTATCAGTACAAGGATTGGGTTGTATAGGCATGTCTACCTTCTATGGGGTTAAATTAAAAATCTATAGATATAACTCCCCCCGAATAAATATCTCTTTCAATTTAGTTTTTGGAAGAACCATATGTACCATCTCGAGCTACAAATCAATCCTTCACCTCATCATCCTTCTCATTCTATGACTTCTTTACCCATATATTTTCCATCTTCTTTATTTGATCAACCTTCTTTTGTTGACTTGTATAACTAACATTCTTTCCTCTACAAATCTTAGCAACATGTCCTTGTTTGTTGTAGTTATAACATGTAATACCCTATTGTAGAGCATTTCCAATCCTTCTTGCATTAGATCTGTAGTTAGTTGCCTTATGACAAAACTTGTTGCATGTGTAACAATAGCCATTCAAAGATTGAGTATTCCTAGAATTTCTCACATTCATGAAACCATATTTGTTGCGTGCAAAGAACTAACCATTATAAGGTTGAATCCTAGAGGGCCTAAATGAGTTTATGGTCATCCTACTTCTATATTTTATAGCCTTATGTCCAATATTGTTGCAAGAAAAATAATTGTCATCAAAAGGTTGAGGATACCTAGTTTGAGCAATTTGATTAGGAGTTGGTCTTTTGAAGCTCTTCCTCTTGTTCTAGACTTAAGTAAATTTATTCTAATTTTCCTCTATCTCCTTGGATTCATCTTGAACCTTTTCTTTTCCTTTCTTATCCTTAGAACATTCTCCTTTTTCAAAGCCAAGAGCATCTATTTTTTTCTATGGTTTTTGATAATTGAGCATCTCATCAAGCATGTCACTACCTCCTTTGAATTTCAAACTTTTCTCCACTTTGTTCTTTTGCATTCTTCAATATTATTTTTAGAGCTACAATTTCTTCTTCAAGTTTTGTGCATTCTCCTATTTTATCACTAAGTTTGGTTTCTAGACAATCTGCAACCTTCTTTCCTTCTTCAACCTGAATCTTCAAATGTACCATGTCATTTTCTACCTTTTTGAGATTATCACCATATATTTTGCTTCCTTCATCCTTCAGCTTGATAATTTCTTCTTGTACTATCTTGAGTTTGTCTTTGCATTCCTTTTTTTTTTTAAATCTGAGCCTTCAACTTAATGATTATCTTTTCAACCTTATTCAATTTGTTTTTGTACTCTTCACTTTGAGCTTGAAAAGGCTGGAGTTCTCCTTCTAAATATTTTTCACAATCAATAAGATCAATATCCCATCCTATAGGTTCCATTGCCTCTAGATATAATTCTAGAAGAATCTTATCATTCAAGATCATTGTAAACTTTTTGTGTCCAAATGCAAGATCTACCTCAGTTGTTAGAATATTACCTTAGGAACCTCGCTTTGATACCAATTGTTGAACACACCCAAATGCTAAGAGGGGGGGTGGTGAATCAGTATAATTTTTTTTTTAACCATTCATTAACTTTTCAAACCTTTAAAGAATATCTATAGAAGTAAAGAATAAAACATAACATCTGGATCCACAACATAGAAACACCAAAACTTTTACGTGGAAAACCAAAAGAGAGAAAAACCATGGTAAGGATCAAGTCACAATATATGAAACAAGTTGCTGCAAAAATTTTTTTAGGGTCATTACCAAGGAAGCTCATTGCTCCCTGAATGGACTTGTGGGATAAGGCACACTGCCCTAAGGAAAGATACAACACTTGAAGTCTAAAGATCACTTATCTAGAACAACATACAATGAGATTACAATAAAATACATAAGGTGAACTGATGTAGAAGAAACATCTGACAAATGCTAGTTGTGTAGTCCTCTTTGTAGCCCAAACACCCTATCATACAAATTTTGCACATTTCATAATAATCTGATGTATCACTAATTTATTTCACACATCATATCAACATTATATTAACTCACTCCTCTCCACAAATTATTTACTCTTTCTTATGTATCCTATGGACTATCCAAAAACATCAATTGAGTCAGCTCAAATATGACCTAACCAATGAAATGTGTGATCTATAATAGATTAGCTCCAGGAATATACATCAACCACAAAATAGGTTGTGGATCAACCTATAGATTAACTTATCCTTAAACATATCACAACACATTTTTCAAGGCCAATGAAATAGGTTAGGATCAATCACAATTGAAGGAACATACCCAGTCAACCAAATATCAACACCACTCTCTATATTTCTTATTGTTAACCTTTCTATCATTAGGGAGAGACTCAAAACATCGTGTAGACCAAGATCAAGCCATTGAAGACCATCTAAATTTTGAACACCCATCATGACTGAGAGGGGGGTGAATCGGTATGGAACTTTAGAAATAATTATTAATAAACTTATTCAATATCAACACTTCAATCATCAACTCATCAAACAAAAACACATGAATACATGAACACCAGATATATGTGGAAAACACAAATAGGGAAAAACCACGGTGAGAATCTAACTCAAAATATGAATAATGATGTTTACAACTTTTTAGGCTTGTAGCCAAAGAGCATCAACACTTGAAAGACTTGCAGAGCTAAGGCCCACAACCTTAGGCAAGATACAAAGGACTTGTACAACTGAAGAACACTTCTTTAGGAAAAGATACAAATTGTTGTCGAAGGACTCACTATTAATCAACAATGAATGAAATTCGTGAACTGAAAGTAAGAAGGATACTCCTGATAATGAAATTGTCCTTGAAAAAATTCATGTGACCAATAACACATGTGACAAACATCTCTGACAATCTCCAGTGTCATAGTACTCTGTCTGGAAGAATATATTAGCTTCAAAGCTCTTCCCAAATTGTCTTTTGCATCAACACAGACTCAAATATGCTTGAAAATCATTCACATACACTTCTCACTCAATTCACTTCTCATCCATACTTTGAAATTCATCCTTCCACACATCATAAATATGAGATATAACATTGAAATCCTAAAGGATGGTTGACCAAGACAAAATAAGCCACCTGCACCAGAAATACTTAGATTGGTCCTCTCCGAGAGAAAGAGGGAACCAAAACATGTTATAACACATCATCCCAAAAATAATCTGACAATACACACACTCTAACACATATCCGAAAAAGACGTTACAAAGCACAATGTGTAGATATAATCAACTATTCGGCCACACAACCACTTCCGATGCAAAAATACTCCACATAGATCTACACAAACCAAAGTGAGACCCAAATAATCACCTCAAAATATCTTCCAACACATATCTAGACCAAAAGAACATGATCCACTAAACCACAATACAAATAACAACATATCCAGAGGGCACCAAAAACTTTTCAGACCACCCTAAATATAGGATGTCACAACCAGCACCAAAAGAGTATCCAGACAATAAGCAGGAGAGAATTGATGCTTCCATCCCAAAGGGGAAGGATGCCAACTCACCATAAAAGAGAAACCTATACAACTTCTCCATAATGTTACTAAAGCGCAACCTCTTGTTATTCTAAGTAAGAGACCCATT
Source organism: Cryptomeria japonica (assembly GCF_030272615.1). Lineage (NCBI taxonomy): Eukaryota > Viridiplantae > Streptophyta > Pinopsida > Cupressales > Cupressaceae > Cryptomeria > Cryptomeria japonica. The sequence continues at coordinate 132,976,965 of NC_081405.1, read as the reverse complement.
CCTTAGACCAATCTAATGTAGAGCTAGGCAATAAACTAGGTGAAAAACCTTCTCTTACCCACATGTAATGCCCCGCTAGGAACCCTAAAGGAAAACAACACAACTAGGAAACTAAAGGGTGAAATAATTTTTTTTTAAAGATTAAGTGCATTAATTATAACCATTGCACGTCTAATAACACATCAGAAGACTAACACATGATTTCCTAAGGGTTACCAATGAAGATTAATTGTAGATTATATTAACACCATGGTTAATCCAATTGTCCATTTAAATAGTTAAAGTAAATTCTTAAGTTCAAAACTACACATACATCTAAATTCCATAATGAAAGAAACCAAAGTATTCCAATTCATTCAATCTATCCATAAATCATTTATACATAAGATCAAAGCAACTGAATTTAACATACATTCCACTGACATAATATTACAATATCCATAAATACATGGCTTCCAAAAATACCATGAAATCCAAAGTTACAATACCAAGGTTACATAAAAGTCTGATACAATGACCACAAGGTCTCAACTAAACAATGATCATGAACATGAGTTGGTACATGAACCACGAAACAAGAAACACCAACGAAGACTTTCCTCACCTGAAGATACAATCCAGAACATCCGATGGGAAGTGGCACTACCACCCGACCATGTGATCCCAAAATGGAACCATCCCACTGTGCTAGGAGATAGTAGAAAACCATCAAGCAATAAAAGTAAGACAAGTACAAAAGAACTACAAGACTCCGAAAACATCCATGTGACTCAACTCAAAAACCACTAGTGACTCCAAGGAGAGAGTGTCATCACATAGCTTGATGGTTACCATGGTAGGCCTCCTAGGTCCCGACTCTCTATCCTGGTAACCTCTCCTAGCTTCCAGCTTCAACTAAGTCTCATGTGGACCCTACCAATCCTTTCGTGAAGACAAGGTGGTAAGTGATGGGATGGGGTTTGGGATAGACTAGCCTAGTCTATGCTCTTGGATCCTTCCCTTGGATCACCTGGTGTTCTCTTCACACCCTAGGGTCTCTAGGACTTCCCTTACTTGAGGAATCCCTTGACCTTGCCCAATCCACCCACCAATGAGTTGCAATGCTGCTCCTAAGGTCTCACCTACTCATGAGACTCAAAACCCCTTACTATGGCTAATAAGGGCTTGGCTTGTCCTACTGCTTCCTAGGTCCTAGCAAGGTTAGAAAAAGTATTAAAACATGTTTCAAAACCATCCATGTGCCCCCAAGAAGTTGCAACCTTCATCCCTCCTACCGATTCCACCATTTTGCTCATTTCCTACAAAATAGGGCTACAAGGAAGAGCCCCTATTAGGCCTCCAATCCGGACTTTTAGGGCTCTCTCTTGTAAACGATGCACAAACTACCCAAACTCCCAAAATGGAATACCATTAATTTGGTAAGGGCTCAAGGATTTCTTTGGTTTTGGGCCTCCAAGTGGCTGTATAGTGCCTTGGGTGAATTTTGGGGTTTTTAAGGGTTTTGTGAGGGTTTTTATGGTCTGCCTGGGTCATAGTGTATGTTTTGTGTTTTAGCCACCTTGTCTAGATTGGTGGAGGCTCCTCCTTCACACTAGTGGTGCTTCACACACTCCTCTACACCTCATCCAAAGGGTGCACTCTCCTCTGACCAACCTTGCTCTCTCGGACCTCTGCACCAACAACCATTCCTAACCGGGCAATGTCCAGTCTCGCCTAGGAGTGGCTAAATGGTTGGCTTCCTTGCATCTTCAAAGGCCTTTCTTGCATTGAATTATAGTACAAGGTCTTAACTTCCATTCCCTATGGTTTCATGGTGTCTCCATGATGGAGAATGGAATGCTAACCCATTAGTACAAAACTATCCCAAAACTGGGCAGTGACAACGTATTTTACAAACTATTTACAAAGGACTTAAACCTGCACCACACACACTATCTAATTGCCTAAAAATGAAAGATAAAACACTACACAAAGCTTTCCACATAGTTTAGTCTTCAGATCAAACCATTAACTTGCTCGTTTGCTTCATTCAAACTGACTGGTAACCAACAAAACAGTCACAGTCAAGCTTTCCTTACTTGGGTCATACAACAATGATTAACCCCCCATATTTTAGGGTTTGAAACATCTTATACTACCCAAACCTCAGTTGGTGTGCCAAAATTAGATCTCTCCATGCTCAATAAGGGTCTTTGACCTTTTGGGTGGAAAAGTTGCTTGACAACTTTTAAAAGTTGTCATGCAACTTTTGCATCTTTTGAGCAGCTTTGCCGTTGTTGCTTTTCATGACTCCTAGGCCTATTTTGGGCTATCCTAAGGACAAAAACATGCCAATAAGGCCTAACACACATCCAAGGCACACTCAACCTCTCTTGCACAAGAAATCACAACAAAAACACTAAGGACCTAAAACTAGGTCCTAGTCAAGAACAAATGAGCTCATGGCTCTTATTACATATACAATGGCTTGAAAAGAAGCATAACACCAACAAAAAAAAGAAGGAGGAAGAGATTGGAAGGGTTCTCCTACACCATACTCCCCCTCTACACACAACTAAGCAATAGAAGAAGAGATGAGAGCTGGGTCTATGCCAAGTGTCTTGAACCTGCTCTCTTCAACCCAGGTAGCTCCAGACTTAGGCTGACCTGCCCACTTCACCAAGTGTTCCATGTAGACCTGGTGTCTGGTGGAATTCTTTACTCTAGATTCCAAGATCTCCTCTGCTATAGGCTTCTTCACCTATGGTAAGACATTAACATCTAAGTCCTGCAACACCTTGGCTTGGGTCTCCTTTTGCCCTGTTATTTCACCCTTGTACATGATCAGGTCGGCTACATTAAAGACTGGTGATATAGCCAAATCTGAAGGTAGGTCAACCTTTTAAGTATTCTCCCCATACTTTGATAGAATTCTACAAGGTCCTACCCTCTTCATCTGCAGTTTAGTAGGCTTGCCGCTTTGCATTCTAGCTTTGCTCAAATGGACCATCACAAAGTCACCCACCTTGAACCATACCTCTCTCCTTTTCTCATCCATTTTGGCCTTCAGTTTTTGAGTTGATTCAAGGATGTCTTTCTTGACTTGCTCTTGGACTTCCTTGATGGTTTGAGTGAAGTCCTCTGCTTGCCCACTCTTCATTTCCAAAGTACCAAGGTCTCTCAACTCACATACTCCCCTTAGATGTTTACCATACACAACCTCAAAAGGACATCTACCAGTGGTCCTATTCACACTGTCATTATATGCATACTTTGCTTGAGGAATGATTAGGTCCCATGTCTGCCCATACTCCTTGGTCAAACACCTCAACAAGTTGCCTAACACCCTATTGATGACTTCAGTTTGACCATCAATTTGTGAATGGTAAGCTGAGCTAAATGACAAGTTAGTTCCTAGTCTCCTCCATAATGTTTGCCAAAAATGGCCCACGAACTTGTTGTCCCTATCTAAAATAATGCTTAAAGGGAGTCCATGAATTCTAACAATCTTTTTGAAGAAGAGATGTGAAACATAGCTAGCATCATGTGTAGTTCTACATGGAATGAAATGGCTCATCTTGGAAAATCTATCTACTACCACATAGATGTTGTCCATACCTGTCTTTGTCTTGGGAAGTCCTACTACAAAGTCCATGCTTATACATTCCCAAGGTCTATTTGGGACCGGCAATGGTTGATAGAGACCAGCATTGCTTGATCCTCCTTTTGTTCTTTGACACACATCTCTTGGCAACTTTGGCCAATAGTAATACCTCTGTACTAAATCCAAGGTTTTGTTGACTCCAAAGTGTCCACTTAGACTGCCATTGTGTTTCTCTTAGATGAGGTTTTCCCTCATGGATCCTCTTGGCACACACAACTGATTACCTTTGAACAAGAGACCATTTTGGAGAGTGTAATCTGCATACTCACCATGAAAATTGTTCTCAAACTCCTTGTGAACCTTGTAAGTTGATGAGAAGTCTCCATCTCCTTCATAGAGGTCCTTGAAACCTTCTATTCCCATGCTCTACAACCGTAGTTCTTGAACTGTCAACAACTTCCTACTTAAAGCCTGCCACCTTGTTGAGTTTCCCCTTCTTATGCTTGATGGTGAAGGTGAAGGATTGGAGGTGTATATGGTGAAAATGGATAACAACAATAACAATATTGAAAGGCTAAATGAATCCAACCACAAAACCCTAGCCTAACAACAACAAAGATCCACCATAACATATGAAGATTACCTAAGACAATGCAAATCAAACAAAATCACAAAGATTATACCATCACATGTCCAATAGGGTTTTGATCTCCATTCTTCCTATCTCCATTGATCTTGCTTGATGTATATTTTCTCTCAGATTTTATGTGCACAAGAGCTCAACAAAGAACGGAATGTGGTTGCAAGTAGGATCGTAGTGTAGTCGAGTCCTCCAAATTGTCGATTAGGGTTTGATAATGAAGAAGGCATCTCCTTAAATAGAAGACACAATATGAAATGGAGGGATAAGATTAAGAGGTGTAAAAAGAGGTCGGCTAGGATTAGAGGGTAGGTAAAAGAAATACCAAAATAATGAAAGGGGTAGGTAGTGTATGAATTAAGAGATGAATGACATGTGTCATAGGTAGAAAAGGTTAATGAATTAATTAAATAAATAAAGATTTATTTAATTAATAGAAGAGGTGGGATAATTAAATAAATAAGAATATTTATTTAATTTAGGAAAAGGATAATTTAAATAAATAAATGTGTTTATTTAAATGAGAAATAAGGCTAGAAGAGGATAAATGAATTAATTAAATAAATAAAGATTTATTTAATTAATAGAAAAATTAAGCTTAGATAATTAAATAAATAAAATATTTATTTAATTAGACATGACAATTTTAGGTGTCTACATTTTGCCCCTCTTTGAGACAATGCGGCTTGTCGCGTTGTTTCAAAGAAGATAAGATGAACTGATATAGAGTTGCCCCAGAATGGGAATGATATGCCCCCTCGAGAGATTGGATGAAAATGTCTGAAAAGATTGCAGACAATCTCTCGATAAGAAAGAAAGGCTAGAATGGATTGACCGGATAAAGTGACAGAGTCACGGGATAATGAAGACTGACTCGGAAAAATGAAGGCGAGGGCTAGGGTAGGCTATAAGATAGACCGCGGGGGAAAATACATCCTCATTGTCATCCACGCATCCACAAGAGCATATTGCAGAGCGAAAATAGAGCAAGAGCAGTCAACAGCGATGGCTTTCACTCACAGATTCGACCGCGTTCGCCGATTTCAGAGGCCAGCAGAGGCAGGAGAGTTGGTAAGTACCGCCAAACCTCCTCGTACTTTGACGCATTTAATTTTTGTCATTAATGCATGTCGAATAGGGCAATAAATGCGCTTAGACTAGGGTCCAAAAAGTGTCAAAAAATGTCCAGGCGTGTCTATGTTGGTGCCAGGCGCGTCTGTGTTTGTGCCAAGCGCGTCTATGTCTGGACCCGCGTCTGTGTCAAATGCGGCCGCGTCTATGCTGTTCAGGCGCGTTTGTGCCAAGAAGGCACGTCTGTGTCCGACAAGCGCGTTTGTGTCAGACAGGCGCGTCTGTGCAGTCTTTAAAAGCGTTTGTGTCATGTAAGCGTGTTTATGTCCAAAAAATGCAAATTTTCATCTTCCAGGTCAAATCAGCAGTTCTGTGATGAACATACGCTGTCGATTGGATAAGCTGCTGAGAGGATACACTCAAGCAGGTCCTCTAAGAAGACTAGGATAGATCAAGGCACTTTGTGATGAACAGTGAGTACCAAGATAAAGTACTTTGTGATGAACAGGGAGTACTAAAATATGAGCAGCACTTTGTGATGAACAGGGAGTGCAAATGTGAGTAACACTTTGTGATGAACAGGAAGTGTCACACACGTAGTACTTTGTGATGAACAGGGAGTACCACTAGGATAAATAGCAACACTTTGTGATGAACAGTGAGTGTCACTAGGGTAGATAGCCATATGCATTTAGATAGCATTTTGTGATAAACAGTGAATGCCACTATGACTGACATGATTGATTTGCTTGACTGCAGGAGTATTTGCCTATGCTAGAGTCACGGGAGAGATTCCTGTCGACACAGAGGTTGCGACCTGAGTTGTCGTTTCAGGATAGAGCTGCCATCGAGGAGATGGGTTTGAGACATATATTGTATGTGCCTGAGTTTCAGGCAAACATGGGTTTGCTGACTGCGCTGGCTGAGAGATGGCACTCTGAGACGTGCACATTCCATTTGCCTATGGGTGAGATGACAGTCACCCTGGAGGATGTATACAGGATTCTGCGGGTGCCGATCGATGGGGAGCTGATCCCATACGATCGAGATGGTGACAGAGAGGCATTGAGATGGGTATTTCAGGACCCTAGATTGGAGATGAGGGCAGGACATGTGGCCTGGGATACCATGACAGCCACAGGGTTAGCATTGCCGACAGTGATTGGAGGAGCTATTAGTGGGTTCTTGTGTCCAGATAGGGCAACACGAGGTTTGGCTGTGGGCTGGGGGGGAGCACTAGAGACACTGATGACACAGCATACCAGATATGCCTGGGGACGGTGTGTGCTAGCACACTTATATTACGAGCTGCATCAGTTTGTGTATCATGGATCAGTGGGATTGGGCTGCAGAGTTACATTGCTGCAGGTGTGGGCTTATGAGCATCTGCCAGTGATGAGACCGATACACTTTAGAGGCTGGGGTCATGGACGCAGTTTCGTGCATTTATATGATATGATCACCTCGCAGCCACGGACTGGCAGGCTAGAGTACTGGCGGCGAGTGATTGATGACATTGATGAGGTCATATGGTGACCTTATCTGGGCTGCGAGCAATGTGAGGATGACGCGGTTGAGTTACTGTACACCTTTTAGAGCAGGTATCTGATTGGGCGGATGCCCTATGTGCTAGAGAGGTAGCTGGTAGACAGGATTGGTCGACAGTTTGGCCGGATTCAGAGGATGCCCCGGGGATCAGGCATGTATGCCCGCACCGTCAGAGATTAGGCATAGTTTGGGCCGCTACTGTCGTATGATCAGGCAGTGACTCAGCTGGTGGAGATGATACCTCTTCCATGGGACATGTGGCCTGAGATTGAGGACGTCGGGATGGATGCAGAGTATACAATGTATTGGGCAGAGCATCCATTCCCATGGTTGACAGATCCTGGAGAGGCACTGGAGGGAGATGGTGGGGGAGATGATGATGATGGTGGAGGTGATGGGGGCAGAGGCCGACGGAGGAGGAGAGGAGTAGTTGGAGAGAGGCGAGTTGCACCTCGGAGGGAGGGTGGAGAGGAGAGGCAGGCTCGGGTGGTGAGGGGTCGCGGAGGATTGCCTTTACAGGTGGCAGCAGCACAGGGTCCCAGGAAGGTACAGGGACAGGGACAGAGACAGAGACAGGTACCAGTACAGGTACCTATACAGGCACAGGGGCAGGCACCCACAGAGAATGAGCCACAGGCAGGGGCAGAGGCAGAGGGGGTTGACCCAGTGGAGGTTGAGCTACTAGATCTGAGGGAGATCTACCAGGGACAGGCAGATGAGATTTAGGATCTGGAGAGGGAGAGGGATCAACTCAGGACCAGGCTTAGGGATATTGAGTGAGAGCGAGATCAGGCGATCCAGCGCTACACAAAGGCTGAGACAGCACTGAGGGCTGGGAGGCAGGCAACAGAGGACACACGGGCCGGATATGCCTATGTCCTGCGGGCAGGAGAGAAGATAGCCTACTGGAGGGACCTCTACTATGGTGCAGTGCCAGCAGATCAGTAGGCGAGGAGCTTCCATAGACTGTCGCGTACAGTGACAGCTACGGGGGGGAGCCGGAGGAGACAGGCATCGAGTGGTGGGGTCATGGGTCCTCCACCACCACCAGATAGAGGGGACAGACAGGATGATCTTGGGGCGGGTCCTTCAGGGGCTCAGATTCCACTGAGGCCAGGCGGCTCCAAGGGAGGGAGTTCATCATAGTCTTAGAGGGCTCCCTTTGTATCAGTATTGTACCATTTTTGTATTGTAGACACCTGCGGGTGTTTTTGTAGCCATATGATTTTGACATCATTGTATCATGACACTTTTGATTATATATATGAGATGATTCATCTTTGCGGTAGCTATATGCATGTGTACCTATGTGATGAGATGTTCTTATGTGATGCAAATATGTACATGATGGAATACAATATTTTTTTATTCTTTTATGTTTTATATGTGTATGCATGATGCAAATGTGAATGTATGTAATGCAAATGAATATGATAATGCAAATAATTATTTACATGATGAAAATGTAAAAATGTGCTAATATGTGTTGTGTGCAGGATGTGATGTAGTTGTGATATCTATATGTATGTATGAAATGCTTATATGTGGTAATGCAGGTGCAACTACATGAAATGCAAATGTCTTTGGTGTGTCATTATACTCAGTCATGTGATAGCATGCTACGCGGACTCGAGAAGGACGATGGAAGTCAATCAAAAAAAAAGGGGGGATGAAAGACAGAAGATATGAAAGTGAAAGAGCTTCTTGTGCGTTATCATCATTGAGCTTTATTATGGCAAGTAGGTTATGACAATCGAGGCATATGTTCGACCCAGAAAGTCATTGTACCTGTTTGCATGGAGATAAGACAGTCACAAACAAGGAATGCCCCAGTTCATACTAGACTCATAGTGTCCTCATATCCTTGGACAAGTCATAGAATTACTAAAAGACAATCCACAGACAACAAGTACAAATAGGTGATGATACCCCATCCTCGCCTTTCTAGTCAAAGACATCCTGGAGATAGAATCTCTAGTCAAAGACATCCCGGAAAAGCTAAAAGACATGTCACCAGAAAGATAAAATCAAAAAGAAAACCAAGACTCGACACCAACATCCACTGTAGTCCTCAAGTTTAGTGTCTCTTGTCACTTGTATAAGTCTTATTTGATTGTGGTCACAATGTTTACTTTTACAGAAAGGATAGATAGCACTAAACCATAATGTTGTCTGAGTTTGTTGAAAGATTTGATTTGTTGAAGCCCATTGTTGCTGCTGTGTCTCATCTGAAACTGACTGAATCCATGAAACTGATACTTTATTGCGGAGAAGATGAAACTTTATTGTGGATCTGTGATGTAAATGTTGCTTTATTGCGAATTGTGCGCAGATAGACTGAAGGAAGCTGGAAGAAACTGTACTCCTCGAAACATGTGATGTTCTTAGTTCCACACCCATCACTAGACATAGGATTTGCCTTAGCCACACATAGAATATGATTTATTATGGATGGAAAGGGAGGTGAAAAGGGAGGTTTATTATGAATGGCTAACCAATCTTGGGTAGATCAATAACAAGCCATGATGGGAATGGGTAAGTTTATTATGGATGAATTGGTTGTGAGTGTGTGCAAAGTGAAATGATGAAAGAGAATCCTGAAGGAGGGAGGAGCAATGTCTCTATGCATGGCACTGGTGACCCAGTATTCACCATGGTACTTGCCCAGGGCGCCACCGAAGTGGTTTTCATCGTTGGACGAAATTATTTCTCTTTACTTTTTTTGATTTTTCAATGTTTTTTGTGTCACAAGGCGCCTGTTTGCCAGGTTTTCACCAAGTAACGATTTTTTTGTTTTATAATTTTTTTTGTATTTTTGAAATTTTTTGAATTTTTTTTTGTATTTTTTGAATTAGGATACTCTGAAGAGCTATGTGTAGAACCTATGAAGGTGCATGTTGTTGATAGGATCCTCCAAAGGTTCACCTTCTGTAGTTGAGAGCTGATATGCCCCAGATCCATATGCTGCTGTAATGATGTAAGGACCAAGCCAATTTGGTTCGAACTTGCCCTTCTTCTCTCTGTCTTGCTGATTTTTGGGATTTTCTCTGAGAACCAAGTCACCTACCTCAAATGTGTGAGGCTTTACCTTGTGATTGTAGTTGCATTGTTCCTTGACTGAATGATGTGTAGCTTGATTGAATGTCTTCCTCGATGAAGGAACTAAGATAGGATTACTAGTGTGTGGACTACACAGGCCCATATGCGTGTCACCTGAAGAAGTTTGGGCATCCCTGATAACAAAGTCCTTCAAGGAAGCTCTATTAAAGTCCATGATGTATCACCAGAAGGGAAAGGATGTGTGGAACAAGTAGATGAGTGATGAAGGCTTATGATTGCGAAAAGAAGTGAAAGTAGGATGGCATGATGGAGACTTAGGATCAACAAGTGTGCTTTTTGACTTGAAATTGTAGAACTTTTGCCCCCAGTTATTTTGATATTAGGGGAGATCAACTCTTGTTCTTTTTGCTTCATAGGAGTTTTATCCTTGCCCTTGATTTTTGTAGAGTCCAATAGTTTTTTATTTTGATTTGGACTAAAGGACTTTTCTTTAGTTTTGACTTTTAAATTTTTCTTTTCAAAATGTGATTTTTGATCCCCAGTTAGTAAGGGCTTTTGTAATTCTTGTTGATCCAAGTCTGGAAGTGGAGTGGAAATGGTAGGAGTGGATGAAATTGTAAGGCTATGTGAGTTATGAAGAGGGCTGACGATATGCTCAATAGATTCTTTGTTGGAACCACTCTTAGGACTATTGATATCAAGAGTTGCTTGCACCACTAGAGGAGATTTGCATTCAGACTTAGTAGCCACAACACTAGGTGGTTCACACCCAATTCCTTGGCATTGCAAATTGTTTGTAGGTTGTTCCTGTTGACAGAATACCTTAGGAGATAATGGGAGTTGGTCAACATGAAATATATACTCACCACATCCTAGGTCTTTAATCTTGAACTTTTCTTTTAGCTCTGCTTGTTTGGATGTAGAAGCTTTTAAGGATTCAGGATCCACATATGCCAATGAAGGAACAGCTTCGCGATTGACTGGGATTGTTATTTCTGATTGAGGTTGCAGATTGTTGCAATATATGAATGGATTTGGATCCGCTTTGATGGTCACTTCAACTCCATTGTGTGGAAACTTGATACATCGATGATATGTAGATGGTACTGCACTCATCTCATGAATCCAAGGGCATCCCAAGAGTATGTTGTATGTGAGATCTAGATCAAGGACCTGAAAAACCACATCCTTTGTAATGGGCCCAACTCTGAGAGGTAAGGTGACTGTGCCTTTGGATGAATTCTCTTCATCATCGTATGCCTTGATGGTAATTTTGTTTGTAGCATTCACAACTTTATCAGAATATCCCAATTGTTTAATAGTGCTCAATGTACAAATGTTCAGACCTGCTCCTCCATCTATCAGGACTCGTTTGATTTGATGTTTGTGTATGAAGGCTTCAATGTGTAAAGGTGCATTATGTAGTTGGCTTACGGAGGCGTTATCGACTTCTGTGAATGTAAGGGAGTGTGGAATGGAAAGGTATCCCACCATGGCTTGAAACTGGTCCATGTTTAGATTAGTGGGGACAGTAGTGTCACTCAAGATTTTGTCAAGAATGGCTTTATGAGCAGGGGAAATGCGTAATAGCTCAAGGATGGAGATGAGCGCGGGTGTCTTCCCTAACTGTTCTACAAGGTCATACTTAGGTTTGGTTGATGAAGAAGCGGTGTTTTTAGTTGGAGCACCTTGCAAAGTGAATTTACTTCGGCGAGTTGTAACATGGCATTCAGAGGTAGGTTCGAAAGAAGATCCAATACCTTTTAGGACAATCTTGGGTCTCTGAGTAGAATTCTCAGACGCTTTGTCCTTGATGATAATAGTAGAGACGTAATTGTCCATCAATATGTGATTGATGGTTGAATCATAGTTGTAGGATGCTCTGGTATAGTTGGTTTGATCCTCTGTGGCTTTAGCTTTTCCCTTGTCATGCTTTGGGAATGGTTCCTTAAACATCTCATGTTCTTGATTAGATGAGTGCCCTTCAATCTCAATGTCACCCTTATCAATAAGATCTTGTATGATGTTCTTTAGTTGATGACAATTTCCTGTCTTATGACCCTTTCTCTTATGAAATTCACAATACTCATCATCATTCCACCAATTTGGTTTGACCTTTGGTTCATATGGCGGAAAATATGGAATAGTGATTACCTTGTTTGCCACTAGCTTTTTGAAAACTGACTCAAGTGGTTCTCCCAATGGAGTGTACTTCCTTCGTGATCTAGAAGTTGTTTGAGTATTCACTTGATTGTTTGTAGAACTTGATCCTGAAAAGATGACTTTGGGTCGCACTGTGTTGGCATCAACAACACCATCATTGACTGTGTTCTTGTTTTTATTCCAAAATCTTGGCTTGTCTTTTCCTTTAAAGTCATCTTTGTTTTCCTTGAATATCTTAATAATTCCTTGTTCAATTAGGACCTTCTCTGTTGCTAAGCCTTTTTCAATGACGTCCTTGAAGGTGGACAAACAAGCTTTCCTTAGATCATAGCCAATGTCTTTGTTAACGTTTTGGGTGAACATTTCTACCATTTGTTTTTGTGGAATTTCACAAGAGCATCTGCTGGCTAGATTTCTCCATCTTTGTAAAAATGATGCAAAAGACTCTCCCTCTTTTTGCTTGGTGTTGCACAAAGTAGTGACTGATATGTCTGTCTCTATGTTGTAGGAGAAATGTTGGATAAATGCCTTTGCTAGATCACCCCATGACTTAATACCATGTGGGAGTTGGGAGAACCATTCCATAGCTTGATCACCTAAGCTTTGTGGGAATAATCTCATTAAATATGTCTCTTCTGCTGCTACCTCAATGCAAGCTGTGAAAAACTGTCTTATGTGCGCCTTAGGATCCCCTTTTCCTCTATACTTATCAAATTTAGGCGTCACAAAGTGTGTAGGAAAAGGAGGCATTGGAATACTCTTGTCAAATGGATAAGGACATATGTCTCTCATTGTATATGTTGGCTTTGGTGTATTTATGTCCTCCATTTTCTTTTGTAATTCCCTGATTTGTTGCTCCAAATTGCTCTTAGGTGGAGATCGACTTCTTGGACCATACCCCATGCTTGAGGCACCAATTGGAGGAGGAGCATGTTGCATATATGGATGATATTGATCATACACATGTTCATATGGAGGAGGTCTATAGTGATGCTGCATATATGGAGCACTTGGTATAGATTCATGTTGAGGAACAAAATATCTATTTTGTGCATGTATACCATATTCTACAGGCATGTCATGTTCCATTGTGTTGCCCCCAAATCTGACATGAGGTTTCCTTGTGTCCAAATTTTGAGCATGCCTTTGAACATCTAATTGTTTTGGTGGTTGATCCTTAGCATTAGTATGTGATTGAGCATATCTATCTACATAAGACTTCCATAATGGTCTACGAAGGTGAGTATCATATGCTTGACCATGTGTATGTGGGATCTCTAGTTTTTGAAGCAAAGCTGATGGTGATTCAGGTACCATGTGTGGTCCTCTATTTCCTCCACTATTAAGTCTCCTTTGATCCATATTAGGGTGAGGTTGTTGCAAAGGTCGATTCTCCATTATTTGAGACATGTCAAAATCATGAGGTATCTTGGCTCCACTTTGTGCCATCATTTGTAAGAAGTATTGTCTATCCCTCCTCATTATTTCCTCAACCAATCGATTGAAATGGGGATTCATAATGGATTCTTCCACATCTGCTGAATGTACTGAAAAGTTGTCCACATTGTCATTTTGTGTAGCATTGTTGTTTATAGTGTCCATGTTCTCAACATTTGGAATGTTTCTATAGACATCCATGTCAGGTAATGTAGTATGATCAGAATTGAAAAAGATATCATTGTCATACTCATAAGAACTCATGTTTGCGGACTCTTGAGCCTCTTTAGTTTCTCTCCTAGATTTTTGAAGACGGGTTTCAACCATGAACTAGGTATTGACCAAGATGTGTGACACTAGATGAAAAATGAAAAGAGTATGGAAGACCAAGACTTGAATGGAATGTAAGTGAATCTGAAGTTTACTTGCAATGTCCAAAGTGTAAGACCAAGAATGTATGTAGTAGAGTAGGTGTGACTTCCAAAGAGAGGATAGTTTCTCTTGATGAGGTAAGTTGACCTTGACTCTAAGTAAAACCAAATGAGACCCAAAGGTAAGAAACCTTGATGAGGGACCACTTAGCAAAGTGTTGTTGTATGTAGTGTGTTGACAAAGTATGATGAGGACAAGCAAGTGACCTTTTGACTCAAGTTTAGACAAATGTAAATTTAATGCAAGATGTAAAGCAATGATGGACTTTGTGAGACCCAAGGATAGGTTGAATGCTAAATGAAACCCTAGAGAGATGACCTAGGAAGCTCAAGATTTCCGAAACTGACTGTGTTTGCTTGCTGGATTGTAATAGTTTTTCAATTCTGGACGCAGACGCGCCTGTATACTTCACAGATGTTGCTTCCCAACACAGACGCTACTATGTTTAACATAGACGCGCCTCTGCAATTTTTTGTCAAATGTAATGTTTGCTGTTGGTTCACAGACGTGATTCTGCCCTGCAAAGATGCGGCTAGACAACACAGACGCTATTATGCCCGACACAGACGCATTTCTGCAAATTTTGTGCAAATTTCCCAATCTGTGAAGTTGTTTTGTTGTGACCAAATCTGACTGTTTGACTATTTTTCGTGACAAGAGGACACAATGTTGTTGAGGACTCAATGTTTGCAAGTGTCTAGACTCCAAAATGACTCCAAGAAAGTGTATTGTTTGATGTAAAGTTGTTTTGCATACACTTGAAGACACAAAAGACACAATGTTTTGCTGTTTGGTCTTGAATGTTTTGAATGTTTAAAATAAGTCAAGCACAATTCTTATGGCTGGCCAAGACAATAGTTGTTGATCCCACATGGGGTTTTACCCCTGAGGCTATGCTATTCAGAGCGGATACTTAGATGCTTGACCTCACTGGCTCCACCCTCGGCACTCACTTCTCGGGTCAGCCAAGCATCAGTCCCCATGAAAACTCCCCATGGTGAACTTTGTATCTCTACTAAGAACCATATGTGTGTGGGCCGCTACCAGAGGTCCGACCTCCTGCCCCAACAACTAGAAGGATTTGGGCTTCTAAAACAAAAAGGTGCTAGTAAGGGCATCCGCTCGTGTGGCCATACATGCGGCACTTTCAGCTCTATAAATACAGAAGGCTCCCAGCCGGTAGGGGTTACGCCCTACAAATGATCAAATAAATTTGATCAAACGGGTTTATGGGGAGACATAGTGTCGGTATGAACTAATCATCACACGTTATTCATAGTTTTCACCATGAATACATTTGATTATAGTGGTTCGGATGAGGTGGGTTTTCCTCGCTACCACTTGGGTCGTTCTCTTCTCACTAGTAGTCCTAATGACCACACGGGAAGATAGGCCCTCTAAGGATTAAACAAAAAGAGCCTATTGCTCAAGACACAAAAGACAATGATTCAATTTTAGTGCACCAATGGAAGTGTTTGCTAGTCTATGAAAACAAGGCACACAATAAAAAATCCAAAACCCTCGCCAAGGATCTGCAACAAAGAGTTGTTAGTAGTTTGGATTTGTTTGAAATAATCACCCCTTCCTGCATGCACACAAGTTAGGTAAATTTTAAAACCCAAAAGACTTTGTGAAAATAGGGGCCTTCAACCAAATGATTTTGCTTCCAAGACAAGCTGCACCAATTTTGTTAGCTAGATCTGTAAATGTTAGTCCAAAAATAAACCAGATCTGAAACCCTAAATCCAATAATTCGAAAACTGAATCAATGAAAAATGCAAAAATTCCAAACAAGTGATACACAGACGCGATTACCCACTACACAGACGTGACTATGCGACACAGACGCGGTTCTGTGAGACATAGACGCAGATAAAAACCACAGACGCACTTTCCAGACACAGACGTGGATAAAAATGACGCAGACGTGTTTTCGTAACACAGACGCGCCTTACGGAAACCTGCAAAATAAATTTTGTCGAAAATATGGACGCGGTTCAAGATGTCACAGATGCTCCAGAAGGTCAAAAACGCGATCCGAAATTATGCAGACGCGAAAATGTCAAAAATGTTGTCGGAAATGCCAGATCTGCAACTTCAAACACAAAATCTACAACAAAAGGTTAAATGCAAAAAGGGACAAGAGTCCCATCGGGCGTGCCAAAATGTATATGGTGAAAATGGATAACAACAATAACAATATTGAAAGGCTAAATGAATCCAACCACAAAACCCTAACCTAACAACAACAAAGATCCACCATAACATATGAAGATTACCTAAGACAATGCAAATCAAATGAAATCACAAAGATTATACCATCACATGTCCAATAGGGTTTTGATCTCCATTCTTCCTATCTCCATTGATCTTGCTTGATGTATATTTGCTCTCAGATTTTATGTGCACAAGAGCTCAACAAAGAACGAAATGTGGTTGCAAGTAGGATCGTAGTGTAGTCGAGTCCTCCAAATTGTCGATTAGGGTTTGATAATGAAGAAGGCATCTCCTTAAATAGAAGACACAATAAAAAATGGAGGGATAAGATTAAGAGGTGTAAAAGGAGGTCGGCTAGGATTAGAGGGTAGGTAAAAGAAATACCAAAATAATGAAAGGGGTAGGTAGTGTATGAATTAAGAGATGAATGACATGTGTCATAGGTAGAAAAGGTTAATGAATTAATTAAATAAATAAAGATTTATTTAATTAATAGAAGAGGTGGGATAATTAAATAAATAAGAATATTTATTTAATTTAGGAAAAGGATAATTTAAATAAATAAATGTGTTTATTTAAACGAGAAATAAGGCTAGAAGAGGATAAATGAATTAATTAAATAAATAAAGATTTATTTAATTAATAGAAGAATTAAGCTTAGATAATTAAATAAATAAAATATTTATTTAATTAGACATGACAATTTTAGGTGTCTACAGGAGGTATTCCATCCATTTCATATGTCTATTGCTAAGCTTCTCTTGAGTGTTAATATAAATCAAAGCTTGGTTGTCTGTGAACACCACAAATTCCTTTGGGAGTAGGTAATGCCTCCATTTTTTAAGAGACTGCACTAATTCATACAGCTCTAGGTCATAGGCTGAGTACTTCTTTGCTTCATTGAGCTTCTCACTGAAAAATGCCACAGGTCTTCCCTCTTGACTCAATACACCCCCTACTGCAATTCCACTTGCATCACACTCCAATGTGAATAGCTTATCAAACGTAGGTAGGAGAAGGATAGGTTTTGTAGCTACTTATTTCTTCAATAATTGAAATGCTTTGATAGCCTGCTCAGTCCATTTAAACTTAGTTTTAAGGCCTCCTTTTATGATGCCAAGGATTGGTGCACATATGCCAGTGAAGTTCCTCACAAACTTTCTATAGAATTGGGCTAAACCATGGAAACTCCTAACTTTAGTCCCTGTTGTAGGTGCAGGCCAATTCAAGATTGCCTCCACTTTGCTTGGATCCATCTTCAAGGTTCCCTTAGACACCACAAATCCTAAGTAGACCAACTCTTGCTTCAAGAAGTCACAGTTCTCTAGGTTGATTGATAACTTCTCCTCATGCAACCTCTCTAAGACTAACCTCAAATTCTCAAGGTGCTCCTCTTTGGTTCTGCTATAGATGAGAATGTCATCTAGGTACACCACCACAAACCTGCCTGTGAAATCCTTTAACACTTCATTCATCAACCTCATAAAGGTGCTTGGAGCATTGGTGAGTCCAAATGGCATCACAAGCCATTCATACAATCCTTCTGTGGTCTTGAAAGCAGTCTTCCACTCATCACCCTCCTTGATTCTAATTTGGTGATAACCACTTTTAAGGTCCAACTTGGTAAAATACATAGCACCTCCTAAACAGTCCATCAAATCCTCTATTCTAGGAATAGGAAACCTATACCTTATGGTGATCCTATTGATTGCCCTTGAATCAGTGCAAACTCTCCACTTGCCTCCCTTCTTTGATGCTAGCACTACTGGGACTGCACATTGGCTGATGCTCTTCTTAATCAGTCCTTGTTCCAATAACTCCTACACTTGCCTTGCTACCTCCTTGTTTTGATCAGGTGTGAGCTTGTATGCAACTTTTTTAGGTAGGGATGCACCAAGAAAAAATTCTATTTGATGGCTTATAAACATTCTTGGTGGGAGTGTTGCAGGTGCTCCATCACTCACTATGTCCTTATACTCTTGCAACATTTGCTTCACCTCCTTAGGTACTTCTACCTGCAACTTGTCTTCTTCCTCCTTTGGTTTCACAAAGATGGCACACTTCACTATCTCCTCCTCATGTAGCAAGTTTAAGAAATATTTACTAGTAGCCAATAAGACACTAGGTGTTCTTGAAGTGCCCTCCTCAGTCTCTGTCAAAGACTGAATCTTAAAGGTCTTACTGTCCTTTTTAAAGGAAATGGAGTTTTCCTCTCCATCATAGATCATCTTTATATCAAATTACCAGGGTCTTCCTAGCAGCAGATGACAAGCATCCATAGGCAACATATCACAAAGGATCTTATCCTTATATCCTCCAATAGCAAACTCTACCCAAGTCTGTTCATTGACAAGCACACTTTGTCCTTTGTTCAACCAAGTCACCTTGTAAGGGCTAGTGTGGGGTATTCTTGTGAGTTTCAACTTCCTAACTACCTCTTCTGATATGATGTTGTCAGTTGAGCCTGAATCAACTATCACCTTGCACACTTTACCAAGAAGTTTGCATCTCACCCTAAACAATGCTCTCGTATGTTTGGGTTCCTCCTTAACCGACTGTCTGATCAAAATCCTATTGAACATCATATTCTCACCAATTTTTGAGTCAATCTGGTCCACATCCAATGTTTTGTTGCTTGATGAGTCTTCATGAGCATAAGCAACCCTCTTTCCACTGTTTGATGAGGTAGGCTTGTCAGGGCATCTATAGGCTGGGTGTCCCAATTGTCCACAGTTGTAACATTTCATAGTTGCAAAGTAGGAGTTACCCCTGCCGGTACCTCTACCCCTACTTGGACCACCTTGTGCACCTCTTCCTCTAGAATGGCCCCCTCTGAGATTGGTTTCACTACCATGTTCAGTCAACTTGGCTTCTCCTTGGTTCCTCTACTCATTTGCCTTGCTTTGGTAACCACCTCGGTGATTCATTTGTTCTCTACCTCTGCCTCTACCCCTGTTATTGGAGTCTCCTTTCCTTTTGTTCCTATCTTCCACCTTGATAGCAAGCTGATGACATTTTTGAACAGTAGTAGGAGTCCATAGGCTTATCTCCTCTTGAATGTTCCACTTTAGGCCACTTAGATACCTAGCCACCTTAATAGATTCATCTTCTTGGACTTTGGATCTAAGAAAAAGTTTTTGAAATTCTTCAGTGTAGGAGGTCACATCAAGGTATTTTTGCTTCAATCCCTGTCTCTTCTTATGAAGTTGGACTTTATAATTCTCTGGCAAGTAGTTCTCTTTGATCTTACCCACCATAGCCTTCCAATTGGAAATAGGTAGCTTTCCCATGCTGATCCTCTCTTCTTGTAGGTACTTCCACCATGTTAAAGTTGCTCCCCTTAATCTTTATTTGGCAACTTTAACCTTTTGAGCCTCTGTCACTCCCTCACACTCAAAGTGGTTTTCCATACCCTCTATCCATTCCATGATAGTATCAATGTCCACAATTCCACTGAAATGTGGCAATCCTCAAAAGCTTTGGTGTTCAAAGCCTTAATAGCCTTTACAAATAGTTCTTCATTGAACAAGGGATTTGGTTCAAGTATAATATCATCTATGTCTATAGTTTTCTTGCCTTTATCCTTGGTGTCTTCTCCCCAAGGTCCTTGTGTCCTCTGATCCACCACTTCCTATAGCTTATCCCTTATCTTGCTCATAGCTTCTTCAAGTAGTCTATTCTTCTCCTTCTGTTCTTCTACCTCCCTAGCCAGCTCTGCATTAGTGACCATTGTTCTTTCCCCTACTGATTCACTAGAATACAGAGACATACACGGTCCACCAAACCTTTAACTGCTCTGATACCAATCTGATGGGATGGGGTTTGGGATAGACTAGCCTAGTCTATGCTCTTGGATCCTTCCCTTGGATCACCTGGTGTTCTCTTCACGCCCTAGGGTCTCTAGGACTTCCCTTGCTTGAGGAATCCACTGAGCTTGCCCAATCCACCCACCAATGAGTTGCAATGCTGCTCCTAAGGTCTCACCTACTCATGAGACTCAAAACCCCTTACTATGGCTAATAAGGGCTTGGCTTGTCCTACTGCTTCCTATGTCCTAGCAAGGTTAGGAAAGGTCTTAAACCATGTTTCACATCCATCCATGTGCCCCCAAGAAGTTGCAACCTTCATCCCTCCTACCGATTCCACCATTTTGCTCATTTCCTACAAAATAGGACTACAAGGAAGAACCCCTATTAGGCCTCCAATTCGGACTTTTAGGGCTCTCTCTTGAAAATGATGTACAAACTACCCAAACTCCAAAAATGGACTACCATTAATTTGGCAAGGGCTCAAGGATTTCTCTGGTTTTGGGCCTCCAAGTGGTCGTACAGTGCCTTGGGCGAATTTTGGGGTTTCTAAGGGGTTTGTGAGGGTTTTTATGGTTTGCCTGGGTCATAGTGTATGTTTTGTGTTTTAGCCACCTTGTCTGGATTGGTGGAGGCTCCTTCTTCACACTAGTGGTGCTTCACACACTCCTCTACACCTCCTCCAAAGGGTGCACTCTCCTCTGACCAACCTTGCTCTCTCAGACCTCTGCACCAACAACCATTCCTAACCAGGCACTGTCCAGTCTCTCCTAGGAGTGGCTAATGGTTGGCTTCCCTATATCTTCAAAGGCCCTGCTTGCATTGGATTATAGTACAAGGTCTTCACTTTCATTCCCCATGGTTTCATGGTGGCTCCACGATGGAGAATGGAATGCTAACCCATTAGTACAAAACTATCCCAAAACTGGGCAGTGACAGCATATTTTACAAACTATTTACAAAGGACTTAAACCTGCACCACACACACTATCTAATTGCCCAAAAATGAAAGATCAAACACTACACAAAGCTTTCCACATAGTTTAGTCTTCAGATCAAAGCATTAACTTGCTCGGTTGCTTCATTCAAACTGACTGGTAACCAACAAAACAGTCGCAATCAAGCTTTCCTTACTTGGGCCGTACAACAATGATTAACCCCCCATATTTTAGGGTTTGAAACATCTTATACTACCCATACCTTAGTCGATGTGCCAAGATTAGGGCTCTCCATTCTCAATAAGGGTCTTTAAACTTTTGGGTGGAAAAGTTGCTTGACAACTTTTAAAAGTTGTCATGCAACTTTTGCATCTTTTGAGCAACTTTGCCATTGTTGCTTTTCATGACTCCTAGGCCTATTTTGGGCTATCCTAAGGACAATGACATGCCAATAAGGCCTAACACACATCCAAGGCACACTCAACCTCTCCTGTACAAGAAATCACAACAAAAACACTAAGGACCTAAAACTAGGACCTAGTCAAGAACAAATGAGCTCATGGCTCTTATTACATATACAATGGCTTCAAAAGAAGCATAACACCAACAAAACAAAGAAGGAGGAAGATCTTGGAAGGGTGCTCCTACACCAATAAGTTTGCCATTCCAGGCCTTCTTGTAACATTATGAGCCCTATACAAGCACTACACCTATGCACGAGGTACATTATCTTAATTAATATTTATTATACCCACCCCCTAATCAATTATTAGGTTATTACTTCTTAACTGACTTTCAACGGGTTATCCTGTCATCCACTTTGGGCATGGCCCCCGCTTGAAAGCCACTCTCTCTCATAGGACACTAACAGGAAAGGTCTCTCTACGAGAATTCTATGGCGAAACAGACAACCATAACTAATCCTGACAAACCACAGGTGAAGGATACACAATCACTAACCCAAGATTGACCATTTGGATAAAACACACAATGGCTCACATCAATAAGTTTATACAACAACACCTGACCAAGGAGATATAATAACATTGGACACAATGACAACTCAACCAAAATTGCAATGAAATTAAGCTTGACTTCAAACACCATTTACACAAGATCCTAATATAGGCAATCTTTTCTTACAACAGCCAAAAGCATAAATAACTTACAAATAAAGAATTTACAACTACTTTAATACAAAGAAATCAGTCTTGTCATTTGTCCAATAAAGTTAAATAAATTCACATATGAATTAATCTCCTAATGTGTTTACAAGCATGAATATAAAATCTAAAAATTACAAGCTTTTCTGAAAACACCCACACTCTAAATTAATTATATATATCTAATATAATTATAAATATATATACATCGTATACATATAATATACTTATAATTATATTAAAAATATATATGTCAACTCATGAATTAATTTACATAGTATTAAAAATAATACTAAATAACTTATACCCATAATAAAATAAATTTATATATGAATATATATATATACACACACATACATATATATATACATACATATATATTTATATATATGTGTGTGTGTGTGTGTGTGTATACATATATCATATAAGTATACAATTTAATTTTTTTAAAAATCTAATTTAATACCCTACACCGAAACCGAAATACTACATCTCAGTCTGCACGCAAAAATCCTTGGGAAAGAAAATTTTAGTTACCACTTGCCACATATAGTAGTACATGCTGTCATAGGTAGCACATGCTACTGCAGGTAGCAGGTGCTGCCGTAGGTAGCAGTTGCTACCGCCGGTAGCATGCTATCATCAGTAGTACTGCTACCGCACGGTAGCCGTACTACCGTCGGTAGTGCTACCGAGGGTTAGTTTTTATTATTTTATTTTTTTATATATTTTTAAAATTAATTTCCTTTGCTCAATACAACAATAAAATAAATTTCCAATATCAATGAAACTCTCTCTCACAAAATTTTATTTAATATATTTTTTTTTCTAAAATTTAAGTAAATTATTTTTCCAAGACTTAAATAACCCAATAAATTTAATTAATAATTAAATTTATTTTCTAAAGTATATAAACCATTTCACAGAGATCCGATTATTAAACAAAAACTGCCATAGTCAAATCTCAGAACGAAATCAACAAGAGAGGATGATTTCTCTGGTAAATTCCATTCCTCCCAAATCTTGAAATTTTCATGCATAATAAAAATCTTGGCAATATTTGCCATAATAATTCTCCCAATTTTCTCAAAAACTTAATCCATAACACTCAGGAAATAATTTCTTTTCATAAACTAGAACTTAACATCAAGAATGGACATTAACCAAGAATAAGAAATAATCAGACATGATTTCAAATTTGACAAACACCTTAATACAAACATCATTCAGAGAGATGAAAGAAATAGAAATTTTTTCTTAAAAACAACAATCAAAAGAAGCCACCCAACCTGGCATAGCTTTCCTGGAATAAATTTCTAAAAGGGCCTTAATCCTTCAACAAGTTTCCAAATAAAATTTCTCTTCACCTAAATTCCCTGACCTGTTTCTTGTGTCCCCTAAAATAATGACCTATTCCTCTTTTTAAACTAAAATTCTAGGTTGAATATCTTTCTCCAAAAAAAACCTAAATTTAGAATAAAAGAAATTTTATTTTCTTCTCTAATATTCTAATCAAGGATAAGTTAACATGCAATAATTAACAAATTATTTTTCTTTCTTTTCTTTTCTCATGCAACTCTAATTAATTTTCTAAATAAGAAATTAAAACAATGCTATAATTTTAATGAATTCTCCTATTCATTTATTTATTCTTTTATTTATTTAAAATTCTAGGAAACAATAAATGCAATTAATCTAATTTATTTTTCCACTAAAATTTAAATAAAATATATTTCTAATATCATGCAGCTTGCAACTTAATTTAATAACTTCTTTTAATTAATTAAAATTATAATCTCAATGCATACAAAATTCACCTATGAGATAACTCCATAAACTTACTTTAATTAATCAAATCCACTAAATCACACAAACTGAATAAACCTCAAGCAAATACTCATAAAAAGATCAAACGACAAAATACGAAGGCCGAACTAAGTGACAGGACGACCAATTGACGACACTCACATGAGTGTAAATGAGTAAAATAGGGTCAACTACTATCTCCTCCAATTCCATCAGAAAATATAAGGCACACTCAGACCTATGAAGCTAGTTGGAGACGATACCCCGTACCTACCCGGTACTTGTACCTGCAATATCGCGCATCACCGAACCACACATGCATATATACAATATAGAAAACATGACATACACACCGATGAAGGAGAATCGCGACGTTTCCTATCTCACCGAAATGAGTGAAGGAAAATCGTTCCCTTGCATCCAATACACTCACAGACACACAACATATAATTACACAATGCATAGATAAAGTAAAATGTCAGTACATAGCAATAATCCATAAAATGCCATAAATTTCAGGTACTGAAATATTGTAAATAAATTACTCATCTCATATTTAGATAAAGCATGAAATAATATCATAAAAATCTGAATAACACATCATGGTAATGTATCCACTAAAAACAAACAATAATAAAATATGAGTCTAATGAGTTCAAATGAGTAGGGGTACTACACCACAACTACCATGTCCAAAATACGTTCTTTTGTTTGTTCAAGGTGTGAACAAAACACCTACCAAATACTCAACTCACACAACAATTTGTGTGACCGGATCCATATCGGTTTAGTATCTTTCAGTACTGGTATGATGAAAACACTCTACCCTTGTGTGAATCGGTTTAGTATCTTCCGGTATCGGTGGGATGAAAACCTATTGGATTTTGTCTATTGGTGGTCCAACCAACACAAAACACCCATAAGATCTAGCTATCAGATGTTTTAGGGAATACTTGCCTCCCAACTGTCCTATTGTCTAGTAGCCCTACCAGTTGATTTCTCCAAACACAACTTAACAAAATTACAAAGGACAAGAAAAAATAAAGGTAGATTCATATACCCTTTATCTAGATACACACTTCCCCAAAGTATTATACTCTAACCACAAGTCGAAAGGTCTGTACCCTTACTGTCCTTCCAAACCTAATTAAACCAATTAGGCCTAATTTACAAAGCAAGTACCCCTTGTATTAGTCCCATGACTAAACCAACACTTCTTCAAGGTGGGGTAAAGTGTCAAAACACCAAATCTAAGGTTTAAAGACTTGATCACATCTTCTTTATCTTCTGCAAGTAATTTCTACTTCAACAGTTCATGCAGTCACACAGAGATGCCTGCCTAGGGTCAATTCCATCTCTTCAGGATTGGAACATCCCTGCAAACCAACACCAAAATATTATGATACAATGGACCTTCTAACATTTTCCCACAAGTTTTTTGGTCCTCTGGTGAAAATGTCAGATTAAGGGCATCTTTATAGTGAAACCCTAGGTGTCGGCAGGGTTTGTGACTAGTCTGGTTAGATTTAGATGGATCCCTACAACCTGATTGTTAAAAAACCTCAAACTTGATTCAAATGAAAGGTAAGAGACTTACCTAACTCATCCAATTAGTTTTAGACATCCACCAATCTGTATTGACCAGAAATGAACAACAAAAACATAAAATTTCAGAAAGCTCCAAGTATATTGTATTGCTCTAAAATCCAAAACACCATTAAATTTCATCAACTTCAATAAATACACCAACATCAACCTAGAATCAATCCAAGTGGGCACAATATATCCTCCCTAATGGTTTCCAACCACTTCTCAAACTTTGGAACTGTTGGAGCATTAGTGATCCCTTTTTACAACATTTTGCCATGACAACAAAAGTTGTCAACTTGCACTTTTCAAATTTGGCGACTCCAAGGTGTATTCAACCTATTTCAAGGATTGGTTTGATGTTTCTAAGACCAATATTTATTTTCCAGACTCGCGCCTAGACTCCTATTGACCCATATGGTCATTTATCCATGGTGGCTTATAAAATGCAACCATAACAATGCCTTACATCAATTGGGTCTTATTGACTCACAAAACTATCAACCTATTACATATGATCATCTTCACCTCATGGGTGATATTAGACTCTTTTAGACTTCGTTTGTGTCTTCATTTATGTATTTGGGTGCTCCTACACCATACTCCCTGGGTCATTGAATCTCAAGTCCACTTGAGATGAGTTCTTGCAATGAAGTCACATGTATCTTCATCTGTCTCAGGGAGTCCTTGCCACTTGACAAGGTATTGTTTGTAGACATTATTCCTAATTTTCTTCACAATCTTGGTGTCCAATATCCTTTCAATTTTGAGTGACCCTTGACTTGGAAAGTCTTTCAATATGTCTACAACATCCTCCACTGGAAATATACCATCTTACTGCATTGTACCTTTGAATGACGTCAGATCTGCAACATCAAAGATTGGGGATATACCTATATCTGAAGGTAATTGGATTTCATATGCATTGTTCCCAAACTTCTTGAGTATTGGACAAGGTCCAACCTTTCTCATCATGATATTTATGTGTTTCCCTTTTGGCAATCTCTCATTTTTTTAGATTTGCCCATACCATGTCTCCAACTTGGAACTGCACATCTCTCTTTCTTCTATTAGCCTGCTCCTTGTACTTCTCTGTACTTATCTGCAATTGCATCCTGACTTGGTCATGAATCTCCTTTATCCCTTTAGCAAATTCTTCTCTACAAGCACTGATATGTTCAGTTGAGGGTAGCTTTCTGAATTCGAGTACACCTCTTGGATTCAGTCCATAGACAATTTGGAAAGGGCTCCTTCGAGTACTCCTATTGACAGAATCATTATAGGCATACTCTGCTTGGGAGATGATGGAATCCCACTTTTCACCATGCTACTTGGTGAGGCACCTTAACAAATTTCCAAGTGACCTATTGACCACTTCTCTTTGGCCTTCCATTTGGGGATGATAAGCTGAACTAAAAGCCAAGTTTGTGCCTAACTTACTGCATAAAGTCCTCCAAAAATGTTGTACAAATTTCCCATCTCTGTCCAACACAATGTTAAAGGATAAACCATGTATTCTTGTAGCTTCATTAAAGAAAAGGTTTGGAACATATGTAGCATCACTTGTGCTCTTGCATGGCAAAAATGTGGCATCTTGCTAAACCTGTCAACAACCACAAAAACATTGTCAAAACCTTTTTGAGTTCTTGGCAAACCCATCACAAAATCCATGCTCACACTTTCCCAAGGTCTTGAAGGAATGGGCAATGGCTGGTATAGTCATGCATTTTTTTTTGTCCCTTTGGCCTTTTGACACACCACACATGAATCTATAAATTTTCTGACATCTGTCTGCAATTTAGGCTAGTGATAAAATCTTCTCACCAACTCAAGAGTTTTGTATAATCCAAAGTGTCCCCCATACAACCTGATGCAGAGCCAGGCAACAACTAGGTGAAAACCTTCTCTCACCCACAAATACTATGTCCAAAACAATTTATTTTACTTTTTCAAGGTGTGAACAAAACACCTACCAAATGCTCAACTCACACAACAATTTGTGTGGCCGGATCCATACTGGTTTAGTCTCTTCTGGTACCAGCATGATGAAAACACTCTACCCTTGCATGAACTGGTTTAGTGTCTTCTAGTACCAGTGGGATGGAAACCTATTGGATTTTGGCTATTGGTGGTCCAACCAACACAAAACACCCATAATATCTGGCAATCAAATGTGTTAGGGATTACTTGTCTCACAACTATCCTATTGTCTAGTAGCTCTGTCGGTAGCCTAGTAGTCCTACCAGTTGAGTTTTCAAAACACAACTTAACAACGCTCCAAAGGACTAGACAAACTAAAGGTAGATTCAGATACCATTTACCTAGTAACATAATTCCTGAAAGGCTTAGGCTCTAACCACAAGTTGAAAGGTTTGTACCCTTACCGTCCTTCCAGACCTAATTAAGCCAATTAGGCCTAATTTACAAAGCAAGTACCCCTTGTATTAGTCCCCCAACTAAACCAAAAAAATCTACACATTGGGGTAAGGTGTCAAAAAACCAAATCCAAGGTTTTGAGACTTTATCCCATCTTCTTTATCTTCTGCAAGTGATTTCCACTTCTAAAGTTTAGGTGGTCACATAGAGATGCCCTCCCTGCAAACCAACACCAAAATCTTATGATACAATGGCCCTTCTAACATTTTCCCCATAGGTTGCTTGGTCCTCCGGTGAAAATGTCAGATTAAGGGCATCTTTACAGTGAAACCCTAGGTGTCGGTAGGGTTTGTGACCAGTCTAGTTAGAATTGGATGGATCCCTACAACCCGATTGTTACAAAAATTCAAAATGGATTCAAATAAAAGGTAAGAGACTTCCCTAATTCATTCAATCAATTTCAGACATCCACCAATCTGTATTGATCAGAAATGAACAACAAAAACATAGAATTTCAAAAAACTCCTAGTATATGGTATTGCTCCAAACTCCAAAACGTCATCAAATTCATCAACTTCAACAACTACATTGACAAAAACATGGAATCAATCCAAGTGGGCACAATATAGCCTCCCTAATGGTTTCCAACCACTTTTCAAACTTTGGAACCGTTGGAGGATTAGTTATCCCATTTTACAATATTTTGCAATGACAACAAAAATTGTCAACTTTCACTTTTCAAACTTGGCGAATCCAAGGTGTATTCGACCTATTCCAAGGATTGGTCTGATGTTTCTAAGACCAATATTTATTTTCCTGACTCATTCCTGGACTCCTACTGACCCACATGGTCATTTATCCATGGTGGCTTATAAAATGCAACCATGACAATGCCTTACATCAATTGGGTCTTATTGACTCACAAAACTATCAACCTATTACAAATGATCCTTCTCACCTCATGGGTGATATTAGGCTCTTTTAGACTTCATTTATGTCCTCCTTTGTGTCTTTGGGTGGTCTTGCACCATACTCCCTAGGTGATTGAATCTCAAGTCCACTTGAGCTGAGTTCCGACAATGTAGTCCCATGTTTCTTCATCCGGTCTTCATCCATCCATACTGCATCTACCTCAAGGAGTCCTTTCCACTTGACAAGGTATTTTTTGTAGACCTTATTCCTATTTTTCTTCACAATCTTGGTGTCTAATATCCTTTCAAGTTTGGGTGGCCCTTGACTTGGAAATTCTTTCAGTATGTCTGCAACATCCTCTTCCAGAAATGTACCATCTTCTTACATTGTACCTTTGAATGGTGTCAGATCTGCAACATTAAAGATTGGGGATTATACTTATATTTGAAGGTAATTGGATTTCATATGCATTGTTTCGAAACTTCTTTAGTATTGGATAAGGTCCAACCTTTCTCATCATGAGATTTGTGTGTTTCCCTTTTGGAAATCTCTCCTTTTTCAGATTGGCCCATACCATGTCTCCAACTTGAAACTGCACATCTCTCTTTCTTTTTTCAGCCTACTCCTTGTACTTCTTTGTACTTCTCTGCAATTGCATCCTAGCTTGGTCATGAATCTCCTTTATCCCTTCAAAAAATTCTTCTCCACAAGAACTGATATGTTTAGTTGAGGGTAGATTTCTCAATTCGAGTACACCTCTTGGTTTCAGTCCATAGACAATATGGAAAGGGATCCTTCTGGTACTCCTATTGACAAAATTATTATAGGCAAATTCTTCTTGGAAGATGATGGAATCCTGCTTTTCACCATGCTTCTTGGTGAGGCAACTTAACAAATTTTTGAGTGACCTATTGACCACTTCTGTTTGGCCATTTGTTTGGGGATGATAAGTTGAACTAAAAGACAAGTTTGTGCCTAACTTCCTCCATAAAGTCCTCCAAACATTTCCTATAAATTTCACATCTCTGTCTAACAAAATGTTCAAGGGTAAACCATGTATTCTCACAACTTCATTAAAGACAAGGTTTGCAACATATGTAGCATCACTTGTGCTCTTGCATGGCAAAAAATGTGTCATCTTGCTAAACCTGTCAACAACCACAAAAAAACTATCAAAACCTTTTTGAGTTCTTGGTAAACCCATCACAAAATCCATGCTCACACTTTCTCAAGGTCTTGGAGGAATGGGCAATGGCTAGTATAGTACTGCTTTTTTTGTTCTCCCTTTGGCATTTTGACACACCATACACGAATCCACAAATTTTCTGGCATTTGTCTGCAATTTAGGCCAGTGGTAAAATCTTCTCATCAACTCAAGAGTTTTGTCTAGTCCAAAGTGTCCCCCCGTACAACCACTATGCTTCTCCTTAATTATGTTATCCCTCATTGAACATTTAGGAATGCATAACTGGCATCCTTTGAAAAGAAGACCATCTTGAACCAAATCATCAAAATACTCTAAATGATATTGGCTACCAAACTCAGTGCATACCTTGTAAATGTCTTTGAAATCTTCATCTACAGCATACATACCTTTGAGGGAATCAACTTCTACACTCTCCAACTGTATTTCTGAAACTGTTAGTGCCCTCCTACTAAGAGCATCTACAAATTTGTTTGAGACACCTTTCTTCTATTTGATTGTAAAGGTGTAGGCCTGAATGGAATCAACCCACTTCATATGCTTATGGCTCAATTTCTCCTGACTATTTAGGAAACTTAGTGCCTGATTATCTGTATACACAACAAACTCTTTGGGAAGCAAATAATGCCTCCACTTCTTTAGTGTGTGAACTAATGCATACATCTCCAAATCATAGGAAGAATATTTGTTTTTAGCATCATTCAGTTTTTCACTAAAAAATGCAATTGGCCTACCTTCCTGACTAAGTACTACACCTACTGCCAAAAGACTTGCATAACATTCAATCTAAAATATTTTTTCAAATTCGGTAAGGTAAGAACTGGTTGTTGTGATACCTTTTTCTTCAACATTTCAAATGCTTTATCTGCATCCTTGGTCCATGCAAATTTGCACTTCTGATGGTCTCTAACATGGGAGCATAAATATGGCTAAAATTTGTGGTAAACTTCCTATAAAAGGTAGCTAGGCCATGAAAACTCCTTACATCACCAATTGTTCTAGGAGTTGGCCATGTGAGCATGGCATTCATTTTATTAGCATCCATTTTCAAATTTCCTCTAGAAATCACAAATCCAAGGTAAGTCAGTTCTTCCTAAAAAAACATACACTTTTCCATGTTTATCATTAGTTTTTCTTCATTCAACCTTTTCAAGACCATATCCAAATGTTTTAGGTGCTCCTCCTATGTCTTGCTAAACACTGGGATGTCATATAGATACACTATGACAAAATTACCAGTGAACTCCTTTAACACCTCATTCATGAGTCTTATGAAAGTGCTAGGGGCATTTGACAACCCAAATGGCATCAGCATCCATTCATACAATCCTTTGTTTGTTTTAAAATCAGTTTTCCATTCATCGCCAGCTCTAATCCTTATTTGGTGATAACCACTTTTTAAAGCAATCTTGGAATAATACCTTGCACCTCCTAAAAAATCAAGCAAATCTTCTATTCTAGGCATAGGGAATCTATACCTGATGGTTATCTTGTTAATGGCCCGGGAATCAGTGCATAATCTCCATGTTCCCTCCTTCTTTGGTGCTAAGACAACTGGGACTGCACAAGTGCTCAAGCTCTTCCCTATCAAACCTTTATCAAGTAACTCTTGGATCTGCCTTGCAATTTCCTCATTTTGTAGGTTGGCTTGTTTGGTAAGGTGGTACCAGAAATGAAATCAATGCAATGGCCTATCTCCCTTATTGGTGGTAGGGTTCTTGGCAACTCTTCTGCAACTATGTCCTTGCATTTGCTCAACATTTCCTCCACCTCCTCAGGAACTGTCACCCTTTTCTTTTTTACTTTGCCATCTGAAATGGGCTCTTCTTCTTGCCTTGGTACTGACATCACTGCAAAACAAGGTGTTCCCTCTTCCTTGATTTCCTTGAGGAACTCTTTTGTTTCCATGATCATGATCTTGGCCTCCTTCTCCTTCTTATCCTTACTATTATCCGGCAGGGGTATCAATTCATTCACCTTTTCATCTTTGGTGATGGAGTAGGTGTTCTTGTGTCCATCATGATGGGCCTTGAGGTCATATTGCCATGGTCTCCCAAAAATAAGATGACAAGCATCCATCTCAACAATATCAAACATAATTTTGTCTTTGTATGCTCCTATCTGAAATTCAACCCATGATTTCTCTTCTACCAAGGTATGTTTTCCTTTAGCAAGCCAAGAAACTTTATATGGAAATAGATGAGGAATTCTTCTCAATTCTAGTTTCTCTACCATTTCTAAGGATACTAAATTTTTAATTGAACTTAAATCTATTATGACCTTACATGCCTTTCCTCCTGCTTTGCATGTGGTCTAGAAGAGTGTCTTCACTTGTGGAGGTTCGGTATTGCTTGCTACCTTAAAAAATGTTCCCCTCATCATCAAGGCTTCTCCTCTCTTTGGAAGTGTGAAGGAATCAGGGGAATTGACACTCTAACATTCACTGTCTTGAACCAAATGTGTCCTCCTCTCTCCTTGGGAGCTTGATCCAGTCTTCTCAATGCACTTAGCGGCAATATGACCTACTTGATTGCAGTTGTAGCATCTAAAAGGCCCTAATCTTATTCCACCAAATATACCTCTATGGTTGGGTCTTCTTCCTCAGAAACCCCCTCTTGTGTTACCATCTCCATGCTGACTTTCTTGATTAGCCTCTCCTTGTGGCCTAGTACTATGTCCTCTACCATTCATTGGGCCTCTGCCTCTGATGTTTATGCCCCCTCTACCTCTATTATTATGATTGTTCTTTCTCTTTAGCTTCTCCTCTGCTCTTAGTGCTAGTTGAAAGCACTTGTTCAGTATCTCTGGTGCTAGTATGTTGATCTCATCTTGGATACTATATTTAAATCCACTAAGATATCTTTCCACTTTCTCCAGTTCCTCCTCATGGTGTTTGGTCCTTAGACTCAACCTATGGAACTCCTTGGTATATGTACCCTCTCACCTTGGAGGTAATTCCACCAAGTGAGAACTTCTCCTTTCATCTTGGACTTAGCAAAGATAACCTTCTTATTCTCAGGGGTCTCTTTGCATTCAAAATGGTTGTTAAATGCCTCAATCCAATCCATCACTTCTTCTGCATTTATTTTCCCACTAAACATAGGGATGTCATCTTTACCCAATGAGGAATCTCTTCCAATGGACTTTAGGACCTCAAACAATGCTCTTTGATCTATAGGTAACTCAGCTTCCTGCATTGGGGTCTCTTCTTTCCCCCCATGTTCTTCTTCTTCATTAGAGTCACATTCAGCTGTTGGCATTATAACAAACAAGGAGAGATTGTTGGCATTTCATTAAGGATATTGAGAAGGTTGTTGATGATTATGGATATAACTGATTAAGGATGTTTACTATCTTAATATTATTATTTTGTCATTGATGTCAAGAAATTGATTTTCTAATTCAGTATGATTTGATGAGTATAAAGATGTTGGTAAAAGACACAGAAAGATTGTGATGAATAAGGGGAGAAATAAGTTAATCAATGGGAAACTATTACCGAGTTAGACAATGATGAGATCATGATGTTTAGATTGTTTTGATATCCTACATATGTTGTTGATTGTAAGGTTAATACTATACTATGTTACCGAGCAAGGAACCTAGTCGATAAACCCTAAGGAACCTAGTCGGTAAACCCTAAGGTTATCACTATTGGTTAATGAAGGCGGAATGTGTACCGAGTGAAGTTTAGTATTTACCGAGTTGCAACCGAGCTGTAACAGAATGCATTAAATGATTAAAAGCATTATTTAATGAAGGAAGTTGATGAGTTGGAATTGATTAAATGATTGGTATGTCGTGCATGAAGTTTGTTAAAGAATCTATGGTAATGGAAGATTGACAGAAAGATCTATAACTCAAATTGAACCGCAATACATTAGCACAAGTTCCAAGAAATGTATGCAAGTTCCAAGGCAAGGTAAAACATTTTTAGATCGAAGGATACATTAAACCTGGTCAAGTTTTAAGATCTGATGGCTATGATTGATCATGGGATATGTGATCAAGGAGATTAAGCGGTTAGTGAATTG
The DNA here is from genome assembly GCF_030272615.1 of Cryptomeria japonica. NCBI lineage: Eukaryota > Viridiplantae > Streptophyta > Pinopsida > Cupressales > Cupressaceae > Cryptomeria > Cryptomeria japonica. The sequence goes on along the minus strand of NC_081405.1, from coordinate 132,942,988 downwards.
TTTATAAATAAGGAACTGTCGATAAACAATGTATGCGGGCAAGTGTAAGCACAGGGATGCTACATAGTGATTACCGGGCATAGAAGCTTGAAGACCTGTTTGATTAATAGAGTATAGAGCCCAACAGAGGGATAAGATAAGTCCTATGACTATATTGTATTGAGCAAATAAGAATCTGCTTTAGCATTTTAGATGCAAAGTTGCAGATATATTTTTATTACTGTTATTTTGTGAAATGACAGAAAATATCTTAACCGAGTGGACTTAACAGTCTTATTTGTAAAACCCTCTAGCAAGGTGACATTCTGATTGAGTGTTTGAAACCCTTTAACAAGGTCACCTCTAACAAGGTGAAGATCCTAATAGATCTGAGGGAAATCCCTTAACCAGGTCACATCTAGCAATGTGTTTGTAATCTTTAACATGATTTGCTTTTAACCAAGCATACTCTAGAAGAGCATATTTCTTAGTGGGTCCAAAATCCCATAGTGGTTTTTCCCTATTTGGGTTTCCACGTTAAATCTGGTGTTATGAGTTTTGTTATGATTATGTGTTCTTAAGGTTGCATGTTTTATAGTTTTGGTTACTTATATCTGTTAATGCTACTGAGGCTGAATTTGTTGAATATATTGAAGATTAAGTTTGTATGATTCACCCCCCCCCTCTCATCTTGTTAGCTTGGCATCTGTACTTAACAATCAGTATCAGAACTATCATCACCCTCCTTTCTTTTGCCTTTGGCCTTCTCTAACTCGCTCACTCTATTTTCAAAACATCTCTTGAAATATATTGTTGATGGAATATTGAGACATGTACTCTTAGGAGGCATTTTTCTAGCCTCTCCCTCACTTCCTTGTGCAGACATACACCACAAATCACTTTCACCAAGCGATCCAACTGGTGCTCTAATACCAATATGATGTAGAGCCAGACAACAACTAGGTGAAAACATTTTGTCACCCACAACTTCTATGTCCAAAACAAGTTATTTTACTTGTTCAAGGTGTGAACAACACACCTACCAAATTCTTAACTCACACAACAATTTGTGTGGCCGGATCCATACTGGTTTCGTCTCTTTTGGTACCGGTATGATGAAAATGCTCTACCCTTGTGTGAACCGGTTTAGTGTCTTTTGGTACCAGTGGAATGGAAACCTATTGAATTTTGCCTATTGGTGGTCCAATCAATACAAAAAAACCCATAAGATCTGGCAATCAGATGTGCTAGGGATTACTTGTCTCACAAATGTCCTATTGTCTAGTAGCTTTGTCAGTAGCCTAGTAGCCCTACCAATTGAGTTTTCCAAACACAACTTAACAAAGTTCCAAAGGACTAGACAAACTAAAGGTAGATTCAGATACCCTTTACCTAGTTGAAGAGGGAAAAACAAATTTGAAAGGTAAACTGATCAAAACACAACGAAATAAACATATAGAATGCTAAAATATCATTAAAAGACCATTTCACCTTGCTATTTTACCTTCTCCTTCAAATTGAGTTTGATGAAGCGAAGGCGCCCCTTGATAATGCTCCACTTGATGTGCTCCTTTGATTGCTGGATGTAGATGGCTCTCCAATATTGTGCACAAATGATTAGGATGAATGATAAGGATGAGATGATCAAGTTGCCAAGATGATTTCCTAGGCTCAAAAGGGCAACATAAGCTTACTGGATTTCAAGATGTTTTGAATGAAGGGATGGAACCCTATTTTATAGGAAGAGGAGAGGAAAATAGATGGCTAGGATGAATTCAAGATGAAGGGCTAAGATTTACTTGTGAGCTCACACAAGCTCCAAGAGAGGGTGTGGAGACCAAAAAATATGCCTTAAAGGCATTTTGTATCTCCACACTCTACAAGATACATTGGAGGAATTAAAAATTCTCCAAAAATGGATATTATGGGGATTAGAAGAATAAAAAGGAATTAAAAATTCCTTGGGAGAGGGAAATGCCTAGAGGAATGTGAGATTTCGAAAATCTTACATTCATCTAGAAAAAGAGCATTTAAAGCTAGTGGCTGGATGAAAGGACAAAGAGTTGACTTTGTGGCTAATCATGATGATTAGCCATTGATGACTCATTAGGAGGGGGATTAGAGGAAATGTTAGGTGGGATTTATATTTGTAGGAGAATTTGACTAGGAGAGAGAATGAGTGGAGGGAATAAAAAATTAGAAGAATAATGTTAAGTGAGTTTAGGGAGTTTCTAGAAGAATTGATTAGGTTAATAATGAGTTAAGAAGATGATTTGTAGGAATCATGTAGGTTAACTAATTAATTGAAATTAATTAGCTAAGAGGAAGATTTGTGAGGATTTGATTTTTTAGAAGAATAAAGAAAGGGATTGATTTCTTAAATAAATCATATGCTATAGTGACAATATTAATTATATTTAATTAATATTGAGAAGAATTTTAATTAACATAATTAATTAATTAATTATGTGAGGAATTAAAAATAATTAAAATAATTATTTTTAAGTGTCTACATTTTTCCCCTCTTTGATGCGAGGTGTGATGACACATTGATTCAAAGAATAATCTTGTTTTGATGCTGATATTGGTTTGATAGGATGCCCTAGCTCTTGATTTATAGATTATGGTATGGTGATGCCCCCTCGGGAGATCAATTGAGGTATTTGATCTTTGGAGTTTTGCGAAATTGATATCTCGATAGATTTGATTTGATTCGATTGATAAGATCTAGATTCAGTCTGGTTTTAAGAAGAATTCATCCTGTATAAGACAAAAATGATCAAAGTGTCTGGTTTCAGGAAGGATTCATCCTGTATAAGACATGATTGATCATAATGTCTGGTTTCAGGAAGGATTCATCCTGTATAAGACATGATTGATCATAATGTCTGGTTTCAGGAAGGATTCATCCTGTATAAGACATGATAAGAGTGTCTGGTTTCAGGAAGGATTCATCCTGTATAAGACATGATCGATCACAACGTCTAGTTTTAGGAAGGATTCATCCTGTATAAGACATGATCGATCACAACGTCTAGTTTCAGGAAGGATTCATCTTGTATAAGACATGATCGATCACAATGAACATCTAGTTTCAGGAAGGATTCATCCTATATAAGATGTGATCAAAGCGTTTGGTTTCAGGAAGGATTCATCCTGTATAAGACATGATCAGATCGTCTAGTTTCAGGAAGGATTCATCTTGTATAAGACATGATCAGATCACAATGTCTGGTTTCAAGAAGGATTCATCCTATATAAGACATGATCAGATCACAACGTCTAGTTTTAGGAAGGATACATCCTGTATAAGACATGATCGATCACAACGTCTGGTTTCAGGAAGGATTCATCCTGTATAAGACATGATCAGATCACAACGTCTGGTTTCAGGAAGGATTTTATAGGAAGAGGAGAGGAAAATGGATGGCTAGGATAAATTCAAGATGAAGGGCTAAGATTTACTTGTGAGCTCACACAAGCTCCAAGAGAGGGTGTGGAGACCAAGAAATATGCCTTAAAGGCATTTCGTATCTCCACACTCTACAAGATGCATTGGAGGAATTAAAAATTCTCCAAAAATGGATATTATGGGGATTAGAAGAATAAAAAGGAATTAAAAATTCCTTGGGAGAGGGAAATGCCTAGAGGAATGTGAGATTTCAAAAATCTTACATTCATCTAGAAAAAGAGCATTTAAAGCTAGTGGCTAGATGAAAGGACAAAGAGTTGACTTTGTGGCTAATCATGATGATTAGCCATTAACGACTCATTAGGAGGGGTATTAGAGGAAATGTTAGGTGGGATTTATATTTGTAGGAGAATTTGACTAGGAGAGAGAATGAGTGGAGGGAATAAAAAATTAGAAAAATAATGTTAAGTGAGTTTAGGGAGTTTCTAGAAGAATTTATTAGGTTAATGATGGATTAAGAAGATGATTTGTAGGAATCATGTAGGTTAACTAATTAATTGAAATTAATTAGCTAAGAGGAAGATTTGTGAGGATTTGATTTTTTAGAAGAATAAAGAAAGGGATTGATTTATTAAATAAATCATATGCTATAGTGACAATATTAATTATATTTAATTAATATTGAGAAGAATTTTAATTAGCATAATTAATTAATTAATTATGTGAGGAATTAAAAATAATTAAAATAATTATTTTTAAGTGTCTACACTAGTTACACAATTCCCCAAAGGCTTAGCCTCTAACCACAAGTTGAAAGGTATGTACCCTTACTATCCTTCTAGACCTAATTAAGCCAATTATGCCTAATTTAAAAAGCAAGTACCTCTTGTATTAGTCCCCCAACTAAACCAACACTTCTGCAACTTGGGGTAAGGTGTCAAACCACCAAATCCAAGGTTTTGAGACTTGATCCCATATTCTTTATCTTTTGCAAGTGATTTCCACTTCTATAGTTCAGGCAATCACATAGAGATGCCCACCTAGGGTCAATTCAATCTCTCCGGTCTTGGATCCTCCTTGCAAACCAACACCAATATCTTATGATACAATGGCCCTTCTAACATTTTCTCCATAGTTTTCTTGGTCCTCCAATGAAAATGTCAGATTAAGGGCATCTTTACAATGAAACCCTAGGTGTCAGTAGGGTTTGTGACCAGTCTGGTTAGAATTGGATGGATCCCTACAGCCCTATTGTTACAAAACTTCAAACTTGATAAAAATGAAAGGTAAGAGACTTCCCTAATTCATTCAATTGGTTTCAGACATCCACCAATCTATATTGATCAGAAATGAACAACAAAAACACAGAATTTCAAAAAACTCCAAGTATATTGTATTGCTCCAAACTCCAAAATATCATCAAATTCATCAACTTCAACAACTACATCAACAAGAACTTGGAATCAATCCAAGTGGGTGTAATATAGCCTCCCTAATAGTTTTCAACCACTTTTCAAACTTTGGAACTATTGGAGGATTAGTTATCCCATTTTACAACATTTTGCAATGACAACAAAAGTTGTCAACTTTCACTTTCCAAACTTGGCGACTCCAAGGTGTATTCGACCTATTCCAAGGATTGGTCTGATGTTTCTAAGACCAATATTTATTTTCTTGACTCATGACTAGACTCCTACTGACCCACATGGTCATTTATCCATGGTGGCTTATAAAATGCAACCATGAAAATGTCTTACATCAATTGGGTCTTATAGACTCTTATAGACTCTTTTAGACTAGACAAGTGATCCTTTTCACCTCATGGGTGATATAGGCTCTTTTAGACTTCATTTGTGTCCTCTTTTGTGTCTTTGGGTAATCCTACACCACAACCAGTATGCTTCTCCTTAATTATGTTATCCCTCATTGAACATTTAGGAATGCATAACTGGCATCATTTGAAAAGAGGACCATCTTGAATCAAATAATTAGAATACTCTAAATGATACCGGCTACCAAACTCAGTGCATACCTTGTATATGTCTTTGAAATCTTCATCTGCAACATACATACCCTTGAGGGAATCAACTCCTACACTCGCCTACTGAATTTTTGAAACTGTTAGTGCCCTCCTGCTAAGAGCATCTGCAACTTTGTTTGAGACACCTTTCTTGTGTTTGATTGTAAAGTTGTAGGCATGAATGGACTCAACCCACTTCATATGCCTATGGCTCAATTTCTCCTAACTATTTAGGAAACTTACTCCCTGATTATCTATATACACAACAAACTCTTTGGCAATAAAATAATGCCTCCACTTATTTAGTGCCTAAACTAATGCATACATCTACAAATCATAGGAAGAACATTTATTTTTAGCATCATTCAATTTTTCACTAAAAAATGCAATTGGCCTACCTTCCTGACTAAGAACTGCACCTATTGCCAATTGACTTGCATCACATTCAATCTGAAAGATTTTGTCAAAATACGGTAAGGTAAGAACCGGTTGTTGTGATACCTTTTTCTTCAACATTTCAAATGCTTCATACACCTCCTTGGTCCATGAAAATTTGCACTTCTATCCAACCTTGATGGTCTCTAACATGGGAGCACAATTTTGCTAAAATTCCTAATAAACTTCCTATAAAAGGTAGCTAGGCCATGAAAACTCCTTACATCACCAATTGTTCTAGGAGTTGGTCATGTGAGAATGGCATTCACTTTATTAGCATCCATTTTCAGATTTCCTCTAGAAATCACAAATCCAAGGTAAGTCAGTTCTTCCTGCAAAAACACACACTTTTCCATGTTTATCATTAGTTTCTCTTCATTCAACCTTCTCAACCCCATATCCAAATGTTTTAGGTGCTCCTCCTTTGTCTTGCTAAACACTAGGATGTTGTCTAGATGCACAGTGACAAACTTACCAATGAACCCCTCCAACACCTCATTCATGAGTCTCATGAAAGTGCTAGGGGCATTTGATAACCCAAATGGCATCACCCTCCATTCATACAATCCTTCATTTGTTTTAAAATGAGTTTTCCATTCATCACTGGCTCTAATCCTTATTTGGTGATAACCACTTTTTAAATCAATCTTGGAATAATACCTTGCACCTCCTAAACAATCAAGAAAATCTTCTATTCTAGGCATAGGGAATCTATACCTGATGGTTATCTTGTTAATGGCTTGGGAATCAGTGCACAATCTCCATGTTCCTTCCTCCTTTTGTGCTAAGACAGTTGGGACTACACAAGGGCTCAAGCTCTTCCCTATCAAAACTTTATCAACCAACTCTTGGATCTACCTTGCAACTTCCTCATTTTATTGGGGAGTCATTTTGTAGGCTGGCTTGTTTGGTAAGGTGACACCGAGAATGAAATCAATGCAATGGCTTATCTCCCTTAATTGTGGTATGGATCTTGGCAACTCTTTTGCAACCATGTCCTTGTATTTTCTCAATATTTCCTCCACTTCCTCAGGGACTGTCACCCTTTTCTTTTCTACTTTGCCATCTGAAATGGGCTCTTCTTCTTGCCTTGGTACTGACATCACTGCAAAACAAGGTGTTCCCTCTTCATTGATTTCCTTGAGGAACTCTTTTCCTTCCATGATCATGATCTTGGCCTCCTTCTCCTTTTGATCCTCACTATTATCAGGCAGGGGTATCAATTCATTCACCTTTTCATCTTTGGTGATGGAGTAGGTGTTCTTGTGTCCATCATGATGGGCCTTGAGGTCATATTGCCATGGTCTCCCAAAAAGAAGATGGCAGACATCCATCTCAACAATATCAAACATAATTTTGTCTTTGTATGCTTCTATATGAAATTCAACCCATGATTGCTCTTCTACAAAGGTTTTTTTTCCTTTAGTAAGCCAAGAAACTTTATATGGAAACGGATGAGGAATTCTTCTCAATTTTAGTTTCTCTACCATTTCTAAGGATAATAATTTTTTAGTTAAACTTGAATCTATTATAACCTTACATACCTTGCCTCCTGCTTTGCATGTGGCCCAACAAAGTGTCTTCCTTTGTGGAGGTTGAGTATTGCTTGGTACCTTCAATAATGTTCTCCTCATCATCAAGGCTTCTCCTCTCTCTAGAAGTCCATAGGAATCAGGTGAATTGACACTCTGACAATCAATGTCTTGAACCAAATGTGTTCTCCTCTCTCCTTGGGAGCTTGATCTATTCTTCTCAGGGCACTTAGCTGCGATATGACCTACTTGATTGTAATTGTAGCATCTGAAAGGCTTCGAGCTTCTTCCACCAAATCTACCTCTATGGTTGGGTCTTATTCCTCTGAAACCTTCTCTTTTGTTACCATCTCCATGCTGACTTTATTGAATAGCCTCTCCTTGTAGCCTAGGAATCTGTTCTCTACCATTCATAGGGCCTCTACCTCTAATGTTTCTACCCCCTCTACCTCTGTTATTCTGATCATTCTTTCTCTTTATCTTATCCTGTACAAGTGCTAGTTGAAAGCACTTGTTCACTGTCTCTGGTGCTAGTATGTTGATCTCATCTTGGATACTATATTTCAATCCACTAAGATATCTTTCCACTTTCTCCAGTTCCTCCTCATGGTGTTTGGTCCTTAGACTCAACCTATGTAATTGTGCCTTCACTTTTGCCAACATTCTATCCCATGAGGCTATCATACCTCTACCTTCCTTCACCCTCTCACCTTGGAGGTAAATCCACCAAGTGAGCATTTCTCCTTTCATCTTGGACTTAGCTGGTGTAGGAGCACCCTTCCAAGCTCTTCCTCCTTCTTTCTTTTGTTGGTGTTATGCTTCTTTTGAAGCCATTGTATGTGTAATAAGAGCCATGAGCTCATTTGTTCTTGACTAGGTCCTAGTTTTAGGTCCTTAGTGTTTTTGTTGTGATTTCTTGTGCAGGAGAGGTTGAGTGTGCCTTGGATGTGTGTCAGGCCTTATTGGCATGATTTTGTCCTTACGATAGCCCAAAATAGGCCTAGGAGTCATGAAAAACAATAATGAAAAAGTTGCTCAAAAGATGCAAAAGTTGCATGACAACTTTTAAAAGTTGTCAAGCAACTTTTCCACCCAAAAGGTCAAAGACCCTTATTGAGCGTGGAGAGCCCTAATTTTGGCACATCGACCAAGGTACGGGTAGTATAAGATGTTGCAAACCCTAAGTTAATGGGTTGGATGTCAGACATTGTACGGCCCAAGCAAAGTGACCTGACTGAGACTGCAAAATTGTTACTAGTCAGTTTGAATGAAGCAACCAAGCAAGTTAATGGATTGATTCACATGCAAAACTGTGTGGATTGTCTTCTATGGTGTACTTAATCTCATTTTGAGCATTTAGTTTAGGTTTTTATTTGTAAGGGAGGTGTGTTGGTAATTATTTTGTGAATTTGCTCCTTACTGTCCAATTTTGGACTGGTTTGTGTAAATGGCTGCATAACTCCATTCCCCATTGTGGAACCACCATGAAACCATGGGGAATGAGAGTGCAGACCTTGTACTATACTGCAAAACAAGAAGGGCCCTTCAAAATGCAGGGAGGCCATCAAAAGATCCAATCCTAGGTGAGACTGAACAGTGCCTGGCTAGGAAGGGTTAAGTTGCAGAGGTCTTGGAGAGAAAGGTTGGTCAGAGGAGAGTGCACCCTTTGGAGGAGGTGTAGAGGAGTGTGTGAAGGAGGAGCCTCCACCAATCTAGACAAGGTGGCTAAAACACAAAACCTTCATTGTGACCCAGGCAGACCTTAAAAACCCTTACAAAACCCTTAAAAAACCCCAAAATTCGCCCTAAGAACTGTACGACCACTTGGAGGCCCAAAACCAGAGAAATCCTTGAGCCCTTACCAAATGAATGGTAGTCCATTTTGGGAGTTTTGGTTGTTTTTACATCATTTGTGAGAGGGAGCCCTAAAGGACCAGGTAGGAGGCCTAATTGGTCAAAATCCTTGTAGCCTATTTTTTTTAGGCAAAAGCACAAAAAAGTGAAATTGGTAAGGGGTTGAAAGCTTGAAACCTCTTGGGGGCACATGGATGGGTGGAAAAACCTTGTTAGAGACCTAACCTACCCTTGCTAAGACCTTGGAAGGTTTGGAACAAGCCTAGCCCTTATTAGCCATAGTAAGGGGTTTTGAGTCTCATGAGTAGGTGAGACCTTAGGAGCAGCATTGCAACTCATTGGTGGGTGGATTGGGAAAGGTCAAGGGATTCCTCAAGAAAGGGAAGTCCTAGAGACCATAGGGTGTGAAGAGAACACCAGGTGATCCAAGGAAAGGATCCAAGAGCATAGACTAGGCTAGTCTATCCCAAACCCCATCCCATTAGATTGGTATCAGAGCCTGTTAAAGATTTGTTGGACAGTGTATGTCTCTATATACTGGTGAATCAATAGGGGAGAGCAGAATGGTCACTAATATAGAGCTGGATAGGGAGGTGGAAGAGTAGAAGGAGAAGAATAGACTCCTTGAAGAGGCTATGAGTGAGATAAGGGATAAACTACAGGAAGTGGTGGATCAGAGGACACAAGGACCTTGGGGAGAAGACACCTAGGATAAAGGCAAGAAAACCATTGACATAGATGACATTATACCTGAACCAGATCCCTTGTTTAATGAAGAACCTTTTGTGAAGGCTAATAAGGCTTTGAACACCAAAGCTTTTGAAGGATTGCCACATTTTAGTGGAAGGATGGACATTGACACTGTCATGGAATGGATTGAGGGCATGGAAAACCACTTTGAGTGTGAGGGAGTGACAGAGGCTCAAAAGGTTAAAGTTGCCAAATCAAGATTAAGGGGAGTAGCTTTGACATGGTGGAAGTACTTGCAAGAAGAGAGAGTTAGCATGGGAAAGCTACCTATTGCCAATTGGAAGGCCATGGTGAGAAAGATCAAAGAGAACTACTTACCAGAGGATTATGAAGTCCAACTTCATAAGAAGAGATAGAGTTTGAAGCAAAAAGACCTTGATGTGACCTCCTACACTGAAGAATTTCAAAAACTTTGTCTTAGATCCAAAGTCCAAGAAGATGAATCTATTAAGGTGGCTAGGTATCTAAGCGGCCTAAAGTGGAACATTCAAGAGGAGATAAGCCTATGGACTCCTACTACTGTTCAAAAATGTCATCAGCTTGTTGTCAAGGTGGAAGAGAGGAACAAAAGGAAAGGAGACTCCAATAACAGGGGTAGAGGCAGAGGTAGAGAACAAATGAATCACCGAGATGGTTACCTAAGCAAGGCAAATGAGCAGAGGAACCAAGGAGAAGCCAAGTTGACTGAGCATGGCAGTGAAATCAATCTCAGAGGGGGCCATTCTAGAGGAAGAGGTGCACAAGGTTGTCCAAGTAGGGGTAGAGGTACCGGCAGAGGTAACTCCTACTTTGCAACTATGAAGTGTTACAATTGTGGTCAATTGGGACACCCGACATATAGATGCCTTGACAAGCCTACCTCATCAAACAGTGGAAAGAGGGTTGCTTATGCACATGAAGACTCTTCAAGCAGAAAAACACTTGAGGTGGACCATATTGAATCAGAGATTGGAGAAAATATGATGTTCAATAGGATTTTGATCAGATAGCTGGTTAAGGAGGAACCCAAACAGAGGAGAGCATTGTTTAGAGTGAGATGCAAAGTTCTTGGTAAAGTGTGCAAGGTGATAGTTGATGTGGGGTCAATTGATAACATAATATTAGAAGAGGCAGATAGGAATTTTAAACTCACAAGAATACCCCACACTAACCCATACAAGGTGACATGGTTGAACCATGAGCAGAGTGTGCTAGGCAATGAATAGAATTGGGTAGAGTTTTCTTTTAGAGGATTCAAGGATAAGATCCTTTGTGATGTGTTACCTATGGATGCTTGTCACCTATTGCTAGGTAGACACTGGCAATTTGATAGGAAGGTGATCTATGATGGAGAGGAGAAATCCATTTCATTTAAGAAGGATAGAAAAACCTTTAAGATTCAGTCTTTGATAGAGGATGAAGAGGGAACTTCAAGAACACCTAGTGTCTTATTGGCTACTGGTAAAGAGTTCTTAAACTTGTTACATGAGGAGGAGTTATTGAAGTGTGCCATCTTTGTGATACCAAAGGAGGAAGAAGACAAGTTGTAGGCAGAAGTACCCAAGGAGGTGAAGCAAATGTTGCAAGAGTTTAAGGATATAGTGAGTGATGGAGCACCTGCAACACTCCCACCAAGAAGGTCTATAAGTCATCAAATAGACTTTGTTCCTGGAGCATCCCTACCTAGCAAAGCTGCATATAAGCTCACACCTGATCAGAATAAGGAAGTAGCAAGGCAAGTGCAGGAGTTATTGGAACAAGGACTGATTAAGAAGAGCATCAGCCCATGTGCAGTCCCAATAGTGCTAGCATCCAAAAAAGGAGCTAAGTGGAGACTTTGCACTGATTCAAGGGAAATCAATAGGATCACCATAAGGTATAGGTTTCCTATTCCTAGAATAGAGGATTTGATGGACTGTCTAGGAGGTGCTATGTATTTTACTAAGTTGGACCTTAAAAGTGGTTATCACCAGATTAGAATCAAGGAGGGTGATGAGTGGAAGACTGCTTTCAAGACCACAGAGGGATTGTATGAATGGCTTGTGATGCCATTTGGACTCACCAATGCCCCAAGCACCTTCATGAGGTTGATGAATGAGGTGTTAAAAGATTTCACAGGAAGATTTGTGGTGGTGTACCTAGATGACATTCTCATCTATAGTAGAACCAAAGAGGAGCACCTTGAGCATTTGAGGTTAGTCTTAGAGAGGTTGCATGAGGAGAAGTTATCCATCAACTTAGAGAAGTGTGACTTCTTGAAGCAAGATCTGATCTACTTAGTATTTGTGGTGTCTAAAGGAACCTTGAAGATGGATCCAAACAAAGTGGAGGCAATCTTGAATTGGCCTGCACCTAGAACAGGGACTAAAGTTAGGAGTTTCCATGGTTTAGCCCAATTCTATAGGAAGTTTGTGAGGAACTTCAGTGGCATATGTGCACCAGTCCTTGACACCATAAAAGGAGGCCTTAAAACTAAGTTTAAATGGAATGAGTAGGCTAACAAAGCATTTCAATTGTTGAAGCAAGAAGTAGCCACACAACCTATCCTTCTCCTACCTACTTTTGATAAGCTATTCACTTTGGAGTGTGATGCAAGTGGAATTGCAGTAGGGGGTGTATTGATTCAAGAGGGAAGACCTGTGGCATTTTTCAGTGAGAAGCTTAATGAAGTAAAGAAGAAGTACTCAGCCTATGACCTAGAGTTGTATGCATTAGTGCAATCACTTAAAAAATGGAGGCATTACCTACTTCCAAAGGAATTTGTGGTGTTGACAGACAACTAGGCATTGAGTTACATTAAAACTCAAGAGAAGCTTAGCAATAGACATCTGAAATGGATGGAGTACCTCCAATCCTTCACCTTCACCATCAAGCATAAGAAGGGGCAACTCAATAAGGTGGCAGATGCATTAAGCAGGAAGTTGTTCACAGTTCAAGAACTACAGTTGCAGAGCATGGGAATAGAAGGTTTCAAGGACCTCTATGAAGGAGATGAAGACTTCTCATCAGCTTACAAGGTTTGCAAGGAGTTTGAGAACCATTTCCATGGTGAGTATGCAGATTACACTCTCCAAAATGGTCTCTTGTTCAAAGGTAATCAGTTGTGTGTACCAAGAGGATCCATGAGGGAAAACCTCATCCAAGAGAAACACAATGGCAGTTTGAGTGGACACTTTGGAGTCAACAAAACCTTGGATTTAGTATATAGGTACTACTATTGGCCAAAGTTGCCAAGAGATGTAAAGAGATATGTAGAGCAATGTGGTGTATGCCAAAGAGCAAAGGGAGGATCAAGCAATGCTGGTCTCTATCAACCATTACCTATCCCTAATAGACCTTGGGAATGTATAAGCATGGACTTTGTAGTAGGACTTCCCAAGACAAAGACAGGTATGGACAACATCTATGTGGTAGTAGATAGATTTTCCAAGATGAGCCCTTTCATTCCATGTAGAACTACACATGATGCATGCTATGTTGCACATCTCTTCTTTAAGGAGATTGTTAGGATTCATAGACTCCCTTTAAGCATTGTTTCAGACAGGGACAACAAGTTCATGGCCATTTTTGGAAAACATTATGGAGGAGACTAGGAACTAACTTGTGATTTAGCTCAGCTTACCATCCACAAACTAATGGTCAAACTGAAGTTATCAATAGGGTGTTAGGCAATTTGTTAAGGTGTTTAACTAAGGAGTATGGACAGACATGGGACCTAATCATTCCTCAAGCAGAGTATGCATATAATGATAGTGTGAATAGAACCACTGGTAGAAGTCTTTTTGAGGTTGTATATGGCAGACATCCAAGGGGAGTATGTGAGTTGAGAGACCTTGGTACTTTGGAGATGAAGAGTGGGAAAGCAGAGGACTTCACTCAAACCATCAAGGAAGTTCAAGAGCAAGTCAAGAAATCCATCCTTGAGTCTACCCAAAAAATGAAAGCAAAAATGGATGAGAAAGGGAGAGAGGTTCAGTTCAAGGTGGGTGACTATGTGATGGTCCATTTGAGCAAAGCTAGGATGCAAAGTGGTAAGCCTACCAAACTGCAAATGAGGAGGGTAGGACCTTGTAGAATCCTATCAAAATATGGTGAGAATGCTTGCAAGGTTGACCTGCCTTCAGATTTGGCTATATCACCAGTCTTTAATGTTGCTGACCTGATCATGTACAAGGGTGAGATAGAAGGGCAGACTGAGAACCAAGCCAAGGTACTGCAGGACCTAGATGTTAATGTCTTACCACAGGTGAAGAAGCCTATAGAAGAGGAGATCTTGGAATCTAGGGTGAAGAAGTCCACTATACACCAGGTTTACATGGAGCACTTGGTGAAATGGGCAGGCCAACCTGTATCTAAAGCAACTTGGGTGGAGGAGAGCAAGTTCAAGACACTTGGCATAGACTCGGCTCTCATCTCTTCTTCTATTTCTTAATTATGTATAGAGGGGGAGTATGGTGCAGGAGCACCCTTCCAAGCTCTTCCTCCTCCTTTGTTTTTTTGGTGTTATGCTTCTTTTGAAGCCATTGTATATGTAATAAGAGCCATGAGCTCATTTGTTCTTGACTAGGTCCTAGTTTTAGGTCCTTAGTGTTTTTGTTGTGATTTATTGTGTAGGAGAGGTTGAGTGTGACTTGGATGTGTATTAGGCCTTATTGGCATGATTTTGTCCTTAGGATATCCCAAAATGGGCCTAGGAGTCATGAAAAGTAACAATGGCAAAGTTGCTCAAAAGATGCAAAAGTTGCATGACAACTTTTAAAAGTTGTCAAGCAACTTTTCCACCCAAAAGGTCAAAGACCCTTATTGAGCATGGAGAGCCCTAATTTTGGCACACTAACTGAAGTATGGGTAGTATAAGATGTTGCAAACCCTAAGTTATGGGTTGGATGTCAGACATTGTACGGCCCAAGCAAAGTGACTTGACTGAGACTGCAAAATTGTTACCAGTCAGTTTGAATGAAGCAACCGAGCAAGTTAATGGATTGATTCACGTGCAAAACTATGTGGATTGTCTTATATGGTGTACTTAATCTCATTTTGAGCATTTATTTTAGGTTTTTATTTGTAAGGGAGGTGTGTTTGTAATTATTTTGTGAATTTGCTCCTTACTATCCAGTTTTGGACTGGTTGTGTAAATGGCTGCATAACTCCATTCCCCATTGTGGAACCACCATGAAACCATGGGGCATGAGAGTGAAGACCTTTTAATATACCGAAAAACAAGAAGGGCCCTTGAAAATGCAGGGAGGCCATCAAAAGACTTAATCCTAGGTGAGACTAAACAGTGCTCGGCTAGGAAGGGTTAAGTTGCAGAGGTCTTGGAGAGTAAGGTTGGTCAGAGGAGAGTGCACCCTTTGGAGGAGGTGTAGAGGAGTGTTTGAAGAACCAATAGTGTGAAGGAGGAGCCTCCACCAATCCAAACAAGGTGGCTAAAACACAAAACCTTCACTGTGACCTAGGTGGACCTTAAAAACCCTCACAAAACCCTTAAAAACCCCAAAATTTGCCCTAGGCACTATATGGCTACTTGTAGGCCCAAAACCAGAGAAATCCTTGAGCCCTTACCAAATGAATGGTAGTCAATTTTGGGAGTTTTGGTTGTTTGTGCATCTTTTGTGAGAGGGAGCCCTAAAGGACCGAGTAGGAGGCCTAATTGGTCAAAATCCTTGTAGCCTTTTTTTTGTAGGCAAAAACACAAAATAGTGAAATCGATAAGGGGTTGAACGCTTGAAACCTCTTGGGGGCACATGGATGTGTGGAAAAACCTTGTTAGAGACCTGAACTACCCTTGCTAAGACCTTGGAAGGTGTGAAACAATCCTAGCCCTTATTAGCCATAGTAAGGGGTTTTGAGTCTCTTGAGTAGGTGAGACCTTAGGAGCAACATTGCAACTCATTGGTGGGTGGATTGGGAAAGGTCAAGGGATTCCTCAAGCAAGGGAAGTCCTAGAGACCCTAGGGTGTGAAGAGAACACCAAGTGATCCAAGGAAAGGATCCAAGAGCATAGACTAGTCTAGTCTATCCCAAACCCCATCCCATCATTAGCAAATATAACCTTCTTATTCTCAGGGGTCTCTTTGCATTCAAAGTGGTTATTCAATACCTCAATCCAAACCATCACTTATTCTACATTCATTTTCCCACTAAACATAGTGATGTCATCTTTACCCAATGAGTATTCTCCGCCAATGGACTTTAGGACCTCAACAAATGCTCTCTGATCTACAGGTAACTCAACTTCCTACCTTAGGGTCTCTTCTTCTCCCCCTTGTTCTTATTCTTCATCAAAGTCAAATTCACCCTCCTTTCTTTTTCCTTTGGCCTTCTCTAACTCCCTCACTCTATTTTCAATCATCTCTTCACACAACTTCTTGATGGAATCTTGAGACATACTCTTAGGAGGCATGTTGCTAGCCTCTCCCTCACTTCCTTCTACGGACATACACAACAAATAACTTTCCCCAAGAAATCCAACTCATTCTCTGATACCAATATGATGCAGAGATAGACAATAAACTAGGTTAAAAACCTTCTCTCACCCACAACTACTATGTCCAAAACAAGTTCTTTTGTTTGTTCAAGGTGTGAACAACACACCTACCAAATACTCAACTCACACAACAATTTGTGTGACTGGATCCATACTAGTTTAGTATCTTCCTGTACTGGTGGGAGAGAAACCTATTGGATTTTGTCTATTGGTGGTCCAACCAACACAAAACACCCATAAGATCTAGCTATCAGATGTGTTAGGGAATAATTTCCTACCAACTGTCCTATTGTCTAGTAGCCCTACCAGTTGAGTTCTCCAAACACAACTTAATGAAATTCCAAAGGTCAAGACAAACTAAAGGTATTTCCCAAAGGCTTAGACTTTAACCACAAGTCGAAAGGTCTCTACCCTTACTGTCCTTCCAAACCTAATTAAGCCAATTAGGCCTAATTTACAAAGCAAGTACCCCTTTTATTATTCCCCTGACTAAACCAACACTTTTCAAAGGTGGGGTAAGGTGTCAAACCACCAAATCCAAGGTTTCAAAACTTGATCCCATCTTCTCTATCTTCTGCAAGTGATTTCCACTTCTATAGTTCAGGCAATTACATAGAGATGCCTGCCTAGTGTCAATTCAATCTCTTCGGGCTTGGAGCCTCCCTGAAAACCAACACCAAAATATTATGATAAAATGGACCTTATAACATTTTCCCAGAGGTTGTTTGTTCCTCTGGTGATAATTTCATATTAAGGGCATCTTTCCAGTGAAACCCTAGGTGTCGACAAGGTTTGTGACTAGTCTGGTTAGATTTGGATGGATCCCTACAACCCGATTGTTGCAAAAACTCAAACTTGATTCAAATGAAAGGTAAGAGACTTCCCTAACTCATCCAATTGGTTTCAAACATCCACTTGATAGTTCTGATACTTAATGTTAAGTATAGATGCCAAGCTAATAAGATGAGAGGGGGGGTGAATCATACAAACTTAATCTTCCATAAAAACATCAGATTCAACCTCGGTAACATATACTTCAGTAATATAACCAAAACTGGTAAACATGCAAACTCAAAAGTATATAAACATCATAATACCCATAACACCAGATTTAATGTGGAAACCCAAATAGGGAAAAACCACTGTGGGATTTCTGACCCACTAAGAAATATACTCTTCTAGAGTATGCTCAGTTAAAAGAAAATCCTGTTAAAGATTACAAACACATTGCTAGATGTGACCCGGTTAAGGGATTTCCCTCAGATCTGTTAGGATCTTCACCTTGTTAGAAGTGACCTTGTTAAAGGATTTCAAACACTCAATCAAAATGTCACCTTGCTAGAGGGTTTTACAAATAAGACTATTAAGTCCACTCGGTTAAGAGATTTTCTGTCACTACACAAAATAACAGTAATAAAAATCTATCTGCAACTTCACATCTAAAATGCTAAAGTAGATTCTTATTTGCTCAATACAATATAGACATAGAACTAATCTTGTCCATCTGCTGGGCTCTATACTTTGTTGTTCAAAATAGTTCTTCAAGCTTCTGTGCTCGATAATTACTATGTAGCATTCATGTGCATACACTTGCCCGCATGCATTGTTTATCAATAGTTCCCTATTTATAAACCATTCGCCAACTGCTTAATCTCTGTAGGATTTTGCCAAGATCAAGGGCACAATGAAAAGCATAAAAAGAGACAATAGAATGACAAGAACAAACTGTATTCTCATCAATATGCAAATGATCAACCGGATTAACCAATACAATGAATATAGGCCTGCTTATATAGGCAAGGCCATATGGATGTATGAGCACACAAATATGACATGTGGCTCAATGAGAAACAAGGGTAGGTAAGAAATACTAAGGGTAGGTAGGAGAAATAATATAATATTCCACAAGAGGTGGATGACCCACCGAATGTGGAGTGTAATAGCAAAATAAGACCACAAAAGGTGGAATTTCTCCTACAAGCTCTATCCCTATGTGCACACTTCCCTAAGTGTCTCAAATCTAAACTACAAAGAGATGCATTATCCTAAGTTAACTTAAGTAAGGTGTAATAATATCCATGATGAATATTTATTTACACCAACACCCCCCCTTAAGTGCAACTTAGGGGAATGAAGACTCAAGTCAACAATGCAAGATGGGTCCCAGCTACTAGGCCATCGTAGGTACCCATGTAAAATATGCAAATGCAAGCAAAACTATGCAATGCAATCTCTCACAAACGGAGAAAGGGAGAAAACCCAGTGGGAAAAAACTCCCCCCCAAAAGAGAGATGAATGTACAAAAGACTCTCAAAGAAGAAGGACAAAACCTCAAAAAGGAAAAAGTCCCCCCCATAAGAGAGGAAGGAGAAGTCAGCTAACCCCCCCTAATGACACATCCCGCACCCCCAAGAGAGCTCGCAACTACTGGAACTTACTCTCGGTGAAAGGTTTGGTGAATATGTCAGCAACCTACTCTATTGTAGGACAATACTACAAATCAATGACCTGCTCCTAAATGAGCTCTCGGATATAGTGCATATGAATCTCGATGTGCTTGGTCCATTGGTGCTGGGCCGGGTTCTTCGAGATCACAATAGCACTTTGATTGTCGCAATGGAGAACTGTCGGTCATGGAGTGGTGAATCCAAACTCTGTGAGAATCTGCTGGAGCCAAATGGTCTCGGTCGGTGCGTTAACAACACCTCGATACTCAGCCTCAATCGAAGAGAGAGCAATAGCATGTTGCTTCTTGCTCTGCCAACAAATTGGGCCCGAACCAAGGTGAAAACTGTAACCAAAAGTAGACTTACGATCATCAAGATCGCCAGCCCAATCGGAGTCTATGTAACCAACCAAGCGAAGTCTTGTGCCTGCTGCATAGTGAATCCCATAGTGATGTGTACCTTGGATGTAATGAAGCATGCGTTTGGCAGCTTTCCAATGAAGCTCATGTGGTTCCTGCATGAAGCGGGAAACCATGCCAACTGCAAATGAAATATCAGGGCATGTATGAGTCAAGTAGATGAGACTACCCACAAGCTAACGATACAAAGTGGCATCAACTGGTGGAGAAGAACACTGAGCCTCAAGCTTGACTCCTAAAAGAAAGGGAGTCAGGGAAGGCTTACAATCAGCCATATGAAAGCATGCAAGTAGATCAAGGGCATACTTGGGCTGCGATAGTGTAATCCCGGAAGGTGACTGTGAAATCTCTATCCCGAGAAAGTAGTGCAAAATACCCAAGTCAGTCATAGCAAATCTGTCATGCAAAGCAGATTTGATCCTGCTAATGATGGATGAAGTACTCCCTGTAATGATCAAGTCATCAACATAGAGCACAAGTATCAAGTGAGAGTCATCCTATTGCAAAATGTAGACATTCGGATCAGAATGACACCTGGTGAAACCTGCAGAGAGAAGAAAGGAATCCATCTTGGCATACCAAGCCCTGGGGGCTTGCTTAAGGCCATAGAGAGATATCCTTAGTCTGCAAACCAAGGAAGTATCCTGGATGAAACCCTGTGGCTGCTCCATATAAATCTCCTCATCAAGATCACCATGAAGAAAAGAACTCTTCACATCCATCTGATGTACAACCCAACCATGGGCTGTAGTAATAGCAAGTGTCAAACGAATGGAGTTCATCTTGGCTACGGGTGCAAAGGTCTCAGTATAATCAACACCTGCAACCTGCGAGAAACCTTTCGCAACAAGCTGAGCCTTATACTTATCCACACTACCATCCGCTGCAAACTTGGTCCGATAGATCCACTTACATCAAACCAACTTTCTCCCCTTAGGGAGATGGACTAGATCCCATGTGTTGTTCCTCATCAAGGAACTATACTTTTCCTCCATAGCTTGGTCCCACTCAGGAACCCCTGATGCTTCCCTAAATGTCTATGGATTAGAAGTGGTAGCAATGAATGCATGTGGAAGATCCTGATGTTGTGATCGAGTTCTTTGTGTATCTGAAGGATCCCCAATAAGAGAACCCGCGGACTCAAGTGTCTGTCGAGCCCAATGAGGTCTAGGTGGAGGTGGAGAATGAGGCTCCTTAACTGCAAGTGGAACCTACGGAGGTGTTACCCTGCGAGTTGGAGTTGAAGGAGTCTCATCATCTAAATCACTAACATCACTATCCACAATGGAGGAAGGTGGAGGAGGTAGAGAGGCTAAGCTAGGAGAGCTTTCCTCAAAGTGAACACTCCTCTCAATGAATACCTCATGTGTCTCTGGATCCATCAATCTGTATTCCTTAACACCCTTAGGATATCCAACAAATATGCAAGGCTGACTCTGAGGTTCCAATGCCTTGCGTTTCTGCGGAGGTATGCGAGCCCATGCTGGACACCCAAAGACTCTGAAATGTCTCACAATCGGTTTCCTACTAGCCCAAGCCTCAAAAGGAGTAATACCTTGCAAAGCTTTGTGAGGAACCTGATTCTACATGTGTGTGGCACAACTGATAGCCTCTGCCCAAAAGGCGGGATCAAGAGAACATGCATGTATCATACAGCTAGCCATTTCTTTGAGAGTTCTATTCTTGCGTTCTGCAACCCCATTCTGCTGTGGAGTGTATGCGATAGAATGCTGAAGATCAATCCCCTCAAATGTACAAAAATCCTCAAGTCCTTTGTTCACATATTCCCTTCCATTATCTGTGCGAAGAATCTTGACCACTTTCCCTGATTGCTTCTCCACACGAGTCTTGAAGTCCTGAAATCTGTCAAATACTTCACTCTTATGAATGAGAAAGTAGACCCAAGTGAAGCGGGAGTAGTCATCAATGAAGGTAAGAACATAGCGGGCCTTACTAAATGAAGGTGCTAGAAATGGACCTGCTACATCGTTGTGAACAAGTTGAAGAACTTCCAAAGCTCTCCAAGATTTCCCTTTATCAAACTTCTCTTTGGGATGCTTGCCCATGGAACAACCTGAGCATACACCCTCTGAAAAACTGATTCGAGGTAGACTTGTGACCATGTCTTTAGTGCTTAGCTTCTGAAGATAGCAGTAGTTGAGGTGACCAAACCGCTCATGCCATAGCTTACTTTCTGAATTTGAATGAGTAAGAAAGGCCCTAGAAGGTGAACTTGGCACAAAGTGGGAGAATGAATAAAGCCTTGAGTTGTCATTGACTTGTCCCACTGCTACCAAAGCATCATCATCAAGTTCCTTTACCACAATTGAATCTGGTGTAAACTCAACCTTTTTCCCATTCCCATAGTGAGTGATTTGGTAGATGGAGAGAAGGTTGGTAGACAAGTTAGGAACATAGAGAACATTCTCAAATGTTCCATCATCCATGTCAACTGAACCTTTCCCTTCAACCTCTACTTGTGTATCATCACCTATGTAAATGTGAGGTACCTTAGATGGCTCCAATGAAGAAAACTGCTCCTTTGTAGAACCCATGTGAAGTATCCATTGCTGTGAAGAACCTGTTGTAGCCACAAATGCTTGCCCTTTTCCCTTAGACTGTGAGGAAGAGAAAGGAGATGAATCCTTCTTTGTGTAGGCGGATGGCAAGTTGATGTTGTTTTTCTTAAGAAGATTAGTTAACTCATCAACTTGCTTTGCATGGCATTGATGCTCATCATGACCATACTTCTTGCAATATGCACAAGTTGGTTTATCCTTCTTAGGTGGTGTCCCCTTCTTGGAAGAGGATGAAAAATTGCCTTGTGATGGAGAGGATGATTGTCCTTTTTCTTGGCGTGGCTTAGACTTAGATTGCTTCTTCTTCTTGTTGGAATCTTTGCCTTGACTTCCTTGATTCCCTTGATTAGCCACCAAAGCCTTGGACTTTGAAGACTTGAGAAACCCCATGTTCAACAACTTAGATTGTTCCAATATTAACATTTCTATGAAAGCATCAAATGAAGGCATAACATAAGAACTCCCCACTGTCAAACGATGAGTTTGGAAGCTAGACACAAATGTTGCATAGTCTGGTGCAAGCTTGTCCAACAAGTTGAATATCAACTGAGCATCCTTTTTGTCAATTCCACAATCCTTAAGATTTGCTCTTAGCTCATTTGCTTTGGTGACATAATCTTGGATTGTATCAAAACTCTTGGTATCCAAGTTGGTGAGCTCATTATCAATCTGATAGCCTTTGATTTCATCAACTTGACCATACAATTTCTAAAACATATCCCAAGCCTCTTTGATTGTTTTACACTTCTCAATGTGAAAAATGAAGTCATCTGATACATACTTGCGCAAGGTTCCAAGAGCCATGCAATTCTTTGTGAGCCATTCTAATTGAGCATTTGGATCAGCCTTAGGATCAGGTGGTGTTGTTATTGTTCCATGTATGTAATGTGTGAGACCCTTTTCCATTAATTTACTCCATACTTTAATTTTCCATGATGCATAATTATGTGGAGTTAAAGGTGGAAATTTATTAGGACTCATTGCAACAAAAAAGGAAAGAGCACAAAGAGAGGCACAATCACACAAGACAGCCCCCCAAATTCACTCAATCAAAGAATCCCCCCAAAAGTGATGATTTGGCACTTTATACTTAGTGTGTATACAATGGGCCACTTGCAAAAAAATGGCAAAGTGGACTTCTAATTACAATTTGACAACTGCCTCAATAAGGCCAAAAGAGACTCAAACTGATAATGCAAGAGATCTAGCTAAGATCCAAGCAATTTACAAGTACCTAATAGGCCAAATAAGACCAATATCTGAAAGTATAATTTCCACTCAAAATCTCTGAAATCTGATCATAGATTATGAAAGTAGATGAAAAAATATGCACTTTCAAAAAAAACGGCACCTGAAAAGGAGGTCGTATGAGCTCAAACAAGGCCTTTGAAGTTGCAGAATTGAGGATTGGACAGGTACAGCTGAGAGAATCCAAAAATTTTGAAAAACCTATGCACCAAAATCAGAAAATAACCATACCATTGTGAAGATCATGAAAGTTTAGCCCATTTCAAAAATAATTGCACAAAAAAAGGAGCAAAAATGAGCAAGTTATGGCCTTTCAAAGTTGGACTGCAAAACTGAAAAGCTCAATGGAGAGGGGTCAAAATTTTTTCAAAAAACTGCTGATGTGGCCCTGACGTCAGCAATTCACTGTCTTAAATTTGACGGCCATATGACCATTGTGAAAACTTCGCCTCCCTGCTGACTAGGAGTCCGTACTGTATGGACAGGCTGACTATGTAAGCTGATGTGGCGTATAGATCTGACAGTGCGTACGGATTGTCTGCACGTGTGCCGCGTGGCGGGGTCCCGACAACTAATTGGGCTCCGCGTGGTGGCCGACAGTGACTGGGCGGTCGCCAGAGATCCTTGGGCGGCGGCGGTGGCTGGGTCCCGACGAGAGGGAGACGGTCGCCAAAGGCGGGAGCGGTCCATCGGAGAGCCAGGCTGAGGTCGCCGGAGGCGGGAGCTAGTGGAGCCAGAGAGCGGGGCTGGGAGCCGAGGCGGTGGCGAGAGCAGGTACGTGGCAGCGTCGACAACACTTGCACAAAGGTACGACCCTATAACACAGGGTACTGCAGAGTACGGGGGGTCTGCATTTTTTTGATTTTTTTTAATAGCTTTTTTTGATTTTTTGATTTTATTTTATTTTTTCAAAAAATAATTTTTTGAAAAAAAATTTCGAAATCCGTACGATAATAGCCAAAATGGGGAAAAAAAATTTCTCACCAAAATAGGTTGACTTCAGAGTCGAAATTTATGGAAACGGCCTCCCGGATTCAATGGTGATGTCCAAATCACTGTATGACACCCCCAAAAAATGAAGATCCCCAAATCCGAAAATAGAAGCCTTCCACGATGTCTCCAAAAACTAATCAATGAAGCCCCAATAGCTCTGATACCATGTAGGATTTTGCCAAGATCAAGGGCACAATGAAAATCATAAAAAGAGACAATAGAATGACAAGAACAAACTGTATTCTCATCAATATGCAAATGATCAACTGGATTAACCAATATAATGAATATAGGCCTGCTTATATAGGCAAGGCAATATGGATGTATGAGCACACAAATATGACATGTGGCTCAATGAGAAACAAGGGTAGGTAAGAAATACTAAGGGTAGGTAGGAGAAATAATATAATATTCCACAAGAGGTGGATGACCCACCGAATGTGGAGTGTAACAACAAAATAAGACCACAAGAGGTGGAATTTCTCCTACAAGCTCTATCCCTATGTGCACACTTCCCTAAGTGTCTCTGTAGTCACATAAATCTGTCCACTTAATTAAATGAATATTTAATATTTATTTGATTATTTAACCATCAATTAATAATTAATTAAATTAATATATTTAATTAATTCATCTTAACCCTCTTCTCCTATTAATTAAATAAATTATTCAATTTATTTGATTTAATTCACTTAACCAAATTCAGACCATTAATTAAATAAATAAATCATATTTATTTAATTAAATCTTCTCTCACATTTAAATAAATTAATATTTATTTAAAACCCCCAAAATCCCACCTCTCACATTTAAATAAATAAATCATTTATTTAAAATCACCTTTATCCTCCACCCACTTGCATTTTCCTACAAATACAAGTTGCACAATTATTTTAAATAAATAATTTATTTAAATCACCTTTATCCTCCACCCACTTGTATTTTCCTACAAAAGCAAGTTGCACAACTATTTTAAATAAATTATTTATTTAAAATCCTATTTATCCTCACCCACTTGAAACCTTTAATGGTTTCCCTTAAAGTATTCAAACTTGATGGCTTTAAAGTCTTAAAACTTGATGGCTTCCTTCTATAATCTTCTTAAGACTTTAATGGTTTTCCTTAAAGTCTTCAAGCCTTTAATGGTTTCCCACAAAGTCTTCAAGCATTTTAATGCTTTATCTTCATTTTTCTCATTTAAATAAATTAATATTTATTTGAATATTTATCCAAATGCAAATTACACCATTTAATTGAAATAAATGATTTTATTTTAATTGAAAATACCAAAATTTCTCCCACTTGCATTTTCCTACAAAATCCACTTGTATGCCTAAACCCCTTCTAGATTCTTCTAAACCCTTCCTAATTAGCCTAAATCCATCCCTTAAATATTGTCACATTCCTAAGCAAATTGGAGTCACTTCTCAAAGACTCCAAAGTCTTTGAAAAGCAATTAATGCTTTGTGTGTTCAACAAATTAACCCTCAAAGTCTTGGATAACCTTTGAAAGCTTCCAACCTTCAACCACTAAATGGCTCAAAGTCTTTGATAACCATTGAAGGCTTTCAACCTTCAACCACTTAATCCCCAAAGTCTCCAATAACCATTAATGGTTACCTCAAACCCTCCCACATGGTTAAAACATTTGTTTTGACTCAACCTCTACCCAACCCAAGGGTCTCATCAAGCATTTAATGCTTTGACCATGATTATCTCTTAATCATTTGCACAAAGGTTTATCCTTGCATTAACTCCTAATCCAGTGGGTAATCCTAATTTAGGCTTGACCCTTACCTTCTAGATAACCATGAAGTCTTCTCAGGCCTTTAATGCCTCCAACCTCCTCTCTCAACCCAATCCTATGTTGACACTTGTCACCATTTTATTGGTGCCAATTGTGCACATGGATCCCCAACTTTCAAGCTTGGCCCTTGATTAAACCATTCAATCTTAACCCTTCATTTCCCCATTTCTTCTATAAATAGAACCCTTCTCCTCAAGCAAAGGAGGAAGCATTTAGAGTATTGTTGTTATACTGGCATTAGCATAGAGCTTTTTCATAGCATCACTATCTACTCTTGCATAGTATTTGCTTATCATATTCAACCATCTTGAATCTCCATATGGCATCCATGGCTAGTGCTAAAAGATGAGAGCTACACTCATTTGGGACTTGGAGAGGAGAGAAACAAGGGAGAAGCATCAAAAGGCATCATGGAAGCATCTTAGGGAGGCTCTTCTCCTTTCTTTTATTTTGTTAAACTTCTTTCATGCTTTTTGAAATCTCTCTTGATATGTTTGGAATGGTTTTTAGTTCTTTGTTTTGTTTTTATGGTTGAAACTAACTTATTAACATTGAACTTTGTTGTTGCCTTGTCCCCATTTCCATGACATCATTTGGTGAACCCGACGTGAATCAAAGAGCAATCATTTTGAAGACTACTAACTTTTGAATGTTTTAATTGACACACAGGTCATTCTCTTGCATTTTTCTTCTGAATTTAGCACCTTCGCAAATTGATACTTTAACGCTATTGTCTATAATGTTGCTCTTTCATGTTAAATAGCACTTCTGTTTTCACACAGAGTAGAGCTATTGTAACAAAGAGTTGTAAGAAAATTCCTTGTAACCGAAAACCAAAAATTTTAGGCTTGTAGAAGCCCACCAAAACATGTAGATTTTTCTAACTAATTATCTTTTGTGCAGGTTTTAACTAACCCCTACAATAGCATTATTTTTAGCAATTTTAGCTTAGGAAATAAATTTGTTCATATTGCTAACTTTGTCTTTCAAGTTAGGATAAAATAAATTCATTTTCCTTTTGGGTTAAAATCAACTACACTTTCATTTGGAGTTTTAAAAAGAACCATATCTTTCGTTTGGAGCTCTAAAAAAGAATCACACTTGTTCAAAGTTAAAAAGAATCACAAAAACAAAAACGCAAATTTTTTTGTTGCAAAGTTAGGAACAAATTCTTTTGGTGCTTAAAATGAACAAGGCAAATTTTATTTCTTGCATCAAGATAAAACTTACAATCCACACTTCCATTTTTGGTGCAAATAAAATTCACAATCAACTTGTCTCATTTTTAAAGCAATTTTACTTCATGCAAACGTGTTTTTCATTAAGTTGACCAGGATTTTCAAATTCTAGTTTACTCCAACAATTGCCTTTGAAAATTAAAAAGAACACCATGATTGTTGGAGCAACATCTCCAAATAGATAGAAAATCATTGTGATGACAAATTAAAAGGAACAAGTGAATTTTGTGTTTGGCACACTTGTGCAAAAGAGTTGGTCGAGTGGTCCTACCTCTAACACACACTATCCTCTCCCTTGGCTCTCGTGGTCCTAGGTGCAAGAGAAAAGTGTTAGTAACGCTCAAATTTTATCTTTTTAAGAGAGGCCTGCCAAGGGATCAATACTCTTGGGAATGACCTCGAGCGGTAAATCCTTCGAGCCGCTATAGAAATCAGGTGAGAGCGAAAGCTGTAGCCTTGGGTATAGCTGTTCCTACAGTGTAACTGGCCGAAAGGACAAATGGGCCCCACCACCAGTTACAAGGCTCTTAAGTGAGTCACTGCAGAATGAACTTATGTCCAAAAATATCGAACATGACTAAACACCTTTAAGTAGTAGCCCACCCGTTCTATTGATTGAGGATATTTGAGATATAATTTAGTGCAAGAGCATAGATGGTTTTGCTCCCAAGATACTCACCATACATATTTCCTTGAGTAGAAACATAGCTTTTTGAAAAGTCACTTGTGGCTTGATAAAAGTGGTGACTCCCCCATCATAGGGATCATCTATTTGTTATGCTCATGCAAGACTTAGTATATCACATCCTTACCTGCCACGGCAGGATTCATAAGGTATGTAGTACCAAAGTCGAAGAAATATCAAGATGTGGGCTAAATTTATCACAACTGGCCATTTGACCTTAGGGATAAAAAGTGTTTGAAGTGTGTTCGTTTTACAGACCTAGTGCAAATTGAGCCGACTTCAGGCTTTGGAAATACACTTTAAAATAAATCTAAAGGAAGGGTCATATACAAGTCCAAAGATTGGGTTGATCTAGACCCATACTCATTTGTGCCTTTGGGGGCAACATTCTTGTGTTTGTGTGCTTGCTTTGTTTTCTTGTCAAAGAAAAATCAGCAAATCACTTTCAAAAACAAAGTACTCATCCAACATTTCTCAAAAACAACCAAACACATCAAAAACAAAGTACAAACAACAAAGAGTCAAATTTTATGACCATTCTTCACATCTTGCGAAAGAAGAAGTGTCATCAGAATATCAAGTTAAGAAGGAGACCATTAAAGGTTTTGATCAAAAGGAGGAAATTCTTCTATCTCAATAGACAAATCTTTGTCTCACATAGAGTCTTTCTACATCGCATGCGTCTCTATCTTCAAGGTAAAACAAACGAGTTTGATTCAGAATCATTGAATCGTAGAGCTTTTATGCAATATAGAGCTCTGAGTTATCACAAAAATCAAGGAGGAAAGATTAATCCCAACTTCTTCCCAAACATCTGTATCACCTACAACACAGCTCGAGAAGTGCCACCAACGCCTGAAAGGGAAGAGATAGAGTTTGTCCCATTTGTAACACAAAGTTTTTATTGAAGTTGAAAACATTTTCATCCATCATCTCACTCATACATCATCACTTCATCATCAATCCGTCCCAACTCTCAAAACATTAAGAGATTCTTGTCCCAAGTTCTCTTTTAGATATTGCTTGAAATCAAACACATCACATCACTTTTTAGATTGTTTCTACATCTAGGATAAGCTCATCCTAAGAGACACATCTACGCAGGTTAAAACTAGTTCATGAGTGAATCCTCTCATTGCTAGGTAGTCAAAATTTGTAACACATCTCAGATTTCTCTACACCTTATCACATCCAAACTCCTCAAAACAAACAAGCAATTCAAAGAAGGAATTTCGGTTACATCTACCTTAAAGTGCTAGAGATCCCCATACAATACAAATCACCAATCATCAATCTTTCATCAATAACTCATCATCATCTTCAATCAACTTCAACACAAACTTACAAACAAAATGGCTCAAACCCGATCGCGATCAAGGCAACGAGAAATAGAAATTGAGGAAGAAGAAGACAACCTCAATGAATTTCAAGAAGCACTTGGAGGAACTGTAACTGATGAAAACCCAAGTACTCCCACTCCTTCAACAATCGAAAGGGCTCAGCATAACCCTCACTTCAACAGATTATTTGATGAAATATTAAGAAGCAATGCGGATGCTCACTTCTTAAAACTCGCTCAAGAAGGAGCCAAACTCCCCTCGGACTTTGATCTTGCCCAATTAAGACAAGCATCAGAAAGACAAAGTCGCCATGAGGAGGAAAGGGGTAGAAATCACATCAGATATAACATTCCTTGAGGTAACCCACCACCTCCTCCTCCAAATGAAATAGAGATGTTGCGGTAACAAGTCGAGAATCTCGCCCAACAACTTCATAGTGGTGTTAAGACCAATCAATTCTCACTTAACGACATCTGTCCCTATCCTTTTGATAGGAATCTTTATATGCCACCCTTTCCACGCGGGTTCGAAACACCAAAATTCGAAAAATATAGAGGAAAGGGAGATCCCCGTGATCATGTCTGAGAATTTCATTCCGCTTGTCTCGAGGTCGCATATGAAGACACATACTTAATGCGCCTTTTTCCCCAAAGCTTGGGAGGAACAACCACATCATGGTTTTCCCGACTACCAGGTGGCATAAGAACATTTGAGGAACTCATCCAGAAGTTCCTATCTCATTACTCTTATAATATTGAACACGACATCACCATGGCTGATCTATGCAACACTAAACAAAAACCAGGTGAATTATTCTCAGTATTCCTACAACGATGGCGCCAAATGTCTAGCAAACGTTCTCTTCAGTTACCTGAACGAGAACTAGTGGAAATTTTCATTTCCAACTTAAACGAAGAAATGGAATTTCACCTGGATGTCAAAGACACGGATTCTTTTAACGATATGATCACCAAAGGTATAAAATGTGAAAGGGCACTCATCAAAAAAGGACTCATCAAAATCTTTAATGAACCCAAAGATGGTCCTCGCCCGCGCTTCAATAGCGATAAACCGAACTTCTGGAACAAGAATAAGAATATCGTCAACGATGGAGTTGTGGATGCTCGAACTGTCCAAAATGCACAACCTGTGGTTCGATTTGCAGGACAAAATCCTCCACCTCAAAATAACACAATTGTTCCTCTTAAACAAGGTCGCATCACATCTCATGATGAACCAAGACCTCGTCCACAAAAACAAAAACGCACATACACTCCCTTAGGGGAACCCATTGAAACAGTGATGCGACAACTCATTTCTCAGAATTTGATCACTTTACCTAAGTTATCAAATTATGAGCCTCAAGTCAAACCAGCATGGTGGAGAGATACTGAACACTGTGAGTTCCATCAAGGAAGAGGACACAAGACAAGTAATTGTCACCGATTGAAAGATCTCATTCAGGATCTTATTGATCGAGGAGAAATTGAAATTGAAGGACATGATCCAAAAACAACCAATAATGATCATCAGATGTTCAAAAATCCACTTCCATCGCAAGATCAAAGGGGTCCTTCCACTTCCAGATGAGGTCCTGATACCACTGATTATACGCAAGCTGCATATAACTACACTGTCAATCACCTGTATGATGCCAGTGAACAAATTGCAACTATCACCTTCAAAAATCCCACCTCAAATTGCAATGTTGTTACGCGTCGCGGCAAAGTTACCATCAAGGCAGCTCCACAAGGCACCACCTCCATCCCAAAGCAGTACAATCTTGTGGAACAATTAGACAAAACGCCTGCGCTTATATCCATTTTAGAGCTATTACGCCTGTCACCATCTCATAAAACAATCTTGGATCAAGCACTCCAAGAGGCGTCAGTCCCTGCAAACCTGAACACGGACCAATTTCAAGCCATGGTTGGAAATCTAAAGTCATCACCTTGTCTCACTTTTTCCGAAAGTGACAACTCTTCATTCCAACAACCTCATAACGCCTCACTCCACATTGAAGGCTTTGTCAACCAACACAGGATCAAGCGAGTCTTGATCGATAATGGAGCAGGCCTAAACATTTGCACACTACAGTTGGTCACAGCATTGGGATATGCAATAGAATCAGTGGATCCTCGCAAGAAGATCACCATCAAGGCCTATGATGATGCAGAGCGTTCATCCAAAGGAGCTGTGGTACTACCAATCCGAGTGGGCCCTGTGGTAAAGCACATCATCTGTCAGGTTCTGGACCTTCCTCTGCCATATAATCTATTATTAGGGAGACCTTGGATACATGCCATGCAAGCCATTCCATCTACCTACCATCAATGTATCAAGTTCCCACATAATGGTGCAGAGATCACAATCCTGGGTGATGCAAATCCTTTTGCTTTTTGCCATAATATCAGCCATCAACCAGAGATTACTGTTCCTAATAATAGGGAAGCCATTTCCTCCACATCATATGTAAATCCCGCCTCTCTTGCCAGTTCGAACACCCCTATACCCAAGCAAGAAAAGCTTAAAATGAAAGTTGCAGAGGAAGGTCCCGGGGAATATAACTTGAGTCAGCTCTTTTGTGTGGGACAAATGCCCACTTCTCCTAGAACACATGGTAAACCACAGCAGTTACTCCAAAAACCCATAGTCATGCCCGCATGTGCTTTGACGCCTTTCGTCCTTGGAAAGAGTCAAGAGGAAGAAACACAAGATGAGGACCTAGCGGACTGGATCTATAAGGATCCCATCACCACTGCTCAACTACAAGTTATGCTTCCCACGGAACAGTATGGTAAAGGCCTCCTCATTATGCAAAGAATGGGGTATGATGGTCAGAGTGCTTTGGGATCCTGCAAACAAGGACGACAAGAACCACTGCTGCCAGAGTTCAAACCCAAAGGTAATACAGGCCTAGGCTTTGAAAAAGAAGTCCTTCCTAAACTTAGATTCAAAGGTAAACCCAGCAAACCATTTTGCCCACCTACTGCAAAAAGGACACCTTTCATAATCAAAGCACCATCAAGCAATATTGCCACTGCCCCATCAAGGCTCACAACTCCACCGCAACCATCTACAATACCAAACATCCCACCAATCGAACCAGTAATCCCATCCACAACAGTCATCACATCAATAAAACCATTCATAGCAGCAACTATATTGGAACCTGCAGTAGCATCTATGGCACCAGCCGTTCCAACAGAAGCCACTAAATCAACACTACCAATACTTCCAGTGACAAATTCTTTTATCCCCATCACGGTTCCTGCAGCACCGATCACCTCAAAGGTACATAAACCAGTTACGCCTGCAGTATTCAACTCCAGCGACATCCCAGTATAGTATAGCAATCGGATGCTGGAAAGTGATTCAGAGACCGACTCACATGAGTGGGAATTCGATTCAGTGCAACTTAACACTTCAGATGAGGAAGACACATCACCACCTCCACCCCACAAAGACATCCCTGTTTACGGAGAAGCACAGATAAAGACCACTTGGGTACCTGAGCTGGAAACATCTTCCACAGACCCTACGTCTCATCCTACGCCTGATTCTGATAGGGAAAGTACCATCAACGACCTTCATCACACTGTCTTAACCCTCACTGATACATCTCCCGCACTTAACTTAATCGATGAAATAATGCCTATTATCCACCCTGAACTCATCGAATGGAACCAACCAAATCCCCCATGTCTTGACCTCTTCCAAAACGATGAGGCTATCATTGACTTTTTGGAATTAAGGGATAATCTACCAAGCGGGGATCACAAAGCTGGATTCGCCATTGAACTTAATAGCGCAGCATACTTCGGGGCGGATGCCAAACCCTTCAGCTGCAAAAATATAACATTAAAACATGGATCTTCCAGTGAAAACCACACTGTGGCACTGTTTGATCCAACAAAAGTAAAAAGAAAGAGCGTATCCAACGGTGAAAACCTCTCTGAGGCACTTGAGGATGAAGGGTTTGACATTCTCCCTGCTAGTACACAACAGGAACGATCGACGATTCTCATTGAGGAGACTAAAGAATACAATGTGGGGACTCCTGAAAACCCTCATATCATACATCTGGCATCTCTTCTCACTCCAGAGGAACAACCTCAATTTATAGAGTTCTTCCAACAGCGTCAGATCAACTTTGCATGGTCATATGCAGACATGCCTGGGCTTGATCCTGATTTAGTCATGCATCATCTCACAGTAGCAAAAGGAGCCAAACCTGTCAAGCAGAAGCTTCGTAAGATGCATCCTCAGATTGTCGTGCTAGTCAAAACAGAACTCAAGAAACTCCTGGATGTTGGTTTCATTAGACCAATTGATTATGCAGAATGGATCTCCAACATTGTACCAGTTGGCAAACCAAAAGGGGGCATCCGCATTTGTACAGACTTCAGAGATCTGAATAAGGCATGTCCTAAGGATGACTTCCCTCTACCAAATATCGACATCATAGTAGATTTGACAGCAGGACATGCCATGCTTTCACTCATGGATGGCTTTTCGGGATACAATCAAATAAAGATCGCACCAGAGGACCAACATAAGACAGCCTTCACATGTCCATGGGGCACATACTGCTGGAATGTAATGCCTTTTGGTCTAAAGAATGCAGGAGCGACCTATCAAAGAGCAATGACCACCATCTTCCATGACATGATGCATACTATAATGGAAGATTATGTGGATGATTTAATAGCAAAATCACTTACTAGAGAAGGACATCTTCACATCTTAGATAAAATCTTTGATAGACTGGAACAATACCATGTTCGACTCAACCCAAAGAAATGTGTCTTCGGAGTGACCTCCGGGAAGCTTCTAGGATACATTGTCTCAAGCAAAGGCATTGAGGTCGATCCAGCAAAGGTTAAAGCAATCATGGACATGCCACCTCCAAAGAATATCAGTCAGCTAAGAACACTACAAGGACGGCTTCAATCTATCCGCAGATTCATTGCACAATTGGCTGATAAGTGTCACCCATTCACACACCTGCTACACAAGAACATCCGCTTTCAGTGGGATGACAGATGCCAGCAAGCATTTCAGGCGCTTAAAGACTATCTCATGAATCCACCATTGCTGATGCCACCAGATCCAAGTAGACCATTATTGCTCTATATCTCAGCAACAAGTACAGCATTGGGTGTACTAGTGGCACAACATAATGCAGAAGGAAAAGAGTGTGCTATTTACTACATCTCTCGCACACTGGTGGGCTATGAACTCAATTACACACCTATTGAGCGAGCTTGCCTAGCAGTAATCTTGGCAGCCATTAAACTGAGGCACTATCTGTTAACACACAAGGTGCAACTCATTGCAAAGATTGATCCACTCAAGTATTTACTCAGCAAAGCAGCATTGACAGGTCGCTTGGCCAAATGGGTGATGATTCTAAGTGAATTTGACATCGAGTACGTGGACCGTAAAGCTATCAAAGGTCAAGTTATCGCAGATCAGTTGGCCGATGCACCACTCATAGGCGATCATCCTCTCATTTCCAATTTTCCAGATGAAGAGATATTCATGATCACAACAGCACAGTCATGGAAATTATACTT
This sequence comes from Cryptomeria japonica, assembly GCF_030272615.1. Lineage (NCBI taxonomy): Eukaryota > Viridiplantae > Streptophyta > Pinopsida > Cupressales > Cupressaceae > Cryptomeria > Cryptomeria japonica. The sequence continues at coordinate 132,908,202 of NC_081405.1, read as the reverse complement.
TGATGGTTCATACACTAGGCACGGCTCGGGGGCAGGCATTCTGTTTATCACACCTCAAGGTGATAGCATCCCGAAGTCTTACAGGCTCACATTTCCATGCATAAACAACATAGCAGAGTATGAGGCCTTGATCACAGGACTCAGATTAGCCATACAATGGAAATTAAAAGAATTGCAAGTACATGGCGATTCCCAACTAGTCATTCGACAAGCAACAGATGAGTATCAGACCAAAGATGATAAACTCATGCCATACAAGCAAATGGTGGACAATCTAAAGAGATCATTTACTACTATCACTTTTGAGCAGATACCAAGAGATCAGAATCGAGCTGCTGACGCTATGGCTACCATCGCATCTCTACTAGATCTTCCACAGAATTCAACACGCTACGAGTTCTTGGTAGAACAACTTTGGATCCCCGCTTATGATATCCCCGAATCTGAAATGATATGTTGCCTTGTTGGTTTTGAATCTCCATGGTACGGTGAGTTCTACACCTATCTCCACGATCACACCCTTCCTCCCAACCAATCAAATAACCAACGTAAAACCTTCATTCGCCAAACTGCTCGATATACCATTATTGCCGAAACCCTATACCGACGCAGTCTTGATGGTACTCTCCTTCGATGTCTGGAACAAGATGAGATAACAAAGGTTTTGGAAGATGTACATGAAGGAATTTGCGGGACTCACTCAAGTGGTCCGTCACTAGCCAAGAAGATCATGCGAGCTGGATACTATTGGCCATCTATGGAAAAGGATTCCTACTACTTTGTCAGGAAATGCAAGAAATGTCAAGTTCATGGCGACCTGATACATGCACCAGCACAGGAACTGCAACCAATCACAACACCATGGCCTTTTTGTCAATGGGGTCTGGATTTTGTGGGTAAAATCCATCCATCTTCATCCAATGGCCATAAATTCATTATTACCGCCACCGAATATTTCACCAAGTGGATCGAAGCTGTTCCACTTACCCAAGTCACCGGCAAGCAGATCGCCTCATTCATCCTCAACTACATCATCTGTCGGTATGGTGTACCCATGTCCATCATCACAGATAATGGTCTTCCTTTCAAAAATCAGGATGTTCGTGAGCTTTGTGAGAAATTTCATATCCAACACCGCTTTTCCACTCCCTATTACCCACAAGGCAATGGTCAGGCCGAAGCATCCAATAAAAACATATTGAGGATCCTAAAGAAGACATTCAATGATGTCGGTCGTGATTGGCATGTTCAATTGAATCCAGCGCTATGGGCATATCGAACTAGCATTCGGACCCCTACAGGTGCAACTCCTTATTCATTGGTCTATGGTGCTGAAGCTATCTTACCTATTGAGGTCGAGATACCATCCTTACGAGTTTCATTGCACAATCTCATCGATGATGAAGCATACAGAGTATCTCATCTTCAGGACTTAGAGTTACTAGATGAGAAGCGACAAGCTGCATACAATCACCTCAAAGCCTATCAGCAACGCATGAGTAGAAGCTACAATCACCGAGTTAGACCTCGTACATTTGAGGTAGGTGAACTTGTTCTTCGAGAAAATCCTCGCAACCAACCAAACAGAGAACATCAAGGAAAGTTTGAATCAAACTGGTTGGGCCCATATGTTGTCACTACTGTATTCGGGTCCGGGGCATATCAGTTGGCTACATCAGACGGAGAACCGCTCGCAAATCCAATCAATAGCATGCACCTCAAACGGTTTTATACCTAAGGTGTACAGAGCATTAGGCTCCCCTGCATATCAGAAAATACCAAAAACATTCAGAAAAATGTCCTAAAGAAAATACAAAAAACATTCAAAAAAGTAAAGAAAAAAAAAAATCATGCATCCAAACAGTGAACAACCACTCCGGTGGCACCTTGGGTAAGTACGATGGCGAAAACCTGGCAAACAGGCGCCACTCGTAAAGGCAATGGCTCCAGTATCTTTCAGGCTCATTGCGATCACATTCATACATACACACATCCATCCATCTAACCATGGCTTGTTATTTGATCTGTCATCCAAGAAAGTACTTCATGCGTCTAGCATCCCGCTTTTTCATAACTCATGTCCAACTTGGGGGCAATGCCCTTACAATCTAGATGATGGAAGTGGATTCTACATTACTGGTGATTCATTAGCAAAAACATTCAAAAATGTCTCGCAAAATACAAAAACATTCAAAAATGTCTCACAAAATACAAAAACATTCAAAAATGTCTCGCAAAATACAAAAACATTCAAAAATGTCTCGCAAAATCCAAAAACATTCAAAAATGACTCACAAAATCCAAAACACATTCAAAAACTATTACACAAAATCCAAAAACATCGAAAACCCAATCGAAAATCACACAAAAACATGGCAACACCTTGTACATATTCATTCAAGCAGATGCAAAACCAACATTAACACAGTACTCACACAATGACCATTTATCAATCGACCACACAATCCACATCCAACAAATCAGAAACTGTCTTTAAAAACAAGGATGCATCCTTCCTTACCAAAACAAAGACAAAAGTGACGTTTTCTTTGACAAGAAAATTATGTTAAGCTGTCAAATACTTGGTTGATTTGTGAGTACAATCATTTGTTTATCTGTATCGGGATCTTTTCAGCATTGTTTTGTTTCGTTTGCGCATTATTTCCGATGAAGTACTGGGGCATGTACTAATGGTGTCTACGTGGGAAGTTCACCAAGCTACATGATCTTATGCAAAATGCAGTCATAGATCATTACGGCTTGCTGACTACAACGTATACCTCGACCATATGAGCATGAACCATTACCAAGGATCCATATTCTTTATTCTTTATGTATATATTGTTTGTTTGCAGGTACAATTCTCTTTCTTTGGTTCCTCCTACCTCATCCAAACTGGATAAAGGTTTTATCTCTTATTACGGTATGCACTTGTCTCAGGATATGATCAGCCTAAGATCAAGGAGGACGTTCCAAGTCATGCATGAAAGGAGATAATCCTTATCTGTTCTGCAAGCAATACTCAGGTCAACTTGATCCATTATATCAAGTTGCTTGTATTAACTTGCTATATAAAAATCCATGTAAGAAATACTCTGGTCATCTTGAATCTTTATGTCAAGTTGCTTGTATTTTCTTACAACATTTTAAAGCTCAATGATGAAAAATAAAGCACCATGGATCGTCATTCCATCTCATTTGTATATATTGCATTTCGTTGCATTCCACCCATCCATACATTCATAATAGCTGCATATCATGCATACGTAGTCATAATAATGCATACTCTATTTTACTCATCTTCTTCCATAAGACTCGATCCTAGTCCTCCATATCTTCTATCTAACATCAAATCCCCCCTCACCCTCCCTATCTTGATCATCAACATCATCCTAATCCCTTCATCGCTTCCCATCCTCACTCATCCACAAAATTAAGCCAGTTACTCTATCTGCACAGATACATCGACTCACACACACCTAGACTATCAACAGATACTCTGATCAAGTATCTTCGGGTCTCAGCAGGTAATCGATTATGGTAATCCTAGACTACATCAGGCATTTATCACAATGACCTAGTCTCAACGGGGCTGCCATGATTCCCCACAACCATCCATCACACGCACACACTATCAATTGATCAACCAATCAAACACAATCCAACGGACAATTACATCAATTGTCTACGTCTCAACAAGTATTTTGCTTCATATACCTTGACTTCATCGGGCAATTACATCAATTGTCTAAGTCACATTAGGTCACTTTGATTCACTTACTCAGACTTTATCATGTCCAAGCGACCAACTGACATCAACTGTCACGCTTTGACTTGACCGGGGCAATTAAACCGATTGCACCAGATTGTCCAAACAATTTTGATCAATTGTATAGCATCAATCAAAACCCCACACTACATCTGCTATGTATCTCTTGCATGACCTCAGGGTACTCGCTGGCTTGTTATTTCTTCATATTCACTCCATTTTCTCCCATTCTTTCATCATTAGTTCTAATTTCTTCTATTCTACCTCCCCTCCACTTTTCATTCTTTTTCGAGAGATCGCCCGATTTTTCAAAACAAAATTTGGCCCATCTCTCGAGGGGGCATACCACCCATTAAATTTACATTTTATGGGGCATTTCTTCACACCTATTTTTCTTTCTTTGAAACGACGCGATAAACCGCACCGTCTCAAAGAGGGGCAAATGTAGTCACATAAATCTGTCCACTTAATTAAATGAATATTTAATATTTATTTGATTATTTAACCATCAATTAATAATTAATTAAATTAATATATTTAATTAATTCATCTTAACCCTCTTCTCCTATTAATTAAATAAATTATTCAATTTATTTGATTTAATTCACTTAACCAAATTCAGACCATTAATTAAATAAATAAATCATATTTATTTAATTAAATCTTCTCTCACATTTAAATAAATTAATATTTATTTAAAACCCCCAAAATCCCACCTCTCACATTTAAATAAATAAATCATTTATTTAAAATCACCTTTATCCTCCACCCACTTGCATTTTCCTACAAATACAAGTTGCACAATTATTTTAAATAAATAATTTATTTAAATCACCTTTATCCTCCACCCACTTGTATTTTCCTACAAAAGCAAGTTGCACAACTATTTTAAATAAATTATTTATTTAAAATCCTATTTATCCTCACCCACTTGAAACCTTTAATGGTTTCCCTTAAAGTATTCAAACTTGATGGCTTTAAAGTCTTCAAACTTGATGGCTTCCTTCTATAATCTTCTTAAGACTTTAATGGTTTTCCTTAAAGTCTTCAAGCCTTTAATGGTTTCCCTCAAAGTCTTCAAGCATTTTAATGCTTTATCTTCATTTTTCTCATTTAAATAAATTAATATTTATTTGAATATTTATCCAAATGCAAATTACACCATTTAATTGAAATAAATGATTTTATTTTAATTGAAAATACCAAAATTTCTCCCACTTGCATTTTCCTACAAAATCCACTTGTATGCCTAAACCCCTTCTAGATTCTTCTAAACCCTTCCTAATTAGCCTAAATCCATCCCTTAAATATTGTCACATTCCTAAGCAAATTGGAGTCACTTCTCAAAGACTCCAAAGTCTTTGAAAAACAATTAATGCTTTGTGTGTTCAACAAATTAACCCTCAAAGTCTTGGATAACCTTTGAAAGCTTCCAACCTTCAACCACTAAATGGCTCAAAGTCTTTGATAACCATTGAAGGCTTTCAACCTTCAACCACTTAATCCCCAAAGTCTCCAATAACCATTAATGGTTACCTCAAACCCTCCCACATGGTTAAAACATTTGTTTTGACTCAACCTCTACCCAACCCAAGGGTCTCATCAAGCATTTAATGCTTTGACCATGATTATCTCTTAATCATTTGCACAAAGGTTTATCCTTGCATTAACTCCTAATCCAGTGGGTAATCCTAATTTAGGCTTGACCCTTACCTTCTAGATAACCATGAAGTCTTCTCAGGCCTTTAATGCCTCCAACCTCCTCTCTCAACCCAATCCTATGTTGACACTTGTCACCATTTTATTGGTGCCAATTGTGCACATGGATCCCCAACTTTCAAGCTTGGCCCTTGATTAAACCATTCAATCTTAACCCTTCATTTCCCCATTTCTTCTATAAATAGAACCCTTCTCCTCAAGCGAAGGAGGAAGCATTTAGAGTATTGTTGTTATACTGGCATTAGCATAGAGCTTTTTCATAGCATCACTATCTACTCTTGCATAGTATTTGCTTATCATATTCAACCATCTTGAATCTCCATATGGCATCCATGGCTAGTGCTAAAAGCTGAGAGCTACACTCATTTGGGACTTGGAGAGGAGAGAAACAAGGGAGAAGCATCAAAAGGCATCATGGAAGCATCTTAGGGAGGCTCTTCTCCTTTCTTTTATTTTGTTAAACTTCTTTCATGCTTTTTGAAATCTCTCTTGATATGTTTGGAATGGTTTTTAGTTCTTTGTTTTATTTTTATGGTTGAAACTAACTTATTAACATTGAACTTTGTTGTTGCCTTGTCCCCATTTCCATGACATCAGTCTCAAATCCAAACTACAAAGAGATGCATTATCCTAAGTTAACTTAAGTAAGGTGTAATAATATCCATGATGAATACTTATTTACACCAACTTGATCACATTTCCCATGACCAATCATAGCCATCAGATATTCAAACTTTGACCAGGTTCAATGTATTCTTCGATCTGAAAAAATGTTTTACATCGCCTTGGAACTTGCATACATTTCTTGGAACTTGTGCTAGGGTATTGCGGTTCAATCTAAGTTGTAGATCTTCCTGTCGATTTTCCTTTGCCATAGATTCTTAACAAACTTCATTCACGGCATACCAATCATTTAATCATAGCCAGCTCATCAGCTTCCTTCATTAAATAACGCATGTAACCATTTGATGCATTCTGTTATAGCTCGGTTACAACTCGGTAAATACTAAACTTTACTCGGTAGACATTCTGCCTTCATTAACCGATAGTGATAACCTTAGGGTTTACCGACTAGGTTCCTTAGGGTTTACCGATTAGGTTCTTTGGTCGGTAACATAGTATAGTATTAACCTTACAATTAATAACATATGTATGATATCAAAATAATCTAAATATCATGATCTCATCATTGTCTAACTCGGCAATAGTTGCCCATTGAATAACTTATTCATCCCCTTATTCATCATATTCTTTCTGTGTCTTTTACCGACATCTTTATACTCATCAAATCACACTTCTTAAGATATGGCAACATCATACTGAATTAGAAAATCAATATCTTGACATCAATGACAAAATAATAATATTAAGATAGTAAACATCCTTAATCAATTATATCCATAATCATAAACAACCTTCTCAATATTGTTATTGAAATGCCAACAATCTCTCCTTGTCTGTTATAATGCCAAATGCCAACAATCTCCCCCTTTGGCATTGATGGAAAAACCAATTGATTTGACCTAATTGATTCGGATTGCTATGAGATTCTGAAATGCTGAAATGCTCTCTGCCTGTCATCAAAATTCTCCCCCATACATTAGTCTTCTCCTCTTTTCTCAGTCTTCCTTCAATCTTCTCCCCCTTTGACAACAATGCCAAAAAGTAAAGAACTAAAACATAATTTCTTCCTGTATGAAGTGATTTCCTGTTGTGATGTATCAACTTAGTCTCTGTCAGAAGCATTTTGTCTTCAATTCCTGTTTCCTGCACACCTTTAGAAAACATCCTAAAGTGTGTAAATCAGCATCAACTCCTAAAAGATATTATGTAGAGTCATTGAATTGATGCTTTCACCAAACTTGGTCAGTGAATGGAAGATAGGGGTAGGACCCCTAACTTACTTCTGAGATACTCAAAAGTGTCCTTGGCGGTGACTTGGTGAAGATATCTGCTATTTGTTCCTTTGTGCTAACATACTCCAACACCACTTTCTTCTCTTGAGATTCTTCTCTAAGATAATGATATTTGATAGAGATGTGCTTTGTCTTAGAGTGCATAACATGATTCTTTGAAATGTTAATGGTACTAGTATTGTCACAAAATATAGTTACTGGCTTGGTAACTTTCTCATTTATACCTTCCAACAGTTGTTTGATCCATGCTATGTTGGTACAATTCAATGTTGCAGCAACGTATTCAACTTCTGTTGTTGACTATGAAACACATCCTTGTTTCTTGCTAAGCCAACTCACTAGTCTTTCTCCTAAAAAGAAAGCTCCTCCACTAGTCTTTTTCTGTCATCAATGTTGCCTGCCCAATCAGCATCAGTATAAACTTTTAAATCAAAGTCATTTCCTTTTTGATATACTAAGCCATAATCTTTAGTGCCTTTCAAGTATCTGAAAATTCTTTTGATTGTTGTCATGTGTGTTTCCTTAGGATCTGCAGAGAATCTTGCAATTATACCTACTACATGTGCTATATCTGGCCTGTTGTGAACAACATATTGTAGCTTTCCAATCATGGATCGGTAAAGTGTCTCATCAACAGATGCAGATTCATCATTCTTTGATAATTTACAGTTGGTAGTCATAGGAGTACTTACTGGTTTTGAATCCTCCATTCCAAATTTCTTCAATATTTCCTTTATGTACTTAGATTGAGTAATGAAAATCTCATTTTTCATTTGCAGTATCTGTAAACCTATAAAATACTTTATCTCACTAATTAATGACATCTCAAATTCTTTACTCATTTCATTTCCAAAGTTCTTGCATAAAGAGTCATTTCCACAAAATATAATATCATCAACAAATATGGCTAAGATCAATATTCCATTTTCATCATTCTTCATGTACATATTGCTATTATCACTTGTCCTTATAAAACCAATCTTAATCAAATAAGAGTGCAATCTTTCATACCATGCTCTAGGTGCTTGTTTCAAACCATATAATGCTTTGTTCAATTTACATACCTGATTTTTACTCTTGTCTTCAACAAATCCTTCAGGTTGTTCAATAAAAACTTCTTCTTCTAATATACCATTCAGAAATGCAGATTTGACATCCATTTGATATACTTTGAAATTCTTGTAAGCAGCATATGCCAACAATGTTCTTACTCCTTCTAGTCTAGCCACAGGTGCAAAAGTTTCACCATAATCAATTCCTTCTTCTTGGGCATAACCTTTGCAAAGTAGTCTTGCTTTATTTCAAATGACCTCTCCTTTTTCATTCAGCTTGTTTTTGAAAATCCACTTTGTACCGATTACATTTTTGTCCTTTGGTTTTGGGACCAGTGTCCATGTGTCATTCTTCTTGATTTGATCAATCTCTTCTGTCATGGAATTTATCCAATCTTCACTGTTAAATGCCTCTTTCACTATTCTCGGTTCAAATTTAGATATCAGACATGTGTTCTGTCTCAGTTTGTTCCTTGTCATCACTGGATCATCCTTATCTCCTATAATCTAACTTGACGCATGATGTCTTCTGACATATTTGGCTAATAGAGGCTTGGTAGGCTCTGTATGATCTTCTTCATCACTCGGTAACTGGATATTCTCTTCATTTTCTTCAACAGTTTTCTCGATAAGACTTGTCGGTTGAACATAGACAAATTCATCATAGTCTTTTGGTTCCTTGGAATTTCCTTCATCATTTCTTTCTGCAAATTCATCAATTTTCACATTTTCACTTTCTACTATTTTGTTAGATGATTTGATCAGACATTTAAATGCTTTACTTCTAGAAGAATAACCAAGAAATGTTCCTTCTTCACTTTTCTGATCAAACTTGCCATTTCTGTCATCCTTGTGTACATAGCATCTACTTCCAAAGATTTTGAAATAGCTTACATTAGGTTTCTTGTCATACCAGATTTCATATGGTGTCTTCAAAGTACCTTTCTTCAGTTGTACTCGGTTCAGGGTGTAAACTGTTGTGCTTATTGCTTCTCTCCAAAATGTTTGTGGCACTTTCTTTTCAATCATCAGGGTTCTGGCACAATCCACAATAGATCTGTTTCTTCTCTCAACAATTCCATTTTGTTGTGGAGTTCTCAGTGCAGAGACTTGTCTTTTAATACCATGATCATTGCAGAATAAGTTGAACTAATTAGATGTGATCTCTCCTCCTGTATCTGATCTAAGATAATTCAGTTGTCTTCCTGTTTCATTTTCAACTCTTGCCGTGTACCATTTAAACATTTGAAAAGCTTCTGATTTTTCTTTTAAAAACATAACTGACATCATCCTTGAGTAATCATCCACAAATAATATGAAATATTTATCACCATAATAACTTTGAACTTTCATAGGATCACAAAGATCAGTGTGCACAAGATCTAAAATTCCCTTAAAAGTTTAAGACTTACTTGTACAGCTTGATCTTGTCATCTTACCCATCTATCATCCTCAACACATAGCATTCTCAGGTTTTTCTAAACTTGGTAGACCTCTTATTCGGTGCTTCTTACTTATTTTGATCAGATTATCAAAATTTACATGACAAAACCTTTTATGCCATAACCAGGTATCATCTATCTTTGCATACAGACACTTATTTCGAGTTGAGACAAGGTGAAATGTGTTACCTTTTGTTTGTGTCCCGATAGCAGCTAACTTTCCATTCTTGTCATGAACTTTGATAATTCCTTTCTGAAATTCTATTCGGTATCATGTATTGTTTAGCTATGCTACACTCAACAAATTGTATTTCAAACCTTCAACCCAATAAACATCATTGCATCTTGCATTGTCAAGAAGTGTTATGGATCCTTTACCTCTTACCGGACATGGTGCATCATTACCAAATCTTACATAGCCTCCATCATAGTCTTCTAACATAACAAACTTGTGTTTATCACCAGTCATGTGATGTGAGCATCCACTATCTATGATCCAAGAATCATTAGTATTGATGTGAGATATTAGGGCTTTTTCTTCATACCTTTCTTCATCTGATCCATCTTTGATAGCCACATAAACTACTTCCTCTGTATCAGTTTCATTTGATTTATCATCATTGGATTCCTCATCAACTATTAAGCATGTCTTTCTATCTCTTCTTCTGAAGTATCGATGCCCTCTGTAATGATTATCTTTCTGTCTATCATCTCGGTAATCTCTCTTTTTAGTAGAATCTTTGTCAGGACAGTTAGAAGCCATATCTCCTATCTTATCACAATTGAAACATTTCAAAGGTAGTTTTCCTTTATACTTACCTTTGCCTCTCGGTAACCTTCTGGCTAATAGTGCTTCAAACTCTTCTTGCTTTCTAATTTCCTCATACAATTTGTGTACTTCCTCCATTTTCTTGTGAAATCTTTCACTTGCTCCACTGCGATCCCCTTTAGTGTACTTACTCATTCTATCATTGTAATCATCAGATTCACCAATATGAAAAGAACTAAATGCAGATTCAACTTTATTTACCGAAGACCCACTATTATCAAAATTACTTAACTCAAATGCATGTAGCTTACCAATAGTAGCATCTAAAGAAACTGGCATATTAGGTACAGACCTCAATTCATTGATTGCAAAGACTCGGATTGCATAAGCCGGTAGAAGGGTTCTTAACAACTTACTTGTTATATCCTTTTCTTCAATAGTTCCACCTACTCCTTTGATTTGATTGACAATCTCCTTTAGTCTTGTACTATACCGAGTCATGTTCTCACCTTCATTCATCCTCATAGATTCAAGTTTCCCTCTTAGACTATCCACTTTTGCTCTTTGAACATGTTCATCACCGCCATATACAAATATGAGCTTGTCCCGCATTTCCTTCACATCATTGTAGCCTTCTAGATCATTAAACTCTGAGTCGGTCAATGTAGATGTTATTTCAATCATTGCTTGGATATGTTCTTGCTTTGCCTTTATCTATTCCATTGTCAATGGATAGGTGCTCGGTGTGATGAAATCATTCTCCAGATAATATACAACATATTCTCCAACTCCTGATAGCTGCAGCTTCATCCTTTTCTGCCATGTAGAGAAACTTGACTTGTTCAGCTTCGGTGCATCCCTCTTATACATCTTTGGATCTTTGCCTCAAGTACCTTTAAACTTTTCTTCCCGAGTCCAAAGCTCTGATACCAATTGATAGTTCTAATACTAATGTTAAGTACAGATGCCAAGCTAATAAGATGAGAGGGGGGGTGAATCATACAAACTTAATCTTCCATAAAAACATCAGATTCAACTTTGGCAACATGTACTTTAGTAATATAACCAAAACTGGTAAACATGCAAACTCAAAAGCATATAAACATCATAATGCTCACAACACCAGATTTAACATGTAAACCCAAATAGGGAAAAACCATTGTGGGATTTCGGACCCACTAAGAAATATACTCTTCTAGAGTATGCTCGGTTAAAAGAAAATCCTGTTAAAGATTACAAACACATTGCTAGATGTGACTCGGTTAAGGGATTTCCCTCAGATCTGTTAGGATCTTCACCTTGTTAGAAGTGACCTTGTTAAAGGATTTCAAATACTCAATCAGAATGTCACCTTGCTAGAGGGTTTTACAAATAAGACTGTTAAGTCCACTCGATTAAGATATTTTCTATCACTACACAAAATAACAGTAATAAAAATCTATCTGCAACTTCACATCTAAAATGCTAAAGCAGATTCTTATTTGCTCAATAAAATATAGACATAGAACTAATCTTGTCCATCTGCTGGGCTCTATACTCTTTTGTTCAAAATAGTTCTTCAAGCTTTTGTGCTCAGTAATTACTATGTAGCATCCCTATGCATACACTTTCCCGCATGCATTGTTTATCAACAGTTCCCTATTTATAAACAATTCGCCAACCGCTTAATCTCCTTGATCACATTTCCCATGATCAATCATAGCCATCAGATCTTCAAACTTTGACCAGGTTCAATGTATTCTTCGATCTGAAAAATGTTTTACCTCACCTTGGAACTTGCATACATTTCTTGGAACTTGTGCTAGGGTATTGCGGTTCAATCTAAGCTGTAGATCTTCCTGCCAATTTTCCTTTGCCATAGATTCTTTAACAAACTTCATTCACGGCATACCAATCATTTAATCATAGCCAGCTCATCAACTTCCTTCATTAAATAACACATGTAACCATTTGATGCATTCTGTTACAGCTCGGTTACAACTCGGTAAATACTAAACTTTACTTGGTAGATATTCTGCCTTCATTAACCGACAACGATAACCTTAGGGTTTACTGACTAGGTTCTTTGGTCGGTAACATAGTATAGTATTAACCTTACAATCAATAACATATGTATGATATCAAAACAATCTAAATATCATGATCTCATTATTGTCTAACTCGGTAATAGTTGCCCATTGAATAACTTATTCATCCCCTTATTCATCATATTCTTTCTGTGTCTTTTACCGACATCTTTATACTCATCAAATCATACTTCTTAAGATATGGCAACATCATACTGAATTAGAAAATCAATATCTTGACATCAATGACAAAATAATAATATTAAGACAGTAAAAATCCTCAATCAATTATATCCATAATCATCAACAACCTTGTCAATATCCTTATTGAAATGCCAACAATCTCTCCTTGTCTGTTATAATGCCAAATGCCAACACCACCAATCCATATTGACAAGAAATGAACAACCAAAACATAAAATTTCAGAAAACTCCAAGTATATTGTATTGCTCCAAAATCTAAAACATCATCAAATTTCATCAACTTCAACAACTACGCCAACATCAACCTGGAATCAATCCAAGTGGGAATAATATAGCCTCCCTAATGGTTTCCAACCACTTTTCAAACTTTGGAACCATTGGAGCATTAGTGATCCCTTTTTACAACATTTTGCCATGACAACAAAAGTTGTCAACTTGCACTTTTCAAATTTGGTGACTCCAAGATGTATTTGACCTATTTCAAGGATTGGTCTAATGTTTCTAAGACTAATATTTATTTGCCTAACTCATTACTAGACTCCTATTGACCCATATGGTCATTTATCCACGGTGGCTTATAAAATGCAACCATGACAATGCCTTACATCAATTGGGTCTTATTGACTCACAAAACTATCAACCTAATATAGATTATCATTTTCACCTCATGGATGATATTAGGCTCTTTTAGACTTCATTTGTGTATTTGGGTGCTCCTGCACCACAATATCCTAAAGGTTGTTCCTAGCAACACAATCATTAAAATCTTTGTGGGATTGATCTTAAACATCTAAAGTCCACTCACTTATCCTTATTACGAAGAATGGCATGAAAATATGCACCAAAAATACAATCAAAAAAGGGATTAGCATAAATAAATCCATCTAATTCTTCCCACAAATCTCTTTTCTTTATATAAGTAGTGGATCCATAAATATTCACAACTATGAGCTGAAGAGAAGAAGAACTCCTAACCCTACACCCTAGCCAATTGTAATGTCCTGCTAGAAAACCCCGAAGGGATAAAGCTAAAACACACGAATGGAATGCACATAATTTTTAAAAAAAAAAAAAAAAAACATAACATAATGATACAATGATTTATCATAAGCTCAGATGGCATAGCAGAAGACTAAACAATACCTAAGGAGTTTCCCAACGTGATTACTTAATTTAACATCTAACTCAACTCATGACATTTGATCCAAATAAGAAGGTTAACTTAACTACATGTTATTACTTAAAACATGGATATATATTGTTCAATAAATTAGAATTTTAGATAATAGGACACGTTCATCCCTTATGGTTGAAGATAAGGCTAACATGAGGAAATTTACCCATTAAAGTTAAAACATAGATAACATGTGGACGTTCATTCATTAGAATTAAAATATAGAAAACTTAACGAAGTTCATCCATTAGAGTTAAAGCTATGGTCAACATGATTAAGTTCATCCAATAAATTTTAACTATTCATTACGTTCAATCTTACATCAAACATATGCCATGCATCTAATTTCATATCATACTTTAGCTTCATAATAAACTACTGAATACTTTCCATGCCTAGTTACTTGTGCTATCAATAACTGAATATATTTCATTGATCAAATCTACATTCTCTTATGATCCTAATTACTGCATTAAATAAAATGACTACATACATGCATTTATGATTATCTTCATCTAATACCCATTATATATTTTAACATAAAGAATCCATATGCCGAAATAAAAGAAAACATCAAAATGTAAAAACACCGCATAACACCGAAATGATCTCGGAGTTCACCCTTAGTGGGCTACATCTCCAGGTCTGCTCAACTGCAACACCCCTTAGATACTTAATCAATAGTGAAGAATACATAAGGTTCACATCATTTACAATCCTGCCATCAAGGCAAACATAACCAATAATACATTCGACCACATTGGTCCAATAAATACATAAATGATCCCTGAATAGGAAAGGATCCAACTGAACATAATAAAAAAATGATAATAACAGATCAACTAGAGCATCCACGAAATTAAATCTTCGCAACCCATCATAAGCATCCCATGGTCTAACATGAAAATCAGGTTCTCCCGAGGGCAATAAACATCAGGACAACTCCACAACCGAGCTCCGATCAAAGGCAACACAACAACATACTGGCAAACATATTCAAACAAACTCCTAAAACCCAGGAATACACAAAGTCAAGCAAACAGAGTTCAATAGGGTAGGATTACTCACTTGGTCAAACTAGACTTCATACGAGGTGCACTGACCGACGATGCTCTAACTAGAGCCCTGACCAGCTATGGTCTACCACAAACCAATATTTAACACACGCACAAAGGACATGATCAAATGCAAACTATCACACAAAAACAGACAAGATTCGGAATCAAGGACATAAACCGGTACCCAAATCAACAAATGACAATAACCAACAATTACAAACAAGGAATTTCCATTCCCTAAGCAAATGTGAAAACATAAATTTAAACATGCACAGGCATACACCAGAGAAGACAATCTTTTTCCACATTGGTTAATATTTAAATTGATCCAGTTTGCTAATGGATCTATGTTTGATTGTAGTTTGTCTACCTCAGCTAGGTACTGGTCGTTCATGGGTTTCTAACTCGCTAAGTTCATTTGCATCAAAACATAACATAATTATTTCATCATGAGTTTTAAACCAAATTCACATGAATATAATTAAATAACCATTAATCAGCTAAATATGATATTTATTGTTCAAAATAAAATATCATTCTCATTCTTTTTCGAAATAGTTGATTAACTCTCATAACTCCAAAACCAGCATATACTTTCCAAAAATGGAAATATACATATAAAGAAACAAAAGAAATAGATAAACATTTCCCAATGAAATATAATTCCCTTGCATATATTTAAAACAAATACACGATCTAAAGATATTAATTAGTACATATGTCTCTATATATATACCTAAATTAATAAATTAATGACTAAACAATAATTATTATATAATTGAAAATATATGCTAATTAGGAATCAACAATAAATATATAATTAATAATATATATTAATATATAAATTATCGCAATTAACATATATTTAATAATATACATTAATTAATAATTAATAATTAATATATAATTAATAAAATATATTAATTTAAATTTAATAATATTAAAACATTTAAAAAAAAAAATTAATTTAATATATTATATTTTATTTTATTTTTTTATCTAAAAAAATAATAGTAAAAAAAACCCAAGGGCAGTCGCGGGCCCACCTCCCATCCATGAGAGGGGGTGACCATGCCCTAGCTGTGGAGGCTATAGCCACTGTAGTGGACGCAGGCACACGATGTCCACATAGTGGACGAGGGGACCCTGCGGCCACCACGGGGGTTGCAAGACTTTGTGGCCACACAGTGGTCACAGGTCGCTGCGGCCACTCTGTGGACGCAGACCTCTGAGCAGTGGCCAGCGAAGGGGAGGGGAAGAGAGGGGGGGGCGCTAGTTGAGCCTCGGCTCCTCTGCCCTCCAACCCCTAAATCCGCCCATATTAAATTTCATTTTATTTTATCAATAAACCAAAAGAAATAAAAATAAATAAAACCCCCGGTTTCTAATTAATATACAGTCTCACACAGAGACTAAATTAATTTCCAAAATGACCATGAACAACAAATATTGATTTTTTTTCCAGAACAACCAGATCTAGAGAGGGAATAAATTTCTTCACCCAAATCTCATATTTGGGCAAAATGAATCATTTCTCATACATGATTCAACCAATTTGCCAAACACCACACTAAATTTTAATTTAAAAAAAGAAACTTAATCAGAAAACATTCAATGGAGTTTAAACAAAAATTCATCAAGAGTAGCCAAACCCCCTAATATTTGTTCTACACATTTTTATTTTTATTTTTTATTTTTAAAATCAATCTGAGCAAATCAGAAACTAATTGAAAACAAGGAATGAATTCAAGGAGGAATAAATTCAAGATTTCATTGCTATTCTTCTCTATTCATCAATCAGAAAGATTATTCAACAACAACTCATTTCTTTCAACCAGAACAGTAAATTTATTTGGCAACAAAGAAGACAAATAAAAGAGATCCTACCTCGATACGCAATCCTAGAAGAGTTTTGTTGAAGAGCCCAACCTCCAAGCTCCAACTCTGATCTTCCCCCAAATCTGGCCTCCAAAATTTCCCAAAAATCTCCATCCCTTTCCTGTGAACTCACATGCATCCCCAAAAGAAAAAAAAAATGCACCTAATCTTTTTAGGTTTTCCAACCCCATATTTTCCAATAATGATGATATTTAATAATTAAAGATCCTTTTTTTTTTTAATTAAAAAAAAAATCAAAAATGCTTTTCTCTCCCTCGTGTAATTTCTAATTTTTCCCAATTAACACAACTTGACATTTTTATTTCAAAATAATATGAGGGTATATATATATATTATTCAAAATAAAATCCCAAATTCATTTTTTAAAACTATATCCAACATATTTTAAACTCGCTTTTCTAAGTAAATTGATTTTCTTAAATAATTAAAATCAACCTTTCTATTTTTAAAAGGCAAGAGATTTAATTAATTCTATTTCAAATTAATTTAAATCTTTCCTTTCCAAAAGCATAACTAAGTAAATTAATCCATTAAAATTTACCATTTAATTTAAACTAGCTACCAATTTGAATTGAGCAATTCTAAATAATGATTAATCGCATAAAGGAAACCTATTTAATTTATTCCCTTAATTTTTAATGCATAAACACAACTTTATCAAATAAATTAAAAAGGATTAATTACTCAATTTAACCACACACACAAAACACGCAATCCAAGAAAGCCAAACAAACAGACGACTCGCATACCCAACCAAAGAGATACTGACGGATGACTAATGGCGCTCACTTGAGCACGACTAGGGTCAAATGAGGGTCTCCTGACCACCTACTCCAATTTCTAAGGGCCAATGAGGAACACTCAAACCTGCGAATCCAGGTGGAGACAAACCTCGCACCCATGCAATACTGTACCTGCAATCTCCTGCAACCATGAATCACACATGCATACATATTTATATTTAATAAAAGTGTTAGCCTAAGATTAATAACATGAATCAAAAGAACTAATAAGCTCACATACACATTGATGTCAAAACCACATTAATCGGTACATACAATAATCAAAACATCTGACTATAACATACTAACATGATAAACTAACCAAGGTCAAACCGAAATTAGAATCTGATTAGGGCAGGGGTACTACATTCTCCCCCTAGGTTTCGACTTACTCCTAGAAGTCGTAAGGCTAGACGGAGAACATGTCGCACGCATTAGCCCTGAAACTTATTCAACAAATATCAAATTGCACATAGGAATCTCTCCATAAATAAATAAAACATTATTGCTAAATCCTCTATGAATGCCATTATCCATTGGCAAGATACATCTAACTTAATACTTTTCTTAAAATATTCTAAGAACTATCTATAATCAGAGTAGAGAAACATGAATTTTCTCCCTATCATCATACCAAATTAAAGCATAAAAAGAGATAAACAACAATTACCGGACTCATCAACCAAGTATGATAAGAAAAATGTCATCATGATCAATTTATGTTACCATCCATCTTTTCATAAAACTTATTGCATAGAACTAGCTTCAAATATCAAATTCTACAACCAAGTTAACTTTCATGCAGTAAGAGCAACATATAGAACACAATTGCTTACACTTGCCAGGCATATAAAAATCTTTCCAATGACTATGTCCCATAACATAGTAACAAGATAACACAATTTTACTCCATGATTACACATAATAATCATCCACATAACTGGAATGCACAACTCAAAAGGCCACATGTGAGCATGTCTAATGCTCGGTCAAAGATAACATGCTTGATCAGCATCTCTATGCCTGATCTCAGAACAATAATATGATTATAAATATCCAACATCTCACTCAAAGGCTCGATGGTGCTAGGGCACACCATAGTAGTGCTACCTTCCATAAAAGACCTTCGTGAAGATCCCTTGTTGAGTAAGGTGGTTAGCCTGCAAGAGATAGTCACCACACATAGGTAGGTAGTGGATCATAGCTGCATCACAACCTCACATACCCCCATCCTCAAGGTTCCCTACGTCTACTTCCTCGTACACACTCAACCAAGACTATCTTATATGTCCTTGGAGAGGAATTGTTAAATTTCAACACAAGACCATCATACGAAAACAATAAGGATAAACCAGTTTAGCCACCAAAGTACAGATGAATAAAGATAATAAATCATCAATTCCAACAGTAAGGCAATAAAATAATCCAGAATTTGCAACACCAAATCAAGTAAGAAAAAGATCACGAGATCGTGGCTAAACCTTCAAAGTCAAAATATAATAAATTGTTGGTCCATAAAGAAATGAATAAGAGTATCACAACTGCACATAACATCACTATGTGACTAGCATCTAGCCACCAATGAGGAAGGAAGGAACAATCGTCTAGCTATTGCAGTAGCTCATCATGTGGTGCGGCCTAGTCACACATCCACATGGTATGGAAGTGTGCACCTCGACATCAGCCCGCATCACGTCGTCACACAGCATGGCAATACTCCAAGCGGTGAAGACACGCAATGGACGTATCCCGCATGGTAGTGTACCTAGCAAAAAAAGGCATGCGTAGGTCACGTCCCACATAGCGACGTATCTCTCAGGATACTCATCATAATCCAGCAGTATACATGGCTAAGGTCCACCCACATTTCTACCAACACCTACTAACTGGCAACTCATGTGAATAAACCTACCTTTCATGAAGATAAGGCAAAGGATCCTCCAATAAAAACCATCATTATGCTCAAGAACTGTCATCAATATGCTCAAATAAAGGATAGGAATAGGCTGGCACACATAGACCTTATAAATTGGTTCATCAAAAGGGAAAGTATTGAGTACACCTATAATACAGTTTCATTATTTAACTATATTTTTCCTCAAAATAGAGAAGCTAAAGTCGCTTCGCGCCAACATTACTCGTACGCCAATCCATACTATTCAAGGAATGGTGACTTCTAATACTATCCCTTAACATACTGAATTACCAACATCCCGAGGTTTGGTACTCAGTAGGGTAACAATTAAGCAACATCACATAAATAGTATGGTTTCCCATACTCATAAGTAAACATATCCTCCATGGTTGATTACTTCACCATCCCATGGGCACATAGAGCAAGCACGGGTTTCTTAAAATACACAAAGAAAGCACCAGTACTAGTTTAGTCACATTTATGGGGAGTACTTTTCAGTACGCTATCATCTACTCAAGGAAAGTTTTAATTATGATTTTCACATGAATAACAGAATAAAGTTTATTCTAGATACAAGTACTAAAATTCTTCTTAACCATTCAAAATTACATAAGGAAATAGCATCATTCCAATATCTTTTCTAAATCCATTAAGCATTCACAACCACATTACTAACTATGCAAATTTCGTTATGAAGCTCAAGACTTTCATCTTTCCATAAAAATAAAAAATAAAAATGCAAAAAGTACAATTTCACATGTTTTATAAACAGTCTATTTAAATCAATGCACTCTTTAGTAGCATTACTAAAATCTAATAATCTAGGCAAAGAGGAGGAAAAAGAGAGTTTGATAACTAATCTATTTCATACATGGACACAAGATCACACGACATTATAAAATTTCTCACTACAAGTCTATCATCTTAATTGTACTGTTTTCGTTTCACTATTGTTTAGAAGAATGCCAAGGGGTCTAACATGACATTTCCATTTATTATGGTTGCAACAAAATGTTCTAGTTTTCCAAACAATAGAGATCAAGATAGGCAATCTTTTCGATAATACAAGATCTCTTGCGAACACTCACTATTTTTAATTCTCTACAAAGCCTAACATAATCTGCAACCTTTCTTTGAAAATCTAGGGTATGATAAGAAGGTAAATGAGGAACTTATCAACTAAATAATACATATTATTGTATGCACATCAAACAAGCTTTTCATTTGCACTTTCTAATCATAATAAGGCAATCATATATATCCAAAAGCAAGTTCAATGTAGCATTGTTAAAATAGGTCCTAAATTGAATCAGTATTATGAACACATAAAACAATCTTTCAAGGAACACATTAATACACTCTTAGCCACTATAACATGTTCCCTTTTATACATCCTATTACAAACAAGGCAGTTTCACATAACAACTATACACACATTAATGCACATTACTTAAGATAAAATTTAATTATGTTAATCCTACATTACACATGGAGAATTCCTTAATGAAAACATACAATTTCCTCCCAATAACCAATATTATCTTTTAAATCCATAGCCCTCTTATTATCTAGAAGTATAAAAGCATCATAAGGCTCACAGGTTCAAGAACTGACTAACTTTCTCTTGCAATAAAGAAACGCACATAAGAGATAATTACACAAATCACAACCATTTTAAATTCTAGAGAGAAAGAGGAGGAAGGATGATAAACATTCAATTCTCTAAATAAAAAGCATTAAAAATCTACCAAACAAATCCTTCAAGAGGACAACACTAAGCAAGATCATAATCTTAAAACAAGCACCTTTCGTACTTTCAGACTCAAAACAAGCACTCACCAACCCAATGGATTAGTCTAAAGCGAACAACAATCAATAAGGAAGGTGAATATGACTCTCTTTCAGAATAAGAGTAAGCATAGACCAAGGCATCAATAAGTAAACCAAGCACATATAATCACTCAAAAAGCACCAACATCAAGAAGGTGAAAGCAAGGTGTGAACACACATGTTACACACCATTAGGTTTGCTCGAAGTAATACGCAAAAGAATAGCACACAAGTACTTAAGATCTTAAAGATCCTATGCCTCAATCACACACATACAAAAGGAAGACAGGCATACAACACAAGGTCTATATACCTCACACCAACAAAGAGCACAACGAAACTAGAGATCCCAGTGTTTGCAACCTGGCTTTGATACCAAATGTAATGCCCCGCCAGGAAACCCTAAAGGGATAAAGCTAAAACACACGAATGGAGTGCACATATATTTTTTTTGTAAAAATTAAGCATAATATAATGATACAATGAGTTATCATAAGCTCAGATTACACAACGGAAGACTAAACAATACCTAAGGAGTTTCCCAACGTGATTACTTAATTTAACATCTAACTCAACTCATGACATTTGATCCAAATAAGCAGGTTAACTTAACTACATGTTATTACTTAAAACATGGATATAATCTGTTCAGTAAATTAGAATTATAGATAATAGGACGTGTTCATCCCTTATGGTTGAAGATGAGGCTAACATGAGGAAATTTACCCATTAAAGTTAAAACATAGATAACATGTGGACATTCATTCATTGGAGTTAAAATATAGAAAACTCAACAAAGTTCATCCATTAGAGTTAAAGCTATGGTTAACATGATTAAGTTCATCCAATAAATTTTAACTATTCATTATGTTCAATCTTACATCAAACATATGCCATGCATTTAATTTCATATAGTAATTTAGCTTCATAATAAACTAATGAATACTTCTCATGCCTACTTAATTGCGCTATCAATAACTGAATATATTCCATTGATCAAATCTACATTCTCTTATGATCCTAATTACTGCATTAAATAAAATGACTACATACATGTATTTATGATTATCTTCATCTAATCCCCATTATACATTTTAACATAAACCATCCATACATGCCGAAATAAAAGAAAACATCAAAATGTAAAAACACTGTGCAACACCGAAATGATCTCAGAATTCACCCTTAGTGGGCTACATCTCCGGGTCTACTCAACTGCAAGACCCCTCAGATACTTAATCAATAGTGAAGAATACATAATGTTCACATAATTTATAATCATGCCATCAAGGCAAACATAACCAATAATACATTCGACCACATTGGTCCAATAAATACATAAATGATCCCTGAATAGGAAAGGATCCAACTGAACATAATAAAAAAACAATAATAACAGATCAACTAGAGCATCCGTGAAATTAAATCTTTGCAACCCATCATAAGCATCCCATGGTCTAACATGAAAATCAGGTTCTCCCGAGGGCAATAAATAGCAGGACGACTCCACAACTGAGCTCCGATCAAAGGCAACACAAGAACATACTGGTAAACATATTCAAACGAACTCCTAAAACCCAGGAATACACAAGGTCAAGCAAATGGAGTTCAATAGGGTGGGATTACTCACTTGGTCAAACTAGACTTCATACGAGGTGCATTGACCGACAGTGCTCTAACTAGAGACCTGACTAGCTATGGTCTACCAAAAACCAATATTTAACACATGTACAAAGGACATGATCGAATGCAAACTATCACACGAAAACAGTCAAGATTCAGAATCAAGGACATAAACCAGTACCGAAATCGACAAACGACAATAACCAACAATTACAAACAAGGACTTGCCATTCCCTAAGCAAATGCGAAAACATAAATTTAAACATGGACAAGCATACACCAGAGAAGATAATCTTTTTCCACATTGGTTAACATTTAAATCGATCCAGTTTTCTAATGGATTTATGTTTGATTGCAGTTTGTCTACCTCAGCTAGGTACTGGTCGTTCATGGGTTTCTAACTCACTAAGTTCGTTTGCATCAAAACATAACATAATTACTTCATCATTTATTTTAAACCAAATTCACATGAATATAATTAAATAACCATTAATCAACTAAATATGATATTTATTGTTCAAAATAAAATATCATTCTTATTCTTTTTCGAAATAGTTGATCCACTCTCATAACTCCAAAACCAGCATATACTTTCCAAAAATGAAATATACATATAATGAAATAAAAGAAATAGATAAACATTTCCCAATGAAATATAATTCCCTTGCATATATTTAAAACAAATACACGATCTAAAGATATTAATTAGTATATATATCTCTATATAGATACCTAAATTAATAAATAAATGACTGAACAATAATTATTACATAATTGAAAATATACGCTAATTAGGAATCAACAATTAATATATAATTAATAATATATATTAATATATAACTTATCACAATTAACACATATTTAATATATTTTGTTAATTATATATTAATTAAAATTTAATAATATTAAAACATTTGAAAAACAAAATTTAAATTTAATATATTATATTATATTTTATTTTATTTTATTATCTAAAAAAATAATAATAATAAAAAACCCAAAAAAGGGCAGTTGCGGGCCCACACCTCTCATCCACAGGAGTGGGGGTGGTCATGCCCTAGCCACGGAAGATGTGTCCACCGTGGTGGACGCAGACCTACGACATCTACATAGTGGACGCGGGGACCCTACGGCCACCACGAGGGTCGCAAGACTCTGCAGCCATACGGTGGTTGCAAGTCGCTGCAACCACTCTGTGGACGCAGAGCTGTATGGCCACCGGTGGACGCAGACCTCCGAGCACGGTGAGCGAAGGGGAGGGGAAGAGAGGGGGGCACGGGTTGAGCCTCGACTCCTCCGCCCTCCAACCCCTAAATCCGCCCATATTAAATTTCACTTTATTTTATCAATAAACCAAAAGATATAAAAATAAATAAAACCCCCAGTTTCTAATTAATATACAGTCTCACACAGAGACTAAATTAATTTCCAAAATGACCATGAACAACAAATATTGAAATTTTTTCCAAAACAACCAAGATCCAAAGAGGGAATAAATTTCTTCACCCAAATCTCATATTTGGGCAAAATGAATCATTTCTCATACATGATTCAACCAATTTGCCAAACACCACACTAAATTTTAATTTAAAAAAAGAAACTTAATCAAAAAACATTCAATGAAGTTTAAACAAAAATTCATCAAGAACAACCAAACCCCCTAATATTTGTTCTACATATTTTATTTTTTATTTTTTATTTTTTAAAATCAATCTGAGCAAATCAGAAACTGATTGAAAACAAGGAATGAATTCAAGGAGGAATAAATTCAAGATTTCCTTACTATTATTCTCTATTCATCAATCAAAAAGATTATTCAACAACAACTCATTTCTTTCAACCAGAACAGTAAATTTCTTTGGCAACAAAGAAGACAAATAAAAGAAATCCTACATCCATACACAATCCTCGAAGAGTTTTGTTGAAGAGCCCAACCTCCAATGTTGAAGAGCCCAACCTCCAAGCTCCAGCTCTGATCTTCCCCCAAATCTAGCCTCCAAAATTTCCCCAAAAATCTCCATCCCTTTCCTATGAACTCACATGCATCCCCAAAAGAAAAAAATATGCAACCTAATCTTTTTTAGGTTTTCCAACCCCATATTTTCCAATAATGATGATATTTAATAATAAAAGAAATTTTATTTTTTTAATTAAAAAAAAAAATCAAAAATGCTTTTCTCTCCCTCATGTAAAATGAGGGTTATATATATATATATAAAATAAAATCCCAAATTCATTTTTTAAAACTTTATCCAACATATTTTAAACTCGCTTTTCTAAGTAAATTGATTTTCTTAAATAATTAAAATTAACCTTTCTATTTTTAAAAGGCAAGAGATTAAATTAATTCTATTTCAAATTAATTTAAATCTTTCCTTTCCAAAAGCATAACTAAGTAAATTAATCCATTAAAATTTACCATTTAATTTAAACTAGCTACCAATTTGAATTGAGCAATTCTAAATAATGATTAATCACATAAAGGGAACCTATTTAATTTAGTCCCTTAATTTTTAATGCATAAACACAACTTAATCAAATAAATTAAAAAGGATTAATTACTTAATTTTGTTGTTGCGTGCGCAGTAATAGGCATGGATGGTGGGGTTCTCATGATTCCTAGTGAGACATTATAAGTAGGGGTTTTGTATGCTTCTGCCTAAGAGGGTTTTCTAGGAGATGTCAACACTTTTTCAGAGGGAATAAATTTTTTGCCTCTTAGAGACCTCCATGTTATCTTCCTCTATCATAATACTCTTACCTTTCCCTTTATTTTTCTCTTCAAGATCATCCACTATGTCATTAAAAATGTTCAAAATCCAATCAGGGGTCACTTGGTCTATGGGTGCAATAAACCTCTTCCTCCCTTCCTCCACTAGTACATTCGGAGCTGATTTCCAACGGCAGTTTGTCGAATTTGTGACGAATTTTCATCGGAGTGTCAACAAAATCCACCATCGAAAACTCGGCATGGGATTGGTCGATGATGCCATACCTGTCGGAAATTCGACAACCAATGGACTCTGCCGACGGTCAGAGGTCGTCGGTCGAAAGCTTGGTATTCCTCGTAATTCCAACGATGATAATTTTTATCAAAAAAAAAAAATTATTATCACCGAAGATAATTATTGTCATCGATATAAAAGAGCCATCGAAGGAAGGAAACACCGAAGAATTCTAGAAAGGAATCACCGAAGATAATACCTTCATTGACAAAAGATATCGAAAAAAGTAGAGAGGGTCTTCATCGACGAGAAAAGTTCTCAAGGAAATAATACTATCAGTGCAACATAAAAAGGACCCACTGATTATGTGTTTTCATCGAAAGAATAATATCGATTAGACAAAAGGAAGCTACATCGATAAAAGGTATTGATGAGGATATAGGTTTTGAGGAGGTTAAAATTCATCGACAAAAGATATCAAAGAAAGAAGAGAGGGTCTTCATCAACGAGAAAAGTTCTCAAGGAAATAGTACTATCGGTGCAACATAAAAAGGGCCCACCGAAAAGAGCATTTTCATCAAAAGAATAATATCGATCAGACAAAAGGAAGCTACATCGATAAAAGATATCGATGAGGATATAGGTTTCGAGGAGGTTAAACTTCATCGACAAAAGATATTGAAGAAAGCAGAGAGGGTCTTCATCGACGGGAAAAGTTCTCGAGGAAATAATACTATCGGTGCAATATAAAAAGGACCCACCGAAAGGAGCATTTTCATCGAAAGAATAATATCGATCAGACAAAAGGAAGCTACATTGATAAAAGATATCGATGAGGATATAGGTTTTGAGGAGGTTAAAAGGCATGTTCTCTATATGCATGGTTTTGCCGATGTAACTTTATCAATGAAGAACGATAAGGGAAAATAAAGAAAAAGCTTCAGTGAGATAATAGACTCATTCATCGACGGGGCATAGTGATATCGATGAAAGAAGTATTTTGATGGAAAAATAGAGGACACCAAAGCCCAAGGTTTCTTTGACATAAGAGCCATTGAAGGAAGGAAACGTCGATGAATTCCAGAAAGGACTCACCGAAGATAATAACTTCATCGACAAAAGATATCAAAGAAAGCAGAGAGGGTCTTCATCGATGGGAAAAGTTCTCGAGGAAATAATACTATCGGTGCAACATAAAAAGGACCCACTGAAAGGAGCATTTTCATCGAAAGAATAATATCGATCAGACAACAGGAAGCTACATCGATAAAAGATATCGATGAGGATATAGGTCTCGAGGAGGTTAAAAGGCATGTTCTCGATATGCGTGGTTTTGCCGATGTAACTTTATCGGTGAAGAACAATAAGGGAAAATAAAGAAAAGCTTTCGTGAGATAATAGACTCATTCATCGATGGGGCATAGTGATATTGATGAAAGAAGTATTTTGATGGAAAAATAAAGGAGGACACCAAAGCCCAAGGTTTCCTTGACATAAGACCCCATGGATATCAGATATGTTTTGATCAGGAGACAACCATACTGACCGAATATAGTATTTCAATGAAGGGAAAAAATACTTGATCGAAGTAATATTCAAAACAAAATTATTGTCGATAGAAACAAAGAGATCGCTGGACTAAAGAAACAAATGATTGAAAGACATATCCTCATCGAAATTATTATTGATTGACATGAAAATCAAAAACAAATCCCACGGAAGGTCACATCACCATTAAATTTGAACATGTGCCCAAGTGACAGTTGTCCAAACTGCCACTACTAACTGATTAAATATGCCATAAGTAGTGGATCAACATCAAAGGACACAACATTAAGGAATTCACAGGCGACGAACTGAAAGTAGGAATTGGGCGAATTCACAGATAAAGCTCAGTAATTCCAGGTAAGTTGTTTGCACACAAACCTCTTTTTTAAAATTCAAATGGAATCATCATCTAAAACTAATAAGACCAGAAAGGGAAAAGAACCTATCACTGCAGAAGAAAAACCTAAAAGACAGAAAAGGGAAGGGCGTTCTTTGGCCCAGGACCTGATTAACCAATGGCCATCATCTAGTTTGAGGTCCAAGAAGATTAGAGTTGATGAGGAAGGCCTGGAGGACTGGTTTGAGGATCTTGGAGACATATGGACATAATTGAGATTGTATGAATTATTCATATATGGGTACAACAGAAGAGTTGCCCCTCAACCTATCAATAGTTTATGGCGATTGAACTTAGGAAGGTTAGCTGTGGCTAATGTATTCGTGAATGTGGAGCTCATGAAGGCATTGGCAAACAATTATGACCCTAAAACCAGGACCATATATAATTACATGGGTGAGCTAATTCTTGCAATCAGAAAGGAGTTTATTGACACCGTGTTTGAGTTGGATTGGGGATTTGAAGAATTGATTGACCTCAAGAAGTTAAGAAGTGAATATTCTAACCTAGAGCACATTTACAAAATGTGGAGACTCCCTATACATAGACCTAGGAATGCAGGGTCCTTAGTGCCACTAGGTCAGGATGACAAAGCTCCCTATGATGTCAACTCTTTCCATCCATATTTCAAGTATACCTATTATTGTGTTGCCCAAGTGCTAGGGATAAAATCCCATCCTTTGATGGATATTGCAGCCATGGTCATTTGTGCCAAGTTGTAGTCTAAGGACCCCTGCTTCTTTGATTTTTCTTCTTATTTGGTTGAGGTATTGAATCATGGGTTGAAAAGCTAAAGGGGGATGTCATCAATGTTCATTTCAAGCATTATTCCTTACTTATGCATATGCTATTGTATGTGGGCCAAGATGAAGGGTTATGGCCAGAAGAGTTATGTGTCAGGACATATGACAATGCTGGGATGAGAAAACTAGTGCAACTATGGGTTTCTTCATGAGACCAGAGGTATGTGAATAATCAATATTGGCATTTTGAGGAGTTCTTTGTCAAGCCATTATATAGACTATTGGGATGCCCGTGCGATCATGCCCTTGCACTAGAGGTTCAAATATTCCTAAGACCAAAAGATTTCACTGAAGATCCCTCAATTGAACACAATTGGGGAGATTGGTATTGTTTTTCAGACTGCACACAAGTCAGGGTATATGGGTTCGAAGGGAGACCATACTTACTACCACTTACAGTCCCTAACAGAGTAGCTTGTCTGGAAATTGTGAGGCAACTGTCAATAGTGAGTACAAAACATTTGACAAGCCATGGGAAACAATCAACTGTACCTGGGTTGTTAGTATTTTCAGATTTTACTATGAAAAGTTCAAAGAGTTATGGCCTGTTGCAAACAAAATTGGATTATTATGGCATGGGTATGGGGGATCCAAGGCCCAATTTTGATCCTAAAGGATACATAAGGATAGACTAGTCATCACAAAAGTTGAAGGCTGGAGAGCATAAATCTTACCTACCAGATGACCTCATTAAGAACATTGGCAGAGAAGAGGCCAGAGTGAAGCGAACAAAGTTTGAGAAAGCAATGCATGCTTATAAATGGAAGATTTTTAGATGGAAAATGGATGAGAAAGTGATACAAAAGATTGAAGACCCCTTGGAGTTGGCCAATAAACTTATGGAGCATAAATTGGAAATACTTGAGGGAGTCCCGCCTCATGTTTTTAGAGATTACATTAATACTATTAGGAATACGGAGCCTTTGGCTCATATGTCTCCTGATTCCACATCGGGCATCGTTCCATTCACTCCTCGAGAGGATTGCCCCCTGATTATGGAGAGGATACACCGATAGACTTGGCAACAGGACAACTGAATGTACGAGAAGTGGCTGACATCAGATTCTTGGAGCATGAGGCTTTCATTGTTGATAGTGACTTCATTTCTTCCAAGGAGTTCACCGCATTCCTCTATCAACATGAAGTATCTCAAATTAGGAATAACATGAGAAATAGTAAAGAAGAGCAGCAGCTTCAAAAGTTACAAGAGGAGATGGATCTTGTGATGAGAGAAATGAGACCTGAGAAGGGAAGACAGTTGCTTAAGGAAGCTGGTGTGCTATTATACTTTGGATGGGACATGAACTCTGCCTTATTGTTTAATGGATTCCTCAAGAAACAGGACCCAAGTAAGCAAATGATGCCAAAAGAGATTGATAAACTCTTTAGAGGATCAGGATATGATCCAGATCAAAAGACTCTTCTACAGTGGGCTATTTATCCCAAAGATAAAAGACCTATATTGGTTGATACAGAAGAAGCTTTTGGATATTTGATGGTGCAGCAGGTTGGAAAAACTGACCCTAGAACAACTTCCAAACTAAATTCGGATGTCGCTAAACTGAACCAAGATCAGATAAAGTTTTTGGTCCGAGAAAATTCTACATACAAAAGCCTATATGAGAAAAATCGATGAAGAAAAATAGAGGCTGCAAGAAAGATTGCTTGAGATTGATACAGGTACCAGTCAAATAGGGATGACATATGGTGTTGATAGAGATGCCATGGATGCCTTGACAGACATTGTGTATTGGAGGAATAGGGCTGAAAAGACATCTCGGCAAGTAAAAAAGGAACAAGAAAAGATGGATAAGTTAGTTCTCAAGGTCATTGAGCATAGATTCAAAAGTATGGTGCAGGTTACAGAAATCTATTGGAAGACATACACTGGAACAATCAAAGCTTTGAAAGAGCATGAAAGGATCAGGTCTCAGTTGGAAGGCATGATGAATGACAATAGTTTGATGAATCCAGGTGAGAAAATTGAAGTCGAGGCTTACTTGAAGTCCCATGATGAATTAGCAAATTGATTGATGAAAGAGCTTCAGAGGCTGGACGATGGGAATACCCCTAGGGTGCCCTCTTTTTACAGTAATGGTGAGTTAGTATCATTGGAACAGTGGAAACAAGAGTTCAGTGATGAGAAGAATCGAGCAGTAGTAGAGTTGGATCAGGATAAAGAATTGTCACTTTGTGTTAACCATATTCTATCCAATCATTTCCAGACAAAAAGCGACATGAGGACACTAAACAATGACATTGTAATGTATAAAGATGATAAGTACATTCAACAAATAGGAATGCTAAACTTGTTTATCTTCCACTTTGTTAACAAAAGTGCTAATTAATAGTTATGTGCTGAAAAGCCACAATGCTTGGTGACAATGTATACCTTCATATAAATGAGGGAACTTTTGTAACAATAAGGATCATTAGAGAAGAAGTAGAATATAGCCTCAGGCTTACTATTGTACCATTTTGCGAACATACATATTATAATCAGTCGTCTTTCCTTTGTGTATATGTTGTGGATTACTGCATCTTTTTGTAGGCAGTTGCTTGTGATATTATCTAAAGGAGATAAGGTTACTTGTGTTCTTCCAATAAAACTCTGTGTTTCATATTATGGATTTGAATAAAAGATCTACTTGCGAATATATTTTTGTATATAGTGCGCTTGCATATTATCTCAACCATGGTGTGCCTACATATGTATATAGTTTTGTTTATAGGTGGAAAGCCTGAGGTTCAATGTCAAACTTGGTTGCTCTGATACCAAATGTAATATTCCATCAATTCTATACTTAAAGAAAATAAATTATGATCTATATTAAGATAAAAAATTGAGCATTTCAAAATAAAACATAACTACTTCAGTTGAAGGAGAAAACTAACTAAATGTTCTTCAACATAATAAGAATCTAACTAATTTATCTAAAAGGAAGGTAATCTTTTAACGATAAAAAATATTGAACAAATATTATTAAGCTAATCAATATGAGAAAGGAATTCAAATGGCCAGTTTCATCACTTAGATAAAGCATCACCATCTTCGCCAAGGTTTTAACATTGCAAGCACCAATGCGTTGTTAATGTTCACCTCCCTTGCTCGACTTGTACATCCAATTCTTGAGCTCAACAAACTCACTAGTTACCAACCATCTAAACAAGCCATCTGCTTAATGTGTACTAACAATAATGGTTATTAATGACCATCATATGATAAATAGCATACACTTGAGCCAACTAACTCACTAGTTTACTAACCATCTATCTAGAGAATTGCTTAATGTCTACTAAGAATAACGGTCATAAATGACCATCATAAGATAATTAACATAGACTTGAGTCAGTTGATTCATTGGTTACAGAACTTCTAGGTTTAGCTGATCCAATTCATTACATAACAATCTCATGTCTACTGACATTAACGGTTTACAAGGACCTTCATGGGATTGTGACATAACCTAACAAGCCAACTGCTACAAATCCCCTATCTCTAACAAGCTTCAACTGTCATCATGGAATTAAACCTAATACAACATTGGTTCCCTTATTTAGCTAAATTAACACATCATACTATGACTCAACAAAAAATACAGTTCTAATATATTTTTTTGTCTTTCTATATTCCCAAAAGTATGCATCTAATTGATGATAAGAATCCTTCTTCAGGTCTTGCAACCATGGAGACTGGTTATAATCTGATTATAACCATCTTATAAGATAGATACCATCCTAGGAGCCTCCAATATATCAAAATTTGAGAAAGTAGTAAGCTTACTGTACAAAGACAATGATCACTATAAAGTTGCAGTCAAGTTCAAAGCATTGATTTGTGGGAACAAAGGGTTTCATATGGGGATAGAGCAGTCTCATGAAATATCATGACAGTCATAATCATAATCTAAAGAGCAGTCAAATCTTCAAGATAGATTGGTGATAGTGCAATCATTCATTAATTGTTTTGGACATTTCAAGCTATGTTTTCCTAATAGATGGTCAAGTATAGAACAACAACACTTAGAAAATATAGTCTAGAGAGATTGCAGCCTACAGTAAAGCCAGTAGGCAGTCATACCAAATAAAATGATAGTAATCAAGTCTACTGAGTGAAAAAGAGCAGGGTATAAGTTTCTAAAAGGTCTTTTCAAACCTTAACAACAAATAACACGTTATTGTTGCAGCATTGTCAAAACTTGACAAGAACAACACCTTATAACCTCAAGAGGCATAGCAGTCATAGGGCAACTCATGTCAAATGTGCAACTCAATACAATAAATAATCTTAGTTTGTATCCCTATAGCATCATAATGCAGTCTTTGACCAAGTATGCATACAAGAAACATCTAGTTCTATTAAGGCACAAGCATCAAAGTTAGAGGTTATGACAACTAGTCAAAAACATCAAGTACAAAAAGGTTAGTCTCAGTCACTAGAACACAATTTGCAACATGTATTAGGAGTTGTCCTTACAAATACATTAAAAAGGTATTATCAAAGCTACAACCACAATTCAAAGAGGAAGCTTACAAAGATAGGACAAAGCTAGGTACGGTCATAAGTCAAGGCAAATACATAGTTGAAACTCAGTCCAAAATAGTGAAGAAGTGCAACAAATGACATGAGAAGTCTAAAGAAGTATTATAGAAATCATGAGTCAAGGATTAATGAAGATATTTTTTGCGTCCATGATACAATCCTTAAAAGCATCCATGATACAATCTCAAACACACTTTTTACCGTTCTCTTGGTGATTGTGCCCAATTGTGTATGTCTTGCTTATGTATGAAAATGGAATTTTGCAGCTTTCCACCGACGATGTATTTGAGATGTCTTTGATTTAGATATGGCATGAGCTTAGTCATAGAGTGAGACTAGGGAGTTGGACCATCTCAACCATGGTGCACTTGCATATGTATATAGTTTTGTGTATTCATTAAAGATTTTCATTTAATTTTAATCAACTAAAGAGCAATATTCATGACTTACAAGTAATAAAAAAACTTACAAGGATGAGGCATATTCATTACTTAGAAGTAATAAAAAAAACTTACAAGGATGAGGCATATTCATAACTTTTGTAGTCCTACCTTGGATATCAACACTAGAAGCAACTCATATTGTTCATGTACAGACAAGACAATATGGGAGTTCATTATACCTAGCAACTTGTGGTGTTGGTGTTCGTGTTGGCTCTATTGGACCCTGCAATTAAGATTCAATATACATTATTCAATAAGATTAACTATGCAACATAATGAAATATTGAAAAGTGTGTTACCTTGTTGAGCTTCGCTTGGTTTCGAGAATAGTTTAATATTCTCTACTTAATAAGGCCAACCACGTGAAGGTGGAAGCTCATTTGGCCCCTCCCCCCCTGCTAACATCACTCTAAATTCCCTATTAACATCTTATAACATTCATTCATTCTTTCTTTCTACCATTAATAAAATATAGCATTCATTCATTAATATCACATAACGTTCATTAACACATAACATTGATTAACATTAATTAACATGCAACATTCATCAATATTAATTAACACATATCATCCATAACCATTAATTAGCACATAATTACATTCACTAACACATAAAAACCAGTCATTATCAAATAAGTTAGATTACAATCATTTCTTTCTTTGTTTTTTCTTTTAAGCTATGAAAAGACTAAGTGGAACATCGGTTTCTTCATCATTTCCCCCCTCTATAGATGTTCTGCCAACTGCTCATGATCTCAATGTATGCCTAGTCCTATACTGAGGACGAGGACACTAAAGCGAAGGGGGCTCCTCCGCAATAACAAAGAAATAGGTTAAATTCAAAAAAATAAATTATTATTGTTACAAGTATTTCATTAATTTAGACAACATAATTGTTGTGCTCTTTACCTAATGGGGCCACATCATTTTGTGTAGCCTCAACCTCAACATGCTGAACACCCTCTAGAACATCTGGAGTTGAAATACTAAAGGTTACATTAATGTTGAACACCAATTGCAATTATATTTGTTTAAAGCAATAATAGTGGTCCTCTTTACCTTAGTGGGGAACATCACGTTCTTGAGGTTGTGTACCCAGATCATGCTCCACTTGCTCACCACCAACTACATGCTCTAAAATATTAACAAAAAAGGTTACATTAATTACTACTCTAATTACAAATTAAGATGTTTAATTGTATTAATAGATAAATAAATAAATTTGAATAGAAAATGAATACCTCCACTACTGGGATGCACATCTAGACCTTCATGTGTAGGTGGTGTTTCACAATTAGCAGGCTGCATTCCAATGGCATGCACATTGTTATCATTGCTTGCTTATTTAAAACAAATATAGTCACTTTATGTTGGAACTCAACATCAATTAGATTATTGGTAAAGTATTCAATTTGAAACAACTTCCATTTAGCATGTTTACCTGTGTGACGGATGCACTCGAATGTTGTGTATGCCCACTCAATTCTCATAGCCGATCAGCCACGTCTGAATAGCCTTGCTGGTAGGCAATTCTCTTGTCATCTTCTATGGGTGCTTTTTTGAATTCAGAGTCCTGCATTTTTGCTTGGTATCGTGAATTTTGCTTGCATTGTTTGATAAAAAAAAAATGTTTGCAATTTATTAATATTTTGATGCAATATTTCATTTACATGAGATACTTACAATTTGTGTAGCAAGTTTCATGTAACCACTAGAGCCGAGTTTGTGTTGCCCATGCTTTTCTTTCCTTGCCTTGGTTTCCTTTGACGTGTCACTCAGTCTATAAAAAGTTTGAAATATGTTAGAATATATAAATATAAAGAGTAATTAATTAGTACATAATTACATTCTTAATAGTATCTCGTACCTTCTTCTGGCGTCTAGTGGTGTATTTTCTTTTTTCCTTTCAATTCTCTCCCTGGGATCCAAAATCAGGTCCTTCCACTCCCTCTCTGGAATCATGGGGGGATGCTCATACTTTAGGTTCCTCTCCAAATGGGCCCTGTATTGGTCCCTCACATACTTTAGATATGTGCCAGCTTTTTCAAGGAGCTTGGTTTTGTCAAAGGTGTCATTTCCAAACCACTCAACCATTTGGTTTGTCAATTCATCTTTTAACCTTTTTTCTTGGTCATTCCACCTTTTAAAGCAAAAACAAACCTGTTAGATTCAGAAATGAACTGAAGCTACATTTATTACACTTCAAGAAATGGATCAAAGGAAAACTATTCTAGAAATGATATGAAATCAAAAGTGGATTAGGGTTAGTTCACATATGATGTGCCACCTTTTACATATGGTGGGCCCAAATATCTACAATGCAATGTCACTAAGATGTTTATAGAAAATATGATTGCTTGCAAAAAATTCATGAGATCATCAGTCCAAAATGAGTGATCATAAAGTAAATTACAATTAGAGTATATATAATAATAATTTTAAAGTACCTGGAACCTTTTGTATCTTTAAGGGAAGCATTTCTTCGTCGCTCACCACCAATGTGGCCTACAACATTCCCGTACTAGCAATACGAGAAGATCCAAGAAATGATGGTATGTTATCAACAGTAGTCGCCTCTGGCACATCCTCATGTGCATCTCCTCTTGCAAAAAATGAATCCACTATGAAATGGAATTAGAATTCAAGAAAGAACGCTTGAAGGGAAATAAACACATGACAGAAGATAGAGAAAAAGAGGGATCTACCAACAATGGGCGGGCCAATATGATGTGCACTAGAGGATGTCTACATGCTACGTGTTGCCAACATTGCAGTCGACAATACAAGTGAGGGTGACCTCTGATGAGGCGGCGGCAGCATTTGCATAGTAACATTGACAACACCTAAAGAATAATACATTAAATATATCAAACATTAAATATATGAAAAGTGCAAGAATTGTAAACAAGGATGAACCTTTATTTTGAAAATTGACAGTATCAAGTATGATGTGTTTTGGGTACTCAGAGTGATAAGCCAAGCAAGTGATAATACAAGAAAATCGTCATCGCCTAAAGATCCTGCAACAGCCCAATCGTGGGAATGACTTTCATGAGGGCGGATAAATTGTTGTAAAAACAATACGTACATATTTTAGTTAATGACATAAAAGAGAATAAAATATAAACCATTATTGAACTTTTGTTATAATTAAAGCTTTCATTACTGCTTACTTGCAAGTTTTCTGTTGTCTTAAATAATAATTCCACCCTTTGTCGTATCTCATCAGTGGTAGGATGCACGGCTGCCAAAGCAACAATCTCTTTTCTAATTTTAATAAGAGGCATTAAAGAATTTCACAAGGTTTGTGGGATCTTCAGGGTCATGATTGCTTAACCCTAATGATTCCACATCCCTAGAAAGGTTCTTAGGTACTGCAGTTCCCTTTCCCTTTCCCCGAACATCCATCTGTGTCAAGAATATCATTAACAATTACAAAATTAGTATAAATCACTAAAAAAAAAAACATAATAATGTAACAATTTGCTTCTATCTAATTTGTACAATTACAATGAGGTTTACCTGCTCGATAGAAGTGTCACAAGCTACATCTCTATCTGTGATATGTGATGGATCCATGTCGGCCTATGACAAAGAAAAAATATAAAAAACGTTAGCGAAATTACATAGTACACAACATGAACAACATGAACTTTGTAGACAAAAAGAGTATTAAATAATAAAAAGATGTTGTCATCAAAATCATTGTAAATTTTTTAATTCCTTACCTTTACTTTATGTAGACTATGCAGGATCCTCAACTAAATGGTTGACGATGTCTGTAGTCAATGACCTGTTCCCACCAAGGGTGACAGCATCACACAAGGACTATACCTGAAATCAACACCATCAATTGAGCATCATAAGTATTACTATATTTGTAAGTTGATAAACAATAAATACATACGTATCATAAGCATCAGAAGCATCACATGATGTGTCATCATATATGTAATTGAGCACCACAATTAGCATCACATATCATGTGTCATCATAAACATGTAATCCATCACATATGTATCATAAATCACCATCCATCACATAAGTAATAAACAATCCACGTTCTATAAATAAACACAAAGTTCAAAAAATGTCACATGCATCATCATAAACATGTGATCCATCACATAGATAATAAACAATCCAATTTCCATAAATAAACACAATTTAAAAATTGTCACATAAATAGTCACTCTCCCTATCTCCATCTCCATATTAAAAGGTGCATCATGAATTAATTATGTAATGGCATTAGAATCCAAAACATAATGAATTAATTATGTAAAAAAAATTCTATCAAGAAGTCAATATTAAATAGATATTATACTAATTGCATACCTCATACATTTCATTCTTCATCATCATGAACATCAAGGTCATCATCGCCAACATCATCATCATCATCATAATCATCATCATCGTCGTCGTCATCGTCATCATCATCATCATCATCATCATCATCAATGTCTTCGCCATCATCATCACCATCATCACCATCATCATCACCACCATCACCATCACCATCACCATCACCATCACCATCACCATCACCATCATCATATTCTTCTTCTTCTTGTTGTTCTTCTCCATCGTCATTGAGAAACTGTCGATTGTGATCATCATCCACTTCATCTTCTACTTCTTCGGTATCTTCTTCTTCCATCACATTATACTTTATCGACCTTCCTCTTGGATCATGTCTAACAACAAATGACCAACCCGACCTCAGAGTAAAATACTTGCTCACATTGGCTTGGAAGAACATAGGGCTCATCCCCAACTGGTTCAAATGACCTTGTATTTAGCATTATACCATTATCATGTTCAATAACAGTTCTGCCAGGATCATTTTTATTTAATCGTAGCCTATACCATTTGATGACGAACAAAACTAATTTGAAGGAATTAAAGTCACACTCAAGTATATCATCCAAAATTCCATAGTATCGATTTTGAGACTGTTGAGGATGAATGTCATTTCTCGATGAAATATTTGTCACCTCAAAGACTATAGTGATGCTAGAATCACAAGTTTTCTTCATGTCATCCAACTTTTTAATGCAAAATTTATGACCATTGCAACACATAGCGTTGTGGTGTTTGACCTGCGATATGTCAAACATGTTAAATTTATTGCATTGTGAGTTGATAAACATATGGGTGATTACTAAATTTATATGTACCTGTTTATCTCTTAAACCATATGCTAAATCAATTTCCCTTTGCATAACATTGGAATCTCCATTACGATGTGCTTCTTTAACCAATGAAGCCACACCTTCCCATGTTAACATGCGTCCAGAATGTTGACAATGTTCAATCCATACCATAATCCAATCAAGATTGTTTGCAATATACAAATGTAGTGCATCCCACTCTCGACCAACTGTACAAAAAATAAATAGACGTCTTGCAATTGATTTATTTTGAAGATTAAGAATTAATTAACTACAATAACATCTTATAATTACCTCTCACTTTCCTCAATCTACCTTTCCTCGTCAAGTACTCCCCTTCGAATTTGTTAATGGTGTTGGGATCCCAAATGTGATCCACGTGGATCTTTGCTACAAACTTAGGAAGATATTAAAAAATGTACACCATATTCTAGTATACCATATATCCCTCCACCATAGAACCCTCAGGATGTGCTCTTTGTCGAACCAAAGCCTTCAAAAATTTCAAGTGCCTCTCAACCATCCACATTGACCTAGTGTGTATAGGTCCACACAATTCAATCTCCTCAACTTGGTGTATGAGGTAGTGTTCTTGTGCATTGAAACAAGCTGGAGATAGACACTTTTTCATTTCACACATTAAATGAGGAATTTTTGTCTTCCAATATTTTATATCGTCTTTATGGATTTTTTTACATGTCAACCACCTACAAGGTATTCAAGACGCAAAAAAAATATTACATAAGAAGTAAAACAAATCACAAATATACAATGAACTAAACAAATATCACTACTTACCTCATGTATTTTCCAAGATCATATATGACTTGCTTGACATTATTGTCGAAGTTGTTTGGGAGAGATAGAGGTAGAACGTACTGCAACAATTATAAAATTATCTTTTCATTTTTTTGTAACATAATGAAAAGTACACGTACACGCAGTACTTAAATACATACTAAAAACACAAGAACATGAATTACCTTAATGAAGGTATGCCAATCATGCGTTTTCATCCCTGGCCCAAATTCACTTTTCTTTGATATGAGATTGTTTATGTTCGCAGCAAATCCTGTGGGAAATCAAATTTTTTGTATGACTTCTTTTATAGCATTGCTTTGCTGGTCCGTTAATAACCAAGGAAGCTCACTTATATTAATCTAGTCTCCATGGCTATTTGATTGAATAACATTTATCATTGCATGATTGGAATCCTGAATGTCACTACATATTTTGACAATTTTTTCTTTGTCGCGCCTTCCATCCAATATTTTCTATACTGTCTCTGTTCTATTCTTTCCAATATGCATACTATCAAACAAATGAACAATTTGTAACTGCTTGTAGTAGGGCAACCTACTAAATTGTCGGGGATAACTTTCTATTCCTTTAGGAAGGTGGTCATTTATGCCTTCACAACCTTCATGATCATCAATCACATCATCGGTAAACAAAACAAAATAGAGAAGATGTTTTATGACAAACCAATAGATGGAATGACATTACCTTGATGATTAATTCTATTATATTCCAACTTCCATAGGTGAGGTGTCATTCTTCATGGCTTTGATGTATTCTCTTCTTTCCCATTGAAAAGATGTTTTTCAGTATTTTGATACTTATGATTTTTGTGGAGAAAGTGCCTATACTCATCAAACACCTTCTTTCCTAAACTTTTTGAATGACGAGATTTCATCTTTGGACCACAAACAGGACATGCAAATTTTCCCTTTGTTTGAAGACCTACAAGATAATGTATAATTGGATTAAATATGATAATTTTTTGAATTATAATGTTCATGCACAACTTAAACACTATAACATACTACATAAATGTGTTAGCCCCGGGGCATTGTGTATTGTCCATAGAAGCATCGCATGGAATTGAAATTGTCTTTGTCCTATTGGTCTAGAGACGTCATACATAGTGACACCATTCCATAACTCCAACAACTCATCGATAAGAGGCTCGATATATACATTCATATCTTTAACTTGGTACTTACCTAATCGAATGAACAAAAACATTACATAATTATTATGACCATTTTACTGCAATATTTATAATTAAATTTAGACGACTATATTTAAATGATAAAATACCTAGAACAATCATTGCCAACATTATGTGCTCCCTCTTTATTGACATCCATGGAGGAATGTTATTTTTGATAACAAAAACAGGCCACACTGAGTAAACAGATCTCATCTCTCCAAATGGATTGACACCATCCGCTGCCAATGAAAGCCTGAGATTACGAGGTTCTTTTTTAAAGTGTGGCCACTTTTCCTTTATGTAAATAAATGTTGAACCATCCACAGGCATTCAAATAACATCATCTTGACTTCTATTGCATGCATGGTAATCCATAAATTGTGCCAAGCTAGTGCACTTGAATAATCGTTGCATACGTGGAATAATGGGAATATAGCGAAGAACCTTGCGAGGAACCCTTTTTGTTATTTGATCTGTTGGATATCTACTAATATGACATTTAGCGCATTCAGTTCAAAATTCATGTTGTTTGTGATATATAATATGATCATTGGGACAAACATCTATTGCTTGATACTTCATTCCAATATCTTTCATAACGGCAGATAATTCTCGGTATGAGCGAGGTGGAATATTTGATGGTGGTAACAAAAAACTCACCTATCAATCTACAACAAAAAAATATAATTTGTTATAATAAAGAATATTAATGGTACAACATGATTCATAGTTTATTATGACATATATGACATACCTTAACATACGTGACATTGTTATGTTGGATAAACCATTCATAACCTTCAAGTTCACCAACAACAATATAGTGGAGAGAAGAGTTGTCTACGAGCCTTCGTAAAGGGCCTCAGATGCCTTCTCAAGTAGAGGGACATCATGAACAACATCAAGGTCATCTTCATCATCATGATCAGATGCGTGAGTACTAAATGAGTCATGGATCAATGTATTTGTACCATCATCTTCAATTGTGTTTTCTGGTTAATGATCATCATCTTCCATGGGATCATTATCTTCAGCTTCAATATTCACACCTCCATGTTCATCCACTTTGAAAACCATATTCTCAGGGTTGTGTTGATCCATACCATGTGCTCTGGGGTGCTCAAGCTATATAAAATTGATAAACATAAATAAACCGTGATCATGATCTCATCATCACGTGATTTATTATGTATATAAATTGTCAAAACGATATAATGAAAAACTTACCAATGGATGATAATCATGTCCACCTTCAATGTGACCATGCAGCCTACAATGTTTCTTCATTGTTTTGATTAGAAGTCTTCTAGTCTTTAACCCCTTATAAATTTTGCATGGACAATAACATTTTCCATCACCTTTTCTTTTCAAGTTAGACCACAATCTAGCAATTGTCTCCTTATTTTGTTGTTCGTTGATATTGTCTGACATGGTCTTTCTTCACAGGCAAGAAAATAGAAATTATCATCATTGAACAAAGAATCTTATTGAATTTAGATTTCTAGTTTGCTTATGGTACATCACACAACATGGAAAACAAGAAATACTCAATAAATA
Source organism: Cryptomeria japonica (assembly GCF_030272615.1). NCBI lineage: Eukaryota > Viridiplantae > Streptophyta > Pinopsida > Cupressales > Cupressaceae > Cryptomeria > Cryptomeria japonica. The sequence goes on along the minus strand of NC_081405.1, from coordinate 132,865,573 downwards.
ACAGGATTCATTGATCTAGTATTATCACAATCTGCACTTGGCCTTCAATATTTTCTCCTCCTAACACTGTTTATCCATTACCTGTCAAGTACAGAACTCTAAAACCCGTGGCTATTAAAATACATAAGACAACATTGTAGCATCTTATAATCATCTGTTATAAAACCAAAGCACTTGGGAGTGATTCTTTTGTTTGTCACAGTCCAGGAAAACGGTGTCTACTAGAGCCTTGAATAACTAACTAGAAAGATTTTTAATTCCTTTTCTTTTTCCTCTTGATTTTTTCACTGTCACTTCCATCCTCTGAGTTAGATGCCCTCACCCTTTTCTTTCTTCTTTTTTTTTGATACTCATTGTCATGCTTTGAATTATTTTTCTTTCTTGGTGACTCCTTACTACTCTCACTGTCAGTTTCACTCTCAGAATCTGAGTCTGATGTATCAAAATCTAATGAACATGATGAACTAGAAGAATCGTCATTAGAGGTAGATTCATCTAACTTAGGAATAGAATTTTTCTATTACATTACAAGCCTTGGCATATTCTTCAAATACTCACGTAAACTCTCAGTGATACCACCAAGACCAATAGAAGTAAAGAAATTGATAGCAAACAATGAATTTTTGGGATTGTCCTTTGGAGAAATTGAATCAAAAGGCTCCTGCATTGTTGGATCGTTCAACCTTTCACTAAGCAACAATATACCAAGCTGCTCTGCCAGCTCCTGCAAGAGAATCTTTATAAAAATACAGGAAGAGGAAGTAGTATCTTCCTCCATCTCACGTATATAAGCAAGACAATGCCATGGAAGAGCATCTATGCCAAGTAAGTGGACAAAAAACTTTGCAACATCACGCAACTTATTTATTTCCAGTCTATGCATCATAGAATATTGTTGTACAAAACACTTATCAAAAAATTCCTCATAAATTTTATTGATCATATAGAATCTTTTCCCAAGAAGACCATAATAACAAAGGTATGTTCTCTCTTGACCATGTGCAAGCTTGATCTTTAGTAGCTTATGACCAGCTTCCTCAAAATCAACACTTGACATGATTGTCAAATAAAATGTATGTCTTAAATTGACCAACTTTGTCTCTGTCTCATCCTGTATTCCCAGTGCTTCCTCACCTTCCTCTTCATCATCATCATCATCATCATCTAAGTCATCACCTGAATCATTCTCCCCTTCTGCTTCATCTGAAGAAGCATCTCCAAGGATATCTTTCATCAATTTTTTATAGGTTGCCTCATGCTCTAAGAAATCAAGATCTAGCTTGAAAACATCCAAACTAGCTTCTTGATCAAGTTCATCTTCTAGGAAAACTTCATGTGTTAACTGATCTGGATGCACAGCTGGATGACCCTCGAACTTAGCTTTGCGAAATGCAAAAAGGCCTTCGATTAAAAACTATACTCATTTGTCAATTTCCCCCTCATGGAGAATACCTCTAAATCTTTCAAAAATCCCATAGAGACCTTTGGGTGAAAGGTCTTGCAACAAAGAACCACATTCTTTCACGAACCCAACAACAACCTCTACACTGTCATCTGTGGGGTTCTCTAGTAAAAGGGTGAGAAGTTCCAAAGCAATGATCTCATGTGCAACTTGTTGATTCACTAAATGAGCTATGAATTTGGCTACTGCTATCAACATGTGCTTGTCATTACGTTTGTATGCCCTCTTAAGCTACAAAATAATTCTTCGCAAAAGCAGATTGCCAACTTCAGGAAATTTTGTATTTACCACAACAACCAACACAGCAAAAAAATCTGTAAATCCAGGGGATGCCATTTGGGATTTCATACAAGACCTACAAAATAGACCTCTCCCACGGATGAGATTCTCTGTAAACAACTCTGGAATGATGTTCTTGATGTTAGATGCATTTACCTTGTTTACTAACCCATTGATACTCTTCCAAAGGGCATCCCATGTCATGCGCTGGTATTCCACACTGCTCTTGTCTTCCACATCTTTCATCATTTGAGCTAGCTTAAATGGGGGAATGTAAACACCCCCACTTCTTCCAACACCCTTCTCAGCTCCTCTTACAGCACCTTCGCCATTCCCATTCTGAGATGGAGCAGACACAACACTAGAAGTTTTCACTTCCACTGCCTCTCTGTCCCTCTTGTTTCTAGAAGCCCCTTTACCACTTAATTTGTGCTTATTTCTGTACATAAATCCATCAGGAAGCATAAGTTTTTGCATATAAGCTCACCCAAATATTTTACAGTTATTTTTTATCAAGATTCCCTCAGGAGCTGGCAGATCCTGCTTCCATACTTTAATTTTGTTTTCTCAAAGGACAATCCTAAAAATCCATGCATTTCAAACAACTTTTTACACCTTTGTTGGTTGTGGTGGTGTCACAAAGAGTTTACATCAATAAATGAAGAACATGCCAATGCTTTTAATGCAGCAGTAGAAGTCTATCTCTTATTCAATATCTCTAGTGAAACCCCCATGATCTTTTGTTGGAGTAGAATTTGTTATATTCTAGAAAGGGTCTTGTCCTTTGTTGATGGGATATTCATCTACCTCAAGAAATAATTGTTCTTTTCTCCAACAAGAAGTGGAACTAAATGACAATCTAGCACCATGAAATGAATCCTCAAAAGGATTACTATAGTTAGTTTTGGTAGATAATGATCTGGGTAAAATACTAATGTGGCTTTAGGAAACATTATGTACTAGCTTAGCATACTCTAACAACTTTGGTGCGACACGCTACATCCAATTAAGTCTCCATCGGTATCTCTATTGTGTTTATGGATGTGAGGCCCTACCCCGACTCAGTTTGACATTTTCAGTTGTTTGCATATTGAGACTATTATGGATGCTTTATTTTATGCCTTATGGATTTAGAACTTATATGATTCCGTGATTTGGATCACATTGACATATGTTGATGCTTTATTTTATGCATGATGATTATGAAACTATATATGTTGCTAGAATAGAATTATTTTGAAATGGTGAATGTCATTATTGGAATTGCAGGACTTCATTTTGATGATAGAAAAATGATGCTTATTTTATGAATGGTTCAATTTTGAGAATTATGTTAATTGCTTATGTGGAATCGAAATTGAATGAGATATTGAATTATTGTTGCCAATGTATGAGTGTTTGATGTGCAATGAAATCCATGTATTTAATTATGTATAATTGTGATTATTTGGAATTACTAATGTGTTAATTGAGATGCGCAGGAAAATTATCCATGTGACCATGGAATTTATATGGAGAACCAAACCTAGACCAATGTACGTTTGTTAAGCCAGGGGTTGTCTATTTGGAGAGACAACACCCCATTTGTAATGTATTTTATTTGTGAAGTGTATGATGCTTGAGTGTTAAAATCAATTTTTATGTATATGTGTAATCCTACAAGAGACAAATTCCATGTGTGATTTTTATATTGTATTTTTATTGTGTCACTTGACACATGTGCTGATTTGTGTCATTGATTTTGACTTGTCTCTTGGAGGGAGTTTTGTTTCTACCAAAGCCATTCAAAAACATGAGTGTGGTCCCAAATTTGCCTTGGGTAGGGAGTCTTGGGAGTGGTCAACTCAGGTTTGACCCGTAGGTAAACTTCAGTTGGGTTTCTAAGGGGTTAAATGGACTCCTAGGGTCAGTTTTAGGGCTTTTCCAAAGGTCCAAAGGGTATACCTATGGGTTAGGGGTATTTTGAAACATGTGACTACTCCCATGTGACTGTTTAGTCACCTCAAAAAGTGGTTTTTCCAAGGTGAGCGAAAATTCAACTTAGAAAGTTCCTCCTAGGATAGACAACCTTCCCTTTTGATGTCAAACTCTCTTCCCCATCTTGTCTCACCTTTTCCCTTTCCAGTTTTAGTAATGTGTAAGAGTTTGGGAAGAGCAACCAATGGGAACTCTCACCTCACCCAAGGGGTTGGGGAGTGTGTGAGAGGCCTTCTTAGGCAAGAATTGGAGACTTAGTGAGTAATCACCCACTCTCCATGGTTGGAGATTTTGCATTGTTTTGAAAATTAGTAGTAGAATAGAATTTTGGGAAAGATTGGAGAAAAGTTTGTGTGGAATTGGGCAGCTCATCCCCAACTAAATCTAGCATACCTATTGGCAGAATAAGGTTGGTTTTATTTCCTCTTATTTATGTTGTTTATGTTGTTATGTTGAAGGAAAGAAAAGCTTGTTGAAAGAGTTGTGTTTATGTAAATTGTTGTTGAAAAAAAGAAGTGTAAACTTTCATTTCTATGTTTTTGTTATGTGTTCTTGTTTTGGGAGTGTCCAAGACCTCCTACTCTTGGGGGAGTAGGATGGTCCTGGGGTGGAAGGAGTATGACAGCCTTGGGTGAGAGGCTCTCCTTATGGAGAGTGATCTCAAGGGTGTCCTTTGTGACCCTTGCTGCATAGCCTTGTGTATGCATTTGGGGGTCATAAGGGGAGAAAATATGGCCTTTGAGCCTTTGGGGGGCATAAGGTATGTGGAGGTATCTTTTGTTGTTTTGTTTGTATTGCCATGAGGTGGCTTGAGTTGTATTTTGGCTTGCAATCTCCCCAATGGTACTTGGTCCACTTCCACCCGTGGGATGATCATCACAAAGTGTGGTGAAAGTGTAGCTTGGGATGGGAAGATGTATGTTGAGTGTTTGCCTTATTTGTTGTGTTGATTGTTTGTTTGTAACCTGTCTAGTGCTTGGTTCTCCAAGCTCGGGGGTGGCTTCTAGTAAGCCTAGGCTGGGAGGTGAGCTCTCCATGGTCAAGTTGTGTTTTATTGCAGGTTGCTTGGGATGGGAAAGGAATGAATAAAGAATGTTGTTGCTATTTTGTGTTGCAGAAAAGTGTTGAAGAAAAAAAAAAGAAATGTATTCAATGTTGTAGCTTGTATAAAAAAAAAGAGAAATGTGACCTATGTTGTAATTATTTTCAAGAAAAGAAGTGTAGTATTTCATTCATATTACCATGAAAAGAAAAACATTGTTGGGTTTTCAAACCCATTTGTATTCATATTTATTTTGTATCTACATTTGCTAAAGAAATATATATATTTTTCCTACTTTAGTTAGTTCCACAAAAAGAAAGAAGGAATGTATTAGTTTGCATTTAAATCTTCATGTTTTACAAAAAGAAGTAGATGCATTTTTGTGTATTTTGAAAATAAAAAATAAAAATATTTGTTACTACATGTTACTTTAAGTTGTTATGCTGCTGCAAATAAATAAATCAGTCATTTACTTTTCCCATTTAATGCAGAAAATAAATCCTAATGTAGTAGCTATTTTATCAAAAAAAAAATTCTTGCATTTAGTTTTAGATTTAATTTGTTTACCAACAGAAAATTACATTTTAAGATTTCTGTTTAGAATGCATCAGAATGCTTAAAGCAAATAAACAAACTAGTTATCTTCCCTCCCCTAAAACTAGATCTAATATACTAAAGAAATGAATAGTTTGAGTTTTGTAAATAAATGACAAGGGCAGAATTCCAGATCTATTTATTGACAACTAGAAAAGTATATTATAACTATTTTATGTTGCTATTCATTTATTAGTATTCTGCTTATATATATATATATATATATATATATATATATATATATATATATATATATATATATATATATATATATATTTATATTTACAAAAAAATATTAATCTGGAACTTACATACCTTTTAAACAAATGAAATAGATATTCATTCCTACATATATATATTTATATATACATATATATTTATATATATATATATATATATATATATATATTTATATATATATATATATATATATATGTTCATACATATATAAATATATAAAAATATATATATACATATAAAAATGATAAATACATTTAAAAGTAAAGAAAAACTTTTTAAAAAAAATTTATTAAACTTTCGCAAAATAAAAATCGGGCATTTTTTTTGAAGAGCCAAACCCTGTGTGAGTGGCCGGCGCAGCGCGGGCTGCCACAGTGGTTTCCCACAGTGGACGGCACGGCGACCGCCACTGTGGGCAACCACAGTGGTGGCACGGGGCCTCCCACTGTGGGTAACCACAGTGGAGCGGCGCTCGGCCGCCACTGTGTTTACCCACAGTGGGCGGCGCTCAACCGTCACTGTGGGGAACACAGTGGCATCCGGGTACCACCGCCGGTGCTCCCCTCTCAAAACCCCTTCCACCGCTGCTTCCTTGGGTTGTTCGGTGCTCTCCGCTGATTCCCCTTCAGTTCTGCTGAGCGATGAAGCTCGGGCCGCCACTCTTTCACCTACACACACATACACTAGATAAAATAAAACACACACACAAAAAAAAGAAAAAATATAAGAAAAGTGTGAATGTTGTTTTACACACAAGCCCTAACCCTAATTTCAGGTTAGGGCAAATACATTTAGGTTTTAAAATAAGATGTATGTGTGGTGGAAAAAAATAAAATAAAAAAAAATAAAAAATAAAAGGGGGTAAAATAATGAAATAAAATAGAAGTTTTTTCCCCCTTTCTCTTTAGAATATATGTAAAAACATATATATATATATATATATATATATATATATATATATATATATATATATATATATATATATATATATATATATATATTTAAATATACATATATATATATAGATATATAAAAATAGATATATATATATATATATACATAAGTAATTTATCTTCTAGAGATCAAAATAGTTAGTTGAAAAAAAAATAAAAATTAATTAATGCACTTTTATTTATTTAAAGAATGTAGAAGCTTTAAAATTAAAAGATTGTATTCTCTTGGGGGTTAAACCTTAGGGGATTAAATGACCACGTTGGCACTTCAAATTCTGAAGATCAATAGACCTTTTTTAAATTAATGAATACTTTATTTAATAAATTTATTTTAAATCGGGGAGTTAGGGTTTATTAATTTTTAGACCCTAAGTAGTCCAGGAACTATAGGAGATCATTAATTTTCCCCATCAATTAATTTTAGAGATTACATATTAAGTTTGAGATTAATCGCTTAGGGAGTTTAAATATTGTTAATGGAAGGTTAGTGTTAACTCTTGTGGAGAAATAATAGCTCGCTGATAACTTAGATAATTCTTAACACCAGATTAATTTAATGGTTTGATCCATTCAAAACATAGTTAAGGCCAAACTAGTTGCATTATTTTATTTAAGTTAATCGTACTTAGTTGAGTATTTTTTTAAAAAAATTATTCCGTTTGTGCCCAAAAGTTTGGGCATGACAATGGATTGCGATTCAATGTACTCTTTTTATACACAGATTTTACTTTCAACTGAGGAGGTTTGTATGTACTTACTTGTCTTTCAATTGTATCCCTATTTCAAGAATTTCTTCCATCAACAAATCATTTGTTGTAAGTTGTACAAGTGGAAGCTTGAACATGCCTTCCATGCTAGCCTTGTTGATACGTTCAACACCATCTTGTGCAACAAATCTTTAGAACTCCACTATTTCATTGAAGAGTGAGTAGTAGGGACAATCTAGGACACTTAAAGAGGTTTTACAAGAGAGATAAATAGACCTAAATATTATGGCTTAATAATGATCAATAGGTAAACAGATAAGAAAATCTCAATATCAAAATGACTTTCTCAATTGTCTTTGCTAGAAATGGATAGATTTGCTAATAATGGCTTTATGACTGTATGTCAACTTTAGACACAATCCAAGGAGAGCTAGAACTAATATGCGATATCTAGATTTATGATCTCTATAATATAACAATCCCATAATTATGTTTCCACGCATCTATACCACAACACAAACATCATGCTAGTGTTCAGCCATAGCAATTGATATCCTAATTATAGAATGTGAAATATGCACATAACTATGAATAAAGATTAAGAAAAACAAAGAAAGATGCTTATTGCAAACATAAATGACTAATGGACAAGAATTGAATTCATTGTAGATAGTTTTGAATATCAAATTCACTTATTTGTGTGCATTTAGTAACTCATGTACTTGTGGCCAACCATGTATCTCTTTCATAAATTATACACTTATTAATAACATTAAATGGCTGAGTAATTATGTTTTAGTTGAAACTGAAAATAAAATATTTTATTTCAGGACAGCTCACACTATTCCCTATCATATTTCAGACTCTCGGTTTTGTTAGTAGTGGTTTGATGTCTTTGGAGCTGATCATTGCATTTCTTTAGTTACATTTGCCAACATACTCCCAGCCTGTGCCAAAATGGGAGCTTTGGAACAGGGTATGGACATCCATCAAAGCATAAAAGATAGAGGAATTTTGTCAGATGTTGTTGCAACTGCTCTGTTAGCATGTATACAAAATGTGGAAGCATAGACAAGGCACGAGAACTGTTTGATGGATTGCCTCAAAGAAATGTGGTTTCCTAGACTGCAATGATTGCCAAATATGCACAAAATGGATTTGTTGAGAAGGCTTTAGAAATTTTCAAGCAAATGCATTCGGCAGGTGTATAGCCAAATTCCACGACCATTGCTACTATCCTCCCTGCCTGTGCCAAAATGGGAGATTTAGAACAGGGTATGGACACTCCTCGAAGCATAAAGGATAGAGGAATTTTGTCAGATGTTGTAGTTGCAATTGCCCTGGTAGACATGTATGCAAAATGTGGAAGCATAAACAAGGCTCGTGAACTGTTTGATAGAATGCCTGAAAGAAATGTTGTCTCGTGGACTGCAACGATTGCTAGATATGCACAAAATGGATTTGTCGAAAAGGCTTTAGACACTTTCAAGCAAATGAAATTGGAAGGCATAAAGCCAAATTCCACAACCTTTGGCAGCATCCTCCCTGCCTATGCAAAAATGGGAGCTTTGGAATATGGTATGGACATCCATCAAAGCATAACGGATAGAGGAATTTTGTTAGGTGTTGTACTTGCAAATGCCCTGCTTGACATGAATGCAGAATGTGGAAACATGGACAAGGCTCGTGAATTGTTTGATATGATGCCGCAAAGAGATGTATATTTTTTGCAACATGAAATTAAGAACTAGGTCAATTTGAATCTACCTCCTGTGCGGGATTGCAAGCGATGCCACAAATGCCTTCGATGCGGGTTTGTTGTTCTTGGGGGTTGAAGTCGCCACGGATGCCTACTCGGGATTGCAATGTTCACAAATGAATTTCCCTCTTCTTCTTTTTTTTAAGTAATGGCCCTTGTCATCGACATTACGATGAACTCGAGCACTTTTTTGAAAAAAAGAAAATTCTCATTGCTAATGCCTTCTTCGTCGAAACCAAATGGGAAATTTTCATCGGAATTACGACGAACACGAGCATTTTTTCAAAAAAAATCAAATTTGGCCACAATATACCTTCTCCGTCATAAACCTCAGTCGGAAATCTAGTCCAAATGTATTAGTGATCTGACCCTTTTGATCCTCCTAATGAGCAACTAGTATCAAAGCTCTTTCTTGGGAGGCGATGTCCTTCAAACTGACTCCTTTCCATAACAAACTTCTAAAACTCTCTCTCTTTTTCAGTTATGATCTCCAATTCCTCTAGTATCCCAACATCCAAGTCAATTTCAACAAACAATTTCACCATAGATCCCCCTTTGGGATGGAAGTGTATCCCCATAAAGGAGCCCAAGGCATCTCCTACTTTGAATAGAGCATCTATGTTCCAATATTTTGTAGGGAGTCTAGCCAAATAAATTACACATAGGAATTTTCCTAATGTTCTATTTCATTGGATTGAAATTGGGGATCTAGTCTATGTGATGAAAGCTAAAGCCCTCATAAAGGAGGGGACTCCTATACAAAATTATTGGCTTTAAATATAAATCAATGCATTTAGCTAGAAAAAAATTCATCCTAGAGGGGTCTAATACATACCTCACCTTCGAAGCTACTAATCCACCATTCCATGAGTCTACTGCTAGGGAATCCATCACCACACCATTTGATGAAAAGTGCATGATCCTTCAACCATTCCATGACCACAGTAAGGGTTTTTGTGGATATGAAAAGGCCTTACTATGAATCACCTTCAAAGATCTATCATTTCTTTCATTTTCTATAGTGGTTGTATATTTATACTTAACACCCCATTTCAAGCTTTCTCGGTCTTAGTTGTCATCTACGATTCATGCAGAGCATATGTCTTTGGGCGCTTGAACCTTTTCTCACATTCCATGCTCCAAGCGGAATGGTGCTTGCCCCCATAAAAACTTTTGGGGTGTTTGAGGAGATATTCCCCCATCTGTCTATTCTTATTTGTCATCCTTGGTTGCGCCTAATCCTTGGTTGCTCTTTTGCACCTTTGTGCTGGAAGTTAGATAGTTTCAAAAATTTGTAATACCAAATGACACCATATATTAGCAATGTCTATCCACCAGCCACAATGTATTTTTAATCATATTTATTAATAATTTGAAAATTAAAACATCACTATTTTTTATTTTTTATTAATTAATAAATAAGATCAAAAGTTCATTGTGGTTGTTGGATAGACAATTGTCCATATAGGAGCCATACTTGTGTCATTCCATGTCATCAAAACTGACATCTATTTTAACAAATATTATAAAATTGTAGTGTGTTTAACTTTGTCAACTTTCGATCTATATCTTAATAGAGTAATTTAGATACTATCTTGTCTACTCACATATTCAATTTAATGCAAAACATCTTATTCGTAGTCATTTATCCCTCGCATTCCTCATTCACATCCTACTCTAGGGGAGGGTTTAGTTGATAAAATGACTTGTCCACTTTTGCAACCATGTTTACTCTTGTGATGGACATGAGAAAACCATTGCAACACGTTTCTAGTGGCATATGAGATCAACACTCAAGCTAGACAGGTAAATGCATGAACCTATGTCACACTTTTGGCTAACTATGAGTAGTCTGGTCGGACTACAACTAGGCCACAGGGTGCCTGTGTGGCACTGAAATGGTGCCAAGAGTCGAGTCGGACTATCAGTTATATAAATTGATATTTTCCCCACCGACCCCCATTTGCACCCTAAGGAGCTTTGGGAGTTCGGTCGGACTCACAAGGAGCTTATTTTCAACCCCCATTTTTCCAAGTAGATTCATTTTTTCCCTTTTCTTTTTTTGTTTTGTATTTGTAATTAAAATAATTTATATATTTATTGCTATGATTATTTTTATTGAATAGTTTATCAAAATTTTCAAAATTTTTAGAATGAAAATATTAAAAAAAATTAAACCTAGCAAAATTTAAAAAATTCATTAGAATGAAAACATTAGAAAACTATTAGAAAATTATGCACATATACCTGTTAAATAATTAAAATGAATCATTTTCTCATTGCCCTTACATATAAACCATAAAAAATTATAATAATACACTGCACATAAAAAATAAATCCTCGTACCCATATAAAGACATAGACACATACACCTACACCTACACCCACACCCACATCCAGACTCAAGTGCACATACATAAAAATACACATACACATGCATACATATATGTACATGTGTGTGCATGTGTATGTGCAGGTATGTATGTGTGTATGTATGTATGTATGTATGTATGTATGTATGTATGTATGTATGTATGTATGTATGTATGTGTATATGTCTATGCATGTGTGTATGTACATGTGCATGCATGTGTATGTGTACATTCCTGTATGGGTGTATGTGTGTTTATGTGTCTATACACAAACACATACACAAACATAAATACATACACACACACACACACATAAACATACATACATACATACATACATACATGCATACATACATACACATAAACACATAAACACACATACATGCATACACACACACATACACCCACATATACACATACACACATATGTGCACATGCATGCATACATACATGCATATGTACACACATACATACACATGTACATGTGTACACATACACACATACTTGCACATGTACACAGATGCATACATTTACGTGTGTTGTGTGTATGTATGTGTGTGTACATGTGCATGTATGTGTGTATGTGTATGTATGCATGCATGCATGTGTGTGTGTATGTGTGTATGTGGGTGTATGTGTGTGTGTACATGTGTGTGTGTGTAGGTATAAATGTATGTGTATGTACATGTATGTGTGTATGTGTATGCACGCGGTATGTGTATGTGTATGTACACATGTGTTTAATTTTAATGTTTCTTTAAAGTAATTTGTATCAAATGTTTCAATTACTTTGACCTGTACTTTAAATACAATTGTATATCATTTTGAAATATGTTTGAATTAGTTTAAAATAGTTTTTAGAATTAGTTTGAATAGTTTAAAATAGTTTTGAAAAATTATTTTTAAAATTATTTGCTTTTATAATTATGTACATACAGATATTTTCCACATGGTCCATCAGGCATCAGATGGTAGTGTTCATCATGAGGGAACTGACCAGACATCTAGACAGTCTGGTCAAATGCCTTCTAGTGATAGTGATGTCAGGGCGCAACTTTTTGCCGAAACCACTCAGGCCCTACATCATGCTCTAGACCATCTTGCATCCACATTAGATTCTACCACTTCCCGACCTAATAAGGAAAGGGAAGAGACTATTAGTGATGAGTTTCTACATATGATTGACACTATTCAGACATATAATCCTTATGATGATATGTTCATCGATTCTTTCTATATCTCCCTTTCTCACAGTGTCACTGGCATGACAAAATGGGAAACCATGAGTAGGGATGTATCTTCTACATAGGTCCATACTATGTTCCCCCATTATCAGGGTCTAGGACCATGTAATCCTAGAGGATATTTAGTGACCAGATGCATTGATCCAGTTGTGGCACCATTCATATATCCTAGATGGTTGGTAGCTCATCATATGTGGCCACAGAAGGATGAGTTGCCACTTCATTTCTGCAAACAATTATTTATAGAGTTTCATATGGGCTTAGAAGTTGATTATACATCTATACTAGTGAATGCTAGATAGGAGAGAGGGAGGCCCAGTGATAAATTTAGGCGACCTGATGCACCAACACTCATTAATAAACGAGCATTAGTTGGTCCAAACCTTTTGGTTCTACCAAAATGTTTGGAGTTATCATAGGCTACAGATGCAGCAACTGATGATGCCAGGAGACATATCTACTCCAAAATTGCATAGATTTCCACTCAGGTCGACCAAAAGACATCTGATCATGTTGGGAGATATTTGTTGTGATCGCAGGGTACCATTCCACATGCTACACATGCGATATCTAGTCGTGGCACTGATCCTTACGCCCATGTAGACATTTCATCTCCACTTGATGTTGCATGGTTGAAGAGGTTGATCCTTTGTAGCGGATGAGTGCATTGTTGTCTAGTGATTTATTGGATTTGTATACACTTCTTTATTCAATTCTTGGGATCCCAATTGAGGATGTACTATCATGGGTGAGACAACATGTACACGGAGGTGGAACTAGGAGCCATGGTGGTAAAGTATCTCAGGGTGATATGGGGAGAGAAGAGGGAATTCTAGTGAATCTTACATCCCCTCCACCACATACATCAGTTGATCCCACACCTCCTCCTTAGCCTACAACAAGCGATCCGATACCTGAGCCACCACGTCCTACACCACTGTCACCTATTAATTTTACACCTCCTCCTTGAGCTCATGGTCACTATACCAGTCTTCTTATTGACGGTTTAGAGGATGCATCATTGGATATAGACGTTGATCACATGTCCTTCCATTCATCTGAGGTTAGTAGGATCGGGAGAGCCTTCGAGTCTCATGAGGTACACATTGTTTTTCTGTAAGGTCATATTATTTATTTGATTTTAAATAGTGGATTTCAACTTCAAAATTGTTAATACAATTTGAATTTTGAATTATATACAACATCCTATTACATTGGAGACATTAGGAGATTTGCAGCCTCTTTTTGCTTCTACACATGGTCACAGTCATGTACACGTTGAATTTTTTTCTGTAAGGTCATATTATGTAATTGATTTTAAATAGTGGATTTCAACTTCAAAATTGTTAGTTAACACAATTTTAATTTTGAATTATTTATGATCCAGGTTCGTGGACCACGTTTGAGTTCTTCATCTTAGATACCTATGGCCCATGCACACCCTGGTAGTGTAGATGATGGATCAGACTAGAGGTAAAATTTTCATACTTATAGTTAGATAATATTTGCATGTGCTTATATATACGTGTGCTTACGTGTACTTTCTTGTGCAGGGACAACATTCGGGCCATGGATTCGTGGAGGGTCGACTGACTTAGTTTATACATTATCATTGTTTGATGAAATTATATGTATAGTGCATGTGCTTTTTTTTTACATATATGTATCTGACACTTGTTTGATGAGATTATATACATATTAGATACATGTACATGTTTGTTTATGTATTTGACACTTGAACATATCAGACACTTGTACATGTTTGATGACATTATATACACATCGGACACACTTGTTTGATGAGATTACTTGTTTGTTTATTACATGTGTCTATGTGTCTATGTTATATTTTTATAATTAGTTCAAATTACATAGAGTTGATCATGTTATTTTAGATGGTAAATCTTGATATTTAGTTAATTGAATTATCAAATCAATTAGTTAGTTGAATTGTTAATTGTTGATTTGATTTAGCTAGTTAAATTGTTGATTTAATTATTAAATTAATCAAATCAATTCAAAGCAAAAAGTGATTCAAATCAATTAATCAAATAAAATCAATTCAAACCAGTTCAATGAATTATTAAATCAATTAGTTAGTTGAATTGTTAATTGTTGATTTGATTTAATTATTAAATTAATCAAACCAAAAAGTGATTTAAATCAATTAATCAAATCAAATCAATTCAATTCAATCATTTAATCAAATTAATTCAAATCAATTAATCAAATCAATTCAAACCAATTCAATGAATTATTAAATCAATTAGTTAGTTGAATTGTTAATTGTTGATTTGATTTAGTTAGTTGAAGTGTTGATTTGATTATTAAATTAATCAAATCAATTCAAATCAAAAAGTGATTCAAATCAATTAATCAAATCAAATCAATTCAATTCAATGAATTAATCAAATTAATTCAAATCAATTCAAACCAATTCAATGAATTAATCAAACTAATTCAAATCAATTCAAACCAATTCAATGAATAAGTCAAACTAATTCAAATCAATTAATCAAACCAATTCAATGAATGTGTCAAGCTAATTCAAATCAATTCATGAATTAATCAAATTAATTTAAATCAATTAATCAAATCAATTCAAACCAATTCAATGAATTAGTCAAACTAATTCAAATCAATTAATCAAATCAATTCAATGAATTGATCAAATTAATTCAAATCAATTAATCCAATCAATTCAAATGAATTCAAACCAATTCAAACCAATTCAATGAATTAATCAAACTAATTCAATGAATTAATCAAACTAATTCAAATCAATTAATCAATGCAATGAATTAGTCAAACTAATTCAAATCAATTCAATATATTAATCAAATTAATTCAAATCAATTAGTCAAAACAATTCAAACCAATTCAATGAACTAGTCAAACTAATTAAAATCAATTAATCAAATCAATTAATCGAATCAATTCAAACCAATTGAATGAATTAATCAAACTAATTCAAATCAATTAATCAATCCAATAAGTTAATGCAATGAATTAATCAATCCAATCAATTAATCAATCCAATGAATTAATCAGTTAATTAAGTGATTTAGATCAATCCAATGAATTAATTAAATCAATTCAATTAAATGATTCAAATACATCCAACAATTTAATCAAATTAAATCAAATTAATTAATCGAATCAATTCAAATCAATCAATTAATTTAATTCAACTAAGTGATTCAAATCATTATAAGATAGCATGCAACAAATTAACTCAAATTGTGCAAAACTTGATTTCAAAGCAGTTGCAACAAATAAACTCAAATGTACATGTGTACATATGCATATATTACAATTTAAAATAAATCGAATGTATGTGTGTGTGTGTGTGTGTGTGTACATATGCTGCAAAAAATAACTCAAATGTACATGTGTGTACATATGTATATATGTATAGCTATCCAAAAAATAGCTCGAATGTACATACGTACATATGTATGACGATCCAAAAAATAGTACATACATATATATGCATATATATACATGTATGTATACATATATATGCATATATAGACATGTATCATGGTCAAAAAAATACATGAGTTCACTTGTTCTAATAAATTAAGTGAGCTCATGGTACATAAAATATGGATCCTCTCTATCTTTTACTATCTCTAATATCCTTTCATGATCTTCAACAGGCAACCTCCACTTTTGGGGGCCACAACCTCTTTTTTGTAAAGTTTCAAAATGTAATCTTGTTGCTATAACTAAATGACTATAATGCAAATTTTTTTGGCTGGGCATGTATTCAGTAAATGTAACACCATTGTTATCTATCTTCATTTGTTGATAATAAGTACCTTCAACAACAACTGATCCAGTGGGATATTGTTTCTCATCGGCATATTCCACTGATTCTGACAATTTACATTTTGGTTTTGTGCATCATAGTAGGTAATAGTCAACACCTTCTACATTGTCAGGATCTGGAAGCACAACAAAAATATCACTTGTACACGACAAACTGCAAACAGTTAAATTATAAAGTGTATGGTAGAATGTAAAGGATTCAAATTTAATTAAAATTAAACAAAGTACATGAAAATGCGTAAGGATATTTAAATAAAATGCAAGTGTACCTGGCACAACTAAATAAGAAACGTGTTCATAATCAACTGAATATATAGGATCACGAATATCTACAATGTCACTTTCTTCAAAAGGAGGCATTGCGACAAATTGTTTCATCTCCCGTTGTGAAACAACTTTGTCTCTAATACTCTAACATTGTTGAATATTTGCAGTGTTTTCAATGCAATCAACATAGAAACATATTTTTTCTCTAACCTGAATCACAAGAGGTTTGCTATGTCTTGTAGTCATCACTTGATGCAAACTTCTAATGCCTTTAATTCGTTAGCAATTATAAGGATTGGATCGATCAATGTCTTTAACTTCCCAAAAATAACATTTGTTGTATGTTGTGTCATGTGCCCCAAAATGATTTTTGCACCTTTTTACTATAGCTCTTGAATTTCCTATGTTGTTACCTCCAAGTTCATATTGGCGAAGTGCACACTTCACATAGGCGCCTACTCTATCATGCTCTCCTTTTCCATGTCCACTCTAAAAAAAGTTCCACAAAAACTTTAGACCATGTTTAGCATGTTGTTGTGACAACCAATTGAACGCTTTTGAAGATTTATATTGTCATGTGAAGTTACAATCAAATCTATTATATTAGTTTACAAAGCTTGGGTATGTGCAAGATCATGGTGTGCCAAAACATGCCCTTAAGTGGCAATGAAATTTCAGAAAAATTAGAGTTATGCAACTTGACATGAAAATTTGAATAAGTTGTGAACATTATTTTTAAAATATGTAAGAAGAGAATATATAGAAAATTGAATGTAGTTTCTAAGCTACTAGTTGTTTTTTGGAAAAAAAAATCCTATTTGATGAAAATTTCAAATTTCAATGCAGTGGTACTAAACTTTCAAGGAAAAAAATAAGAAGTAGACGTCTGCCTGACCACCCTAATCACAATCAAATCTTAATATTTTTTTATAATATTTATAATATAAGTATTAGACTCATGTCCGGATGTGACAAATATTTTTTTTTAATTTTTTATGAATTAAATAATTATTTATGATTTTTTTACTACAGCTTTTCAGAAATTCAGAAACTCCTACGTCTGACCACCTTAACTTGGTCAAAACCTTATGAAATTTAATTTTTTAAAATTTTTCCCTATAGTAGATGAAGCATAGGATGTGACGCATGTTTCGGTTTCAAAAAATGTTATATCGTTTGAAAGTTATGAGTATTTTTCAATCAATATATCAATCAGGAATATTATCAGAATTCAATTAGAAAATAAATAATAATTATTTACTAAAGTCGAAATAAGACAAGCCTTATATTGTTGGAAAGCTGGGAACGTCCTTAAAAAACCCTTTTCATTTTATCAATTTTGGCTACACAAAAAGTCATCAGCCACCAGTGTAAAGTTTGGAAAATCAAGGAATATTGAAAAACACGTTTTTTCAGTTGACTTTCTAGGCTTGTCACTTCCAAGCCTAATACCAAAGCATGCCTGAGCCGAAATTTGAAATTTGAGTACTAAAATCGGATATCCGATTTTTGTACAAAAATTTGCGGTCCCCAAAGAATTTCCCTTTGCCGCCATTTATGAAGTAAACTGCCACATGGCAGAAATCCGATATCCGATTAAATCGGATATCGGATTTTATTGGTCATATTTTAGAGAGAGAGAGAGAGAAGGAGAGGGGGGAGAGGGAGAGAGAGAGAGGGAGAGAGAGAGAGAGAGAGAGAGAGAGAGAGAGAGAGAGAGAGAGAGAGAGAGGAGGACAGGGAGAGGAATAAAGAGAGAGAGAGAGAGGGAGGACAGGGAGAGAGAGAGAGAGAGGAGGAGGAGAGGGAGAGAGAGAGAGAGAGAGAGGAGGAGGAGGAGAGAGAGAGAGAGAGAGAGAGAGACCATATGACCCTAACGACACACTTTGGTGTCTTAAGGGGTCCTATGGTGTCATTAGGGGTCATATGGGGTCTTGGGACACCATACGACCCCTTAAGACACTAAATCATGTCGTTAGGGGTCATATTGTGTCTTACAACCCATAACTATGATCCTTAATGATAGTTATGTGATATGGTGTCCCATGAACCCTTATGACCTCTCAAGACACCATATGACCCCTAATGACACCATATTGGGTCGCTTTGGGTCATATTGTGTCCTAAGGGGTCATATTATGGTCTATGACCCCTTAGGACACCATATGACCCCTAACAATATGATTTGGTGTCTTAAGGGGTCCTATGGTGTCGTTAGGGGTCATATGGCATCTATAGGGGTCATATGGTGTCTTGGGACACCATAGGACCCCTTAGGACACAATATGACCCAAAGCGACCCAATATGGTGTCATTATGGGTCATATGGTGTCCTAAGAGGTCATAAGGGTTCATGGGACACCATATGACCCCTATGGACACCATATGACCCCTAATGACACCATCGGACCCCTAAAGACACCAAATCATGTCGTTAGGGGTCATATTATGTCCTACAACCTCGTAAGACACAATATGACCCCTAATATTATGATTTGGTGTCTTAAGGGGTCGATTGGTGTCATTAGGGGTCATATGGTGTCTTGTGACACCATAAGACCCCTTAAGACACCAAATTGTGTCATTAGGGGTCATATTGTGTCCTACGACCCTGTAAGACACAATATGACCCCTAGCGACATGATTTGGTGTCTTAAGGGATCCTATGGTGTCATATGGTGTCCCATGAACTCTTATGACCTCTTAGGACACCATATGACCCCTAGTGACACCATATTGGGTCACTTTGGGTCATATTGCGTCCTAAGGGGTCATATTGTGTCTTAAGGGGTCCTATGGTGTCCCAAGACACCATATGACCCCTATGGACACCATATGACCCCTAACGACACCAAATCATGTCATTAGGGGTCATATTGTGTCCTACGACCCCGTACGACACAATATGACCCCTAATGACATTATTTGGTTTCTTAAGGGGTCCTATGGTGTCGTTAGGGGTCATATGGTGTCTTGTGACACCATAGGACCCCTTAAGACACCAAATCATGTCGTTAGGGGTTATATTTACACCATAGGACCCCTTAAGACACAATATGACCCCTTAGGACACAATATGACCCAAAGCGACCCAATATGGTGTCATTAGGGGTCATATGGTGTCCTAAGAGGTCATAAGGGTTCATGGGACACCATATGACCCCTATGGACACCATATGACCCCTAGCGACACCATAGGACTCCTTAAGACACCAAATCATGTCGTTAGGGGTCATATTGTGTCCTACGACCCCGTAAGACACAATATGACCCCTAATGTTATGATTTGGTGTCTTAAGGGGTCCTATGGTGTCGTTAGGGCTCATATGGTGTCCATAGTGGTTATATGGTGTCTTGGGACACTATAGGACCCCTTAAGACACAATATGACCCCTTAGGACATAATATGACCCAAAGCGACCCAATATGGTGTCATTAGGGGTCATATGGTGTCATAAGAGGTCATAAGGGTTCATGGGACACCATATGACCCCTATGGACACCATATGACCCCTAACGACACCATCGAACCCCTGAAGACACAAATCATATCGTTAGGGGTCATATTGTGTTCTACGACCTCGTAAGACACAAACTGACCCCTAATGTTATGATTTGGTGTCTTAAGGGGTCCTATGGTGTCGTTAGGGGTCATATGGTGTCCATAGGGGTCATATGGTGTCTTGGGACACCATAGGACCCCTTAAGACACAATATGACCCCTTAGGACACAATATGACCCAAAGTGACCCAATATGGTATCATTAGGGGTCATATGGTGTCCTAAGAGGTCATAAGTGTTCATGGGACACCATATGACACCTAAAAACACCATCGGACCCCTTAAGACACCAAATCATGTCATTAGGGGTCATATTGTGTCTTACGGGGTTGTAGGACACAATATGACCCCTAACGACATGATTTGGTGTCTTAAGGGGTCTTATGGTGTCACAAGACACCATATGATCCCTAATGACACCATAGGACCCCTTAAGACACCAAATCATAACATTAGGGGTCATATTGTGTCTTACGGGGTCGTAGGACACAATATTACCCCTAATGACATGATTTGGTGTCTTAAGGGGTCCGATGGTGTCGTTAAGAGTCATATGGTGTCCATAGGGGTCATATGGTGTCCCATGAACCCTTATGACCTCTTAGGACACCATATGACCCCTAATGACACCATATTGGGTTACTTTGGGTCATATTGTGTCCTAATAGGTCATATTGTGTCTTAAGGGGTGCTATGGTTTCCCAAGACACCATATGACCCCTATGCACACCATATGAACCCTAACGACACCAAATCATGTCGTTAGGGGTCATATTGTGTCCTAGACCCCGTAAGACACAATATGACCCCTAATGACATGATTTTGTGTCTTAAGGGGTCCTATGGTGTCGTTAGGATGGTGTCTTGTGACACCATAGGACCCCTTAAGACACCAAATCATGTCGTTAGGGGTCATATTTACACCATAGGACCCCTTAAGACACAATATGACCCCTTAGGACACAATATGACCCAAGGCGACCCAATATGGTGTCATTAGGGGTCATATGGTGTCTTAAAGGGTCATAAGGGTTCATGGGACACCATACGACCCCTATGGACACCATATGACCCCTAATGACACCATTAGACCCCTTAAGACACCAAATCATGTCGTTAGGGGTCATATTATGTCTTACGGGGTCGTAGGACACAATATGACCCCTTACGAAACAATTTTGTGTCTTAAGGGGTCTTATGGTTCACAAGACACCTTATGACCCCTAACAACACCATAGGACCCCTTAAGACACCAAATCATAACATTAGGGGTCAGATTGTGTCTTACAGGGTCGTAGGACATAATATGACCCCTACCAATATGATTTGTGTCTTTAGGGGTCCGATGGTGTCGTTAGGGGTCATATGGTGTCCATAGGGGTCATATGGTGTCTCACGAACCCTTATGACCTCTTAGGACACCATATGACCCCTAATGACACCATATTGGGTCACTTTGAGTCATATTATGTCCTAAGGGGTCATATTGTGTCTTAAGGGGTCCTATGGTGTCCCAAGACACCATATAACCCCTATGGACACCATATGACCCCTAACGACACCATAGGACCACTTAAGACACCAAATCATAACATTAGGGGTCATATTGTGTCTTATGGGGTCGTAGGACACAATATGACCCCTAACGACATGATTTGGTGTCTTAAGGAGTCCTATGGTGTCGTTAGGGGTCATATGGTGTCCATAGGGATCATTTGGTGTCCCATGAACCCTTATTACCTCTTAGGACACCATATGACCCCTAATGACACCATATTGGGTCGCTTTGTGTCATATTGTGTCCTAAGGGGTCATATTGTGTCTTAAGGGGTCCTATGATGTCCCAAGATACCATATGACCCCTATAGACACCATATGACCCCTAACGACACCATAGGACCCCTTAAGACACCAAATTATAATATTAGGGGTCATATTGTGTCTTACGGGGTCGTAGGACACAATATGACCCCTAACCACATGATTTGGTGTCATATGGTGTCCATAGGGGTCATATGGTGTCTTGGGACACCATGGGACCCCTTAAGACACAATATGACCCCTTAGGACACAATATGACCCAAAGTGACCCAATATGGTGTCACTAGAGGTCATATGGTGTCCTAAGAGGTCATAAGGGTTCATGGGCCACCATATGACCCCTATGGACACCATATGACCCCTAACGACACCATAGGACCCCTTAAGACACTAAATCATGTCATTAGGGGTCATATTGTGTCCTACGACCCCGTAAGACACAATATGACCCTAATGTTATGATTTGGTGTCTTAAGGGGTCCTATGGTGTCGTTAGGGGTCATATGGTGTCCATAGGGGTCATATGGTGTCTTGGGACACCATA
Organism: Cryptomeria japonica; assembly: GCF_030272615.1. Classification (NCBI taxonomy): domain Eukaryota; kingdom Viridiplantae; phylum Streptophyta; class Pinopsida; order Cupressales; family Cupressaceae; genus Cryptomeria; species Cryptomeria japonica. The sequence continues at coordinate 132,842,916 of NC_081405.1, read as the reverse complement.
GGACCCCTTAAGACACAATATGACCCCTTAGGACACAATATGACCCAAAGCGACCCAATATGGTGTCATTAGGGGTCATATGGTGTCCTAAGAGGTCATAAGGGTTCATGGGACACCATATGACCCCTATGGACACCATATGACCCCTACCGCCACCATAGGACCCCTTAAGACACCAAATCATGTCGTTAGGGGTCATATTATGTCCTACGACCCCATAAGACACAATATGACCCCTAATGACATGATTTGGTGTCTTAAGGGGTCCTATGGTGTCGTTAGGGGTCATATGGTGTCCATAGGGGTCATATGGTGTCTTGGGACACCATAGGACCCCTTAAGACACAATATGACCCCTTAGGACACAATATGACCCAAAGCGACCCAATATGGTGTCATTAGGGGTCATATGGTGTCCTTAGAGGTCATAAGGGTTCATGGGACACCATATGACTCCTATGGACACCATATGACCCCTAACGACACCATAGGACCCCTTAAGACACCAAATCATGTTGTTAGGGGTCATATTGTGTCCTACGACCTTGTAAGACATGATATGACCCCTACTAACATGATTTGGTGTCTTAAGAGGTCCTATGGTGTTGTTAGGGGTCATATGGTGTCTTGGGACACCATAGGACCCCTTAAGACACAATATGACCCCTTAGGACACAATATGACCCAAAGCAACCCAATATGGTGTCATTAGGGGTCATATGGTGTCCTAAGAGGTCATAAGGGTTCATGGGACACCATATGACCCCTATGGACACCATATGACCCCTAACGACACCATAGGACCCCTTAAGACACCAAATCATGTCGTTAGGGGTCATATTGTGTCCTACGACCTCGTAAGACACAATATGACCCCTAATTACATGATTTGGTCTCTTAAGAGGTCTTATGGTGTCGTTAGGGGTCATATGGTGTCTTGTGACACCATAGGACCCCCTTAAGACACCAAATCATGTCCTTCTCTCTCTCTCTTCTCCTCTCTCTCTCTCCTCCCTCTCCTTCTCTCTCTCCCTCTCTCCCTCTCCTCTCTCTCTTTCTCCCTCTCTCTTTTCCTTCTCTTCTCTCTCTCTCTCTCTCTCTCTCTCTCTCTCTCTCTCTCTCTCTCCTCTCTCTCTCTCTCTCTCTCTCTCTCTCTCTCTCTCTCTCTCTCTCTCCCTCTCCTTCTCTCTCTCTCCTTCTCTCTCTCTCTCTCTCTCTCTCTCTCTCTCTCTCTCTCTCTCTCTCTAAAATATGACCAATAAAATCTGATATCCGATTTAATCAGATATCGGATTTCTGCCATCTGGCAGTTTAGTTCATCAATGGCAGCAACGGGAATTTTTTGGGGGGACCACATATTTTGGTATAAAAATCGGATATCGGATAAAATCCGATATCCGATTTTAGTACTAAAAACCAAGAAAAAAAAGGGTTTGTGGGCCATTCTGTAGATTCCAACGGCCGACAGTCTGGGTCTTATGTTTTCTGTCGAGGATCATGGGGTTTCAGACAGCTAGAGATAAATTTGTGCTTTTGGGAGACTCTTAAAGTGAAAGCTTACATTTTCAATCACGAAGGAGCATATGCATGGAGAGAAATGGGGAGGAGTAGTCGTCGGAAGTCTAAACACAAAAGAAAACTTTCAAATGACCAAGTTGAAGTGTATAGAGAAAGAGATAGAGAATGTTATTGAAAATGAAAATGTAAATTTTGAAAGTGAAAATATTGAAAATGTTGAAAATGTTGAAAGTGATAATGAAAATGCTCAACATGTGGAAAATTTTGACATAGGAAGTGAAAATGTGGAAAAATTTAACATTGAAGGTGTAATTGCCTCACCAAGTGAACCATATGTAACACCTATTTACTTTAGAAATGAAGACCCTCTCATGGATGAAAGACAAATTCTAAATCTAAGACCTTCAAGAACCCCAAAATGGTTATTTGAAATCGATGAGAACATTATTGTGAATCTTGAAGGCAAGAGGTCAACAAGAATCGTTCGGCTTGTGGGCTACAGAACTTTTCAACCAAAATTTTAGCAATAAGACATTGACCGAGCAATGCCAACTCTTTGTTCAATTGCTAAAGATGATAAAGATGAGACCATTGCTAAACAAATTGAAGATTTGTATGAACAAGAAGACGAAGAGAAATTCTATTATTGCAAAAAATCTGTTTGATGCTCTCAATTCTATTGGAAAGAATACCAAAGAAATAGATAAGAGAGCCGCTCGAAGAGTGATTACAACCTCCTTAGTAAGCCATCTATTTTGATGCTTCCCACAGGGTTTTGCAACTTTCACATGGTGAGTGTGCCCCTGTTACAAATGAATTGTACTTTAATTGACATAGATGGTCTATGATGGCTTTTTTGTAAGACTATATGGTTTTATTACATATATTGTACTTTAATCGACATATAACAATATCCAAGTGGTGGTTGGCATGAGCTTGAATATGGTAAGTTGTATGCATCTTGAAGTTGAATATGATATGTTGTATACATCTTGAAGTTGAACTTTGATTAGACTTTTTCAGCATTTGATGAATCATAAATGTCATTTCATTATTAATCTTGTGAGTGTGAGGTGTAGGAATAATAACTAATTGAGAACATCAATTCAAATCCATAATATAGAGGATACTAATTTATTTATTGCAGTTTACTGCAGAACTTATTTATTTTTTCTAATAATGAAATAGGTACAACTGTATTGAGATAAAATGAAGCTTTTCTCTCATATGAAGATGTCACATTGGCAAATTGGTCTATATTATAATGCACAAGATAGAAGTAAAATCAAAATGCTCTCATCAAATCCTTCCAAATTCTATGTTAACTTGTGACTCATTACTATATGCTGGGAGAGGGAAGAGTGTGTGGCTTTAGGGTACAGTTTTGGACTTGAACCATTTTGCATAAATCTCAAGGCTTCAACTTGATTATCATTAAAGGTTTATGATTGTTTACAAAATATCCTTTCATATCCCTTCATGGATGTCACATGCGTAGGGTATGACCCCAAGAGTTCGATCGAGTGGGGGGGCAAAATAGGAGCATGCATAGGGTAATAATGCCTAACTGGACATGTCGGAGCCGATAGTTCATCATCACGACGAGTAGAAGGAGAAATCGGCCACACGACAACATTCCATTGAGTGAGACTGACGATTTTTTTGCCAACTGAAAAATTGCTGCCCTAATAAAACCCTAGGGTAACTTGAAAAACTGAGATAGGCTTTCATAGGGACCCCTCTCGTGGCCCCGTAGGTTCAAATGAATTGTTTGCAGGTGCCACGGATTCTGAGTTAGGGCCCGTCAAAGTTTGACAATTTTGAGCACTTAGGGCGCTCAAGGGACGACACTAGTAGGGTATGACCTCGAGCGTTCGATCAAGTGGGGGGGGAAATAGGAGCATGCGTAGGGTAATAATGCCTAACTGGACATGTCAGATCCGACGGCTCACCATCGTGACGAGCAGAACGAGAAATTGGCCACACGACAACATTCCATTGAGTGAGACTGACGATTTTTTCGCCAACCGAAAAATTGCTGCCCTAATAAAACCATAGGGAAACTTGAAAAACTGAGATAGGATTTTGTAGGGACCCCTCTCGTGGCCCCGTAGGTTTAAATGGAATGTTTGCAAGTGCCATGGATTCTGAGTTAGGGCCCGTCAAAGTTTGACAATTTTGAGCACTTAAGGCGCTCAAGGGACGGCACCGGTAGGGTATGACCCCGAGCGTGTCGATCGAGTGGGGGGGCAAAATAGGAGCATGTGTAGGGTAATAATGCCTAACTGGACATGTCAGAGCTAACGGTTTGTCATTGCGATGAGTAGAAGGATAAATCGGCCACGCGACAACATTCCATTGAGTGAGACTGACGATTTTTTTGCCAACCGAAAAATTGCTGCCCTAATAAAACCGTAGGGCAACTTGAAAAACTGAGATAGGCTTTCGTAGGGACCCCTCTCGTGGCCCCGTAGGTTCAAACAAATCATTTGCAGGTGCCATGGATTCCAAGTTAGGGCCCATCAAATTTTGACAATTTTGAGCACTTAGGGTGCTCAAGGGACGACGTCGGTAGGGTATGACCTCGAGCATTCGATCGAGTTGGGGGGGAAAAATAGGAGAATACATAGGGTAATAATGCCTAATTGGACATTTCAGAGCCGACGGTTTGTCATCGTGACGAGCAGAACAAGAAATCGGCTACGCGACAACATTCCATTGAGTGAGACTGATGATTTTTTTGCCAACCAAAAAATTGCTGCCCCTAATAAAACCGTGTTAGGGCAACTTGAAAAACCGAGATAGGATTTTGTAGGGACCCCTCTTGTGGCCCCGTAGGTTTAAACAGAACATTCGTAGGTGCCACAAATTCCGAGTTAGGGCCTGTCAAAGTTTGACAATTTTGAGCACTTAGGGCGCTCAAGGGATGACGTCGGTAGGGTATGACCCTGAGCGTTCGATCGAGTGGGGGGGAAAACTAGGAGCATGCTTAGGGTAATAATGCCTAACTAGACATGTCAGAGCTGATGATTCGTCATCGCAATGAGCAGAAGGAGAAATCGGCCACGCAACAACATTCCATTGAGTGAGACTGATGATTTTTTCACCAACTGAAAAATTGCTGCCCTAATAAAACTCTGAGCATTCAACCGAGGTGGGGGGAAAAATAGGACCATGCATAGGGTAATAATGAATTGTATCAAGTATTGTTCATTAAATGAATTGTATTGTATTGTTCATTAAATGAATTGTATTGTTCATGAAATGTATTGTTCATTGAATGAATTGTATTGTATTGTTGATTAAATGAATTGTATTGTTCATAAATTGTATTGTTCATTAAATGAATTGTATTGTATTGTTCATTAAATGAATTATATTGTTTATTATAAAAACAACACTTCTGATGAAATGAAATGAATTGTATTGTTCATTAAATAGCCATTATTAACCATTGTTAATTATTGGAATGAAGATTAAAGATTTCCATGATAACACCATGCACAGATGAGCAACAATTTATATGATCCAATATCAACTTCTGTATATATAAAAATGTCAAATGATTACAAATGTATGTCCATACACATATATGACATAAATGCCAACTGAAACAAAATGTATGTCTAAATATGTGAATGTATGTCCATATAAAAAATATACATGCCAACTAGACATGTAAGCATCCCAAAACTATCTATAACATCCTAAGCTGCCGATGGATCATCAAAATCGATCCTCTTCGCCGCACTGCTCAGCTTTGAAGGATCCTGCACAAGAAAAACAAACCACGATTAATATTAGTTATATTATATAATTTACATTTGAAGAGTTAACATAAAAATGAACTATAATTGAACTATTCATGTTTACCTCATCTCCATGTTTTCTCTGCATCTTTGCAGGACTCTTGATGTATGTCTTTGATAAAGGAGGTATGTTTTGAATATTTTGATACACAACCTACATATGTTCAGAAACATGACATTGATACAAGTTAGCATATAATTGTCATTGATAATAACAAATTATATCTACTAATCAAAAAATAAAATAAACACACATCTACTCGAGGCATCTCTTCTTCTTCTTCAGGTATACTGGGTGTAGTCATCAAGGATGTGAAGCCAAGAATTCTCTATATATATACACAACAAGTATATGAAACTATCAATCTATGTCTAGACATGTATAATCAGTATAAGTTATTTAAACTATTCATTCAATCATATTTGCATTCAATTACCTTTCCCTTGTCTCCAGCTGCACTACCAGATCCTAAATCACACTGCCCCGCACTCATATTGCTTGTGCCCTACAAGAGTAAAATAAAATATACATGCAAGTTACTACATAATCTAATTAATACCAATATAAATGATGAGCATGTATGTACAATAAAATACAAACGACTAGGTGCAATAATATATGTACTGTCAAGCTATCAAGGCCAAATGAAATGGCCGACAAGGTGCCCTCCTGAATTTGTCTCAACTCATCCTTGGTCATCAACTGTTAAATAGACCATGTAAATAAAAATTAGTACTTAATATTATCTAATTTATAAATATTTAATTAAAATATAACATGAACTGTGAAAATACAAATCTTACCACTACATCATCAATGTATGATGACAGTGCCTCCTTGCCTCTAGCATGTGAGGGCTCCCCAGGGTATCCTCCAGTCTGTGTAATAACATCTGGTGCATCATGCATCTCATGCACCTCATAATCTGCACTGTCCACAGGATGATCGACGGGCTGCCCTACTGGACCCAAGCATACGTGCCCACACATGACACAACTATGGGGCACGCATATGTGTGGAGCCGAGGATGACGTGTCAACGCCACTGGATGCACTGCTACCATCAAGAGTAGGCTGAGCTACTAACGCAACCTGAGAAATCAAAAGGCTACTCAAAGAGTGAATAGTTGATATGGTCCGTGAAGCTGCCTCACGAATGATATCAGGATGTTGCATTGTAGGTGGGGGATCAACAAGAGGAGGGGGGACATACGGGCCCTGGACTACTTTGATCGCCCTAGGTCTATATTGGGGCATACCTAAATCTACACCCTGGAAAGGTTGGATGTCAAAGTAGTTCACATGTTTGTGTAAAACAAACTCAGCATACAATTTTTCTATAAAATAGAAGGGGATATCAAGATTGTTGTTGGGTGGTTTGTCGAAAACCATCCACCAACGATCCCAAAAGTTTTTCACAATCCCATCATTTGTGCACCATTTAATAGAAAGTTTTGTTTTTTTGGGATCTACGGGCTGACCGGTACAGGGATTGACAAACAATGAGGCGATTTCGGCTTTGGATATCTCAAGATCCTTGATATCCTTATACGACAAGCCATCTGCATATTTTTCCCTCATATAATCTCGCCACAAAAGGGCGACATCGTGCTCCTCAGTCATGGTTTCCATACTTTTTATGATCGACATGAGAGAATCAAACATTGGGTTTAGACGAAGGATCCAACGATATACTTCTGCAATCCCCCTCAATTCATTCAAATTTTGTGCAATCAAACCCTGAATTGAGGGGGGGTTTGGCAAATGAGGGTTTGGCTGTTGCAGTTGTGGTTCGTCAGTGTTTTTATTGTTATCCCCCATTTTTAACCTAAATGAATGTAAACAATTAAATTTAGTTAACAAACTTAAACAATTAGGTATTTGATTTAAAAAAACCTAGTTTCCATTAAAAAAACCATATTTTCAATGAAAAATCAAATAAAGATTAACAAAAAATACAAAAAATGAATGAAAATGATTCAAAACGATAAAATTCTTACATCTGAATCTATCTTTTAGCAATTTTTTGTCAAAAAACCGGATATCGGATGGAGCGGATATCGGATTGTGATGAAATCGCGCGACCCATGAGTTAAAAATGACTCACGGGCTACTACTGTCAAAATATAAAAGTCTCAGAAAATCGGATATCCGATTTTTATACTTAAATTATTTTTAAATAACATATATAATATAATAATATATTATATTATATATGTTATTTAAATATATTATATATATTATAATATATAATATAATATAATATAATATAATACGTATTGTATTATATTATATAATATAATATTATATATAATATAATATAATAATATTATATTATACTATACTATAATATAATATATTATATTATAGTATAGTATAATATAATATTATTATATTATATTATAATATATAACTAAATAATGTAATATTATATTATATATAACATAATAATGTAATATTATATTATATTATATAATAATTTTATATTATATTATATTATATTATATTATATTATATTATATTATATTATAATATAATATTATATTATATTATAATATAATATTATATTATATTATAATATTATATTATATTATAATATAATATTATATTATATTATAATATAATATAATATAATAATATTATAATATAATATAATATTATAATATAATATAATATTATAATATAATATAATATTATAATATAATATAATATTATAATATAATATAATAATATAATATAATATTATATTATATTATAGTATAATATAATATTATTATATTATATTATAATATAATATTATATTATAATATTATATTATAATATTATATTATAATATAATATTATAATATAATATTATTATATTATATTATATTATAATATAATATTATTATATTATATTATATTATAATATAATATTATTATATTATATTATATTATAATATAATATTATTATATTATATTATATTATAATATAATATTATAATATTATATTATAATATAATATTATTATATTATATTATATTATAATATAATATAATATTATATTATAATATAATATAATATAATATAATATAATATAATATAATATAAAATTATTATATAATATAATATAATATTACATTATTATGTTATATATAATATAATATTTAGCTATATATAATATAATATTATATTATATATAATATAATATAATATTACATTATTATATTATAATATAATATAATATTATATTATATATTATTATATAATATAATAATAGATTATATATTATATAATATGTAACATATAATATATTTTTTAAATTAAAATTACAAATAAAAATCGGATATCCGATTTGCATAGGTAATAACCAGGCCAAGGTGTACTGACACCCAGGCCAAGCAAAAAGTCAACACAGATTTTTCGCATTTTTAGGCGAGTGAAGAAGGCTATTTTTTTCACATCACCACTTTTTGGCCCCCCTTGATCCTACACTAACCTGCATAATTATACTAGATAATTAAAAGACTACAAGAAATTTAATCAATTTTTTCGCTTACCAGCACATCCATCAAACCAAATCCAATGTTGTGAAGCATTTATCTGACGATGTATGATATTTTCAAAAAAAATCTCAAAACAATGTGCTACATAACTCTTGTCATGACAAGTATAATCATTGATATAAAAATGAACTTCTTTAATGATAATGCGTTCATCTTCACCAGATTCTACATCGTCCACATGAAACTCTGCATGTCTATATAAAACTTGTGCAAAAATGGCAACTTGCTCAGAATGATAGTATTGACTTTGAATCTTTGTGTGAAGACTGAACATATAGTTCATAGAGAAGCCTACTATTGAAACAATACAACCTGGAGGAAAGCAATTTTTTGAGATACGAAACTATTTTGCTTGCCATCTTGCACCATGACAATGTAGGATATGTGGATATATCATATTCTGAAATCTACACATAAACTCTTTGTAAGGTAATTCACTCTCTTTTAACATAATTTTTTTCGATTCAGCTCCTGAATATTCAAATCTCTTCCATAGAACTTGCACTGAAAGATCAATGTTCTCAATTTGTACAAATTTCTTCAAATATCCACAGTCAGCTACTTTTTATAAATTGTACAGTGTACTCATCTGAACCTTCTAATCTGTCACATAAAATAGACTTCACAAACTGTATTGCACTTGCAAGGATGACTACATTTGGATTAGTTTCTGTCATTGCCTTTTTATATGACTGGAGGTGCAGCTGAAATTCAACATGATTTTAACAACAAGAAGTTTCATTTACCTTATTGATACACACAAAACATGGTCGTAATCCCTCAAACATTCTTTGACATTTCTTGACATCTGGAAATTCTTGTTTGAATGCTTCAAATAGTTCGCTCTATGTTGTGTCTATAAACTGTTTTGGATGTGCAATTTTTGTAACATATTCATCTCTAATGTATAGTGTCGTTTCTATTGGAAGAAACACGAGATTGATTGGTCCAGTATTCAATAACAAGTCTTTTTACATCTTCAGCAATTCTATCTTTTTGAGGAACCCTACAAATATTGACCCAATTCTTTTCAATATTCTCATCCAACCTGTTTCTTTTCCTAATATATCTCTGCACAGTTCTTCTAGAGACATCCAATAACTAGCAGTTGCTTGAGTTTGTCTTCTCTATGATAATTTCTTACTGGAAATCATAGTCATTAATGCTCTTTGTGCAACACTTAAATTAATAGTTCGACTTGTGCTCTTGATACATGTCAGAGGTTCTTGCAAATTTTCAACCACTGTTTGATTTACTGATCCCTCTGATGATTTCTTCTTGTTATCAACACCCAACAACTCCAAAATGGGGGTAATTTATTTTCTCCTAAATAACTTGCAAATAATTGTGCTCTTCCCATTAGAGATTTATCTTGAAAATATTCATCCCAATTTTTTTGGCTATGTAGTTTTATTGTGCTTTCGGGTACCATATCCTCCACTGAAATCTCATTGAAAAGAGCATCTTCATCCATCTCCATCAAATTGGACATACCAAAGAAAACATTTATGGATTGACTAGGACCAATTTCTTCTCTTTTCTGAATTGGGACCACTTCATTGTCAATGGGAACTTGTTCTTAAGCAGGTGTTGTATCCCTTTTTTTCTCTCTCTCTTTTATTCAATCATACTTCTGTAATCTACTCCTTTAATTTCCCATTGGACAAATTGTTATTGAGAAGCAATCCAAATCTACAGACCCCTAAATACACATGCCCACATGCACATACATGTCAATTCAATTGGACCAATCTTTAAATATATATATACACACATACATGGAGACAGACACACATACATGCAAACACAGAAACATACATGCAGACACACTGTCACACACACATACATGCAAACACAAAAACATACATGCAGACACACACACACACACATACATACACATATACATAGTATATACACAAAATACATATACACTTACACATATATATAGATGCACATACATACACATAGATACATACACATATATGCAGTATATACACAAACATACACATACACATACATACACATATACACATACACATACATACACATACACATACACATACACATACACATACACATACACATACATACATACATACATACCCATACCTACACACATTCACACATACATACACACTCATACTCACACATACACACATACACATACATACATAGATACACATGCACACACACATACATACACACATGTACACATACATAAATACACACATACACACATACACACACACATACATACACACACACACACACACACACACACACACACACACACACACACACACACACACACACACATGTACACACATACACACCCATACACACCCATACATGCACACATTCACACATACATACACACACATACACTCATATACACATACTCATACATACACATACACTCATACACACATGCACCTACATACTCACACATACACATACACACACATACACACATAATCACACACATACACATGCATGCATTATTACACACATACATGCACACACATACACACATACATACACACACGTGTACATACATATACACACACACATACACACAAACACACCCATACATGCACACATTCACACATACATACACATACACATACACTCATACACACCTACACATACACTCATACACTCACATACACATTAACTCATACACTCACATACACATACATACACACACACATACACACATACACACATACACACATACAAATATACACATACACATACATACTCACACATAAACATACATATACATACACACATACTCACACACATACATACATACACATACATACATACATACATACATACATACACACATGCATACACACACACACACATACACACATACAAACACATAAACTCACACATGTAGACATACATACACATACACACATACTCTCTCTCACACACACATACATACATATATACATACATACACACATACACACACACATACTCACACATTCACACATGTGCATGTACGTGGACATACACATACACATATACACACATACATACACACACATACACATATATACTCGTGCACATATATACTCACACATACACACACATATAGACACATACTTGTACATACACACATACATACACACATGTACATATACACACATACACACATACACACACACACATGTGTGTGCACATACATATACAAACATACATGTATACACATACACAAACATACACATACACACATCTATTCATACACACATGCATGCATACATACACATAAAGACATACATGTACATATATACATATATAGAAACACATATACATAGAAAATTTGTAGCCATTTAGATCAAACATCGCAAACAAGAAGACACAATGATCGTTACAACTAGTGATACTATAAAAATTAGTGTGACCAATGTGTATGTTCATAGGCCAAATTATGTCAAATTTTCACGGGTCTAAACACAATTGAAAACACATCAAACACTTTCTTATCCTAAGGTCAATTTTCTCATGGCGGTAACTTCAGCCCACAACCTGGAATCTCCGTTAGGTCAAGTGTAGGGACACCTTGAGGGGTGTATTCACTAATTTTTCTTTTTTTGTGAGCGAACAACTAGGAGCCTCCAGAACTAGAAAGATGACCCTACCACCCTCTCCCCAGAAAGATACAAGTAGCTTATGCAAAGCCGAGGATTTTTGTCTCATCCCACAGGAGCCTTATGGTGAGTTTATTGGGGGGAAAACCATCTATCCCCTTGCACTGAAGCTATCGCGATGTTTGGACAAAAAAAAGGTGGGCCACCACTCTAGGGTGTTTAGTGGGGGAACTTCAGTGGAACTTGGTGTCTACCCATGCGGTGGAAGCTCATTCAAGAACCCACTCCTCGTTCTCCACACAAGTGCGTACACATAGTGCAGATACTAAGGAGTACCGTCAGTGTAGAGACACGTCACCAAGGCGTCGTAGCTTTCGCCTAACGTATTAATTTATATAGCAAGTAGAAGAAAGTACCACTTGGGTTGTTCCCCTCTCACCGGCCTTATGGGTTTCTTGAGAGGGCAGGCCCTTCTACCTAAAAAGAAGATGATAACAATTTCTCTTACACCCAACGCCCAATGGAAGACAAGGGGAATTGAGATACTTTTGTTATTATCTTTAGGGTTCTATCTAAACACAAAGAATGCCAAATGCATAAAACACCTCAAACAAGTTAATTAACCCCAAAATGGAATAAAGATGTGAGCCTAATTAAACTAGAAAGGAAAAACAAATAGACATGTAGACAAACTTTCTAATAGCATTTAAATGAAAAATGGGTAAAAACTCAAATTATACACGTAATTTAAATATTAAAATATTAATAAATTAAAATTAACATCAAAAATATTAAATTGAATAAAAAATACCTTGTAAAAATCGTCAACAATACATCCAAATGGCCATCAAATTGACCCTAATAACCCAGCTAGTTGACTTCGCAAATAAAACAAACAGAAAAAATATATATATAATTTTGTCCCATTGTTGGATGGGGGACCAAGTTTGGCGGACACGAGTCCGGTCGGACTCCCCTAGTCCGGCCATACTAGCCAATGCGGCCTGCCATGTGGCACCAAAATGACCATTTTCTTTGCATTTTTACCAGATTGAACTTTTGGCCAATTTTTCGTCACACATAATTTTTTTTTTATAAAAAAACAAAAAATACTCTTTTGCAAAGCTCGAAGTCATGAATCCACTCATTTAATATTTTTACTATTTTGATAGTTTTTAATATTTTTTATTAATTAAACATTGCGAGTATCTTTTTAATGTTAAAAAAGAGGCTAATTAGAAATTAAAAAATAAATGTTAAATGAAATTGGAAAAAAATTAAAAATATATTTTTCACTAGATGAGAGAATCTTCTCAAATAGGCTTTTTCTTTTTTGGTTAATGATAAATTTAGTAGTCAAAAGGTGACACCGAACAAAAACTGTCAAATTTATCTATGTTGGACTTCAAAATATTATAACAAGAAAACATACATCAAGATTTTTTTTTTTAACACTACATATATATGTTCTCTATTTGGAAAAAAAAATCCAAAAAAAAGAGTCTATTTTCATTTTTTTGGTGGCGTTGACTAGAACCCCTGATTTTCATCATTTTTTAGCAATGAAAAATTTGTCTTTGAATTTTTTTTATCATTTTTTTCCCTAAAAATATTAAAAAATAATAGACATAAATTTCATTAATATTTCTACATTTCATTAGTTTACATCATTTCAAAATTCAATTTAGAAATGTCACTTTTATGTGGTCGAAGTTAAACAATTTTAGTTCTATTAGTTGGTGCCTTTATAAAAGTGTGATAGAACATTGTGCTTTTA